>NC_089821.1:308404549-308758146 GCF_035046505.1 Tiliqua scincoides
TGATGGCTTTCTTTCTTGAGCTGAGAGCCTCTACTTCTGAAAGTTGACAACTTTTCTTTTTCTGGCACTGCTATAAAAATTAAGCAGGTGCAAATTTAAGCAAATTAAATCTGGCCTGGATGCCTTTAAAAGGGGATTGGACAAGTTTCTGGAGGAAAAATCCATTATGGGTTACAGGCCATGATGTGTATGTGCAACCTCCTGATTTCAGAAATGGCCTATGTCAGATGCAAGGGAGGGCACCAGGATGCAGGTCTCTTGTTATCTGGTGTGCTCCCTGGGGCATTTGGTGGGCCGCTGTGAGATACAGGAAGCTGGACTAGATGGGCCTATGGCCTGATCCAGTGGGGCTGTTCTATGTTCTTAACTACAATTCCCAGGAAGCCTTGCAGGTCTCTTGTTATCTGGTGTGCTCCCTGGGGCATTTGGTGGGCCGCTGTGAGATACAGGAAGCTGGACTAGATGGGCCTATGGCCTGATCCAGTGGGGCTATTCTTATGTTCTTAAGCAGGTGGAAGCTTTTGCTGGCAGGGAGTAAAATGATGGGGAAAGCTGCATCCGTTAAATGTGGGTCACACAGGAAGAGGACCAGGAAGGAAAAGTTGTGCTGCTTCCCCCAAACAATGAACCCAATTACCTTGGATACCTTGGAGAGTGTCTCCACTCCTCCCTTGCTCTGATCCCTGGTCCCACTCTTTCCACTCCTAGTAGAGCAGGGAGACTGGAGCAGTATGCGAAAGGGAGGAGTGGCTGCTTGGTGGTTGTTTCTTCCACTGCCTCCCAGTCAGGGTGAGATGGTGAGATGACCAGCAGGCACAGAGTGCTTTCTCCATCAACCTGCCATCTACAGCCAGTGGAGATCTACATGGTGGCTTACTGGCCTGGCCTACAATCTCCTTTGCCTCAGAGACCTCAAGACCTGCCAAGTCAATGAATCTGTCTCTGGGGCCAGTGGTGGCCCACGTCTGGGGAATGCAAATAAAGTACCAACAGCCCAATCCTACCCCCCACCATACTATAGCATGCAGCTATGCCAATGGAGCATGCACTGCATGTGATGGTGGTGGGGAGGGAATCAGAAGGCCAATCAGAAGTCTATTACCTCTGAGTAGGTCTTACGGCAGCCTATGGGTCTCAAACCTACAGCAGATATTTTGCTGGTGCGTATCCGAGGAGAAGGAGGGGTGAGCTAGAAAACTGGGTATATGATCCAGTGTGCACCTTTGCTGCTGAGACTCAGGCCTCCAGTCCACTCCTGACCCTTGCCTTCCCCCTGTCCTCTCCCTCCCCTCCCCAGGATGCCCCTTAGCCTCCCTTCCTTGCGCCCATGACCAACTTACCAACACCACCACAGCCTCTGGGAGCTGCTAGTGCATGCGCCACACCTCTGGCTCTTTGCACCAGCAGCCCAGAAGCATGCAACAGTGCCCTGGCTTTCATTCTCCTGCAGAGGGCCTTGCACTGCCGGAGTATAATTCTGGCACCACCAGACCCAGATAGGATCGGGCTGCAAGAGTGTCAATGGTTAAGAAAACCAAACAAACTGGCACATATGCATTCAATAAAGGTTTCGTGGTTCCCAGAGGCCTGGTGCTTCGGTCAGAGCAGTAACTTGTCAGAAAGAGAATTCCCTCGAGAGCCATAGCAAGTGTCTGAGAAACTGAACGCAGCAGCTTATTAAGGCTTTGTCCGTATCTGTTACCTTATTTATCGCTCCAATTTGCTGGTAAGAAAACATCTAGAGAAAGAATCAGCAGAAACAGTAAAAGTCTGCATGAAACCAAAGGACTGTCTGCCTTAAAACAGGCATCGGCAAAAAGAAGAAGAAGAAGAGGCTGGGCCTAGTGGCGTAGCTAGAAGGGGTGCAAAGCACTAAGTTTGGGAGACTCGTTGCAGCATAAAAGTGGCCCCTCCCCTTTGTACACTTTCATTTTACTCCTCCCACCCGGAATGGCTCTGAAGGGGAGAGGAAGGGGCTGCTTGCATGTTACAATGAGGCTCCCTCAAAACCTAGTGCTTTGCACCCCCTATAGCTACACCACTGGCTAGGCCCACCATCAGACAGCAGGTCAGTAGCAGATTTTTATTAGTAAATTTTTGTCACCATTTGGATGTTATCTCTCAAAGACAGCCTTGTGGGAGGCACCTTGTTGGCAACCTTCAGTCTCGAAAGACTCTGGTATCACGCTCTGAATGGTGGTTCTGGAACAGCGTCTAGTGCGGCTGACAGCATCTCGTGTCTAGTGTCTAGCGTCTAGTGACAGCGTCTAGCGTAGGGGGAGGCACCTACATCAGTCATTAAGTGCAAAAGGTCAGATGATAGACAAATCTGGCAGGGAGGGGAGGAGACAATTCATCAAGGAGCTCTCCCAGTGAACAGGAGCTGTATACAGTTGGGACTGGGGATTCGTAAGCAAGTTTGCAAGGAGGGCAAGATGTGGCGGCATCTCACCAGCTGTGCGCAGCAGTGCTACTGCTCACAGCTCCTGCTCATAGCTCCAGCTGCGGCAGGACCAGACAGGAGTGGGACAGGAGGGCTGTGAGACTATTTGGAGCGCTGGATGTGGGGGGAGGGAAGGAGGGAGAAAGGGAAAAAAAAGATGCTTCTGCTCAGTCTCACTCACCTGAAACCTTCTTTGAATGTGCTATAAAATGTGTTCAGGTTTCCATCTAGCTCCCAGCAATAAAGCTGAGTGGTTTATGATGATATAGTGAATTCTCCCCTTCCACCCACCAATGCAGGTGTAGCAAAACAGCTTGCACTGCATCCTGCTTGGGGGGAGGGGAGTCCAGAAGGTCTCCTCTGGCTAAGCCTCTGTTGCACAGAGGGGTCTAGTCAAACGTATGCTAGCAAAATTGCTGCCCCAGCTCCACATGGACCTGGGCAGTGGAAATGGGTCTGGGGAGGGGATCAGGGTTTGGCGGCCACTGTTGTTGCCAGACCTGCCCCCTTCCCAGACCTACCCATTCTCCTCCCACCACCATTGCTGCCCCATTCTGCCCTGCCCTGCCCCACTCCCCACCAACTTACCTTTGTTGGTGGGCCTTCTCCTGGCCACCACACTCTACAGAGCTGCTCCAGCCTTGCTACTGGTGGACCAGCTCTGCCAGCAAAGCTTCTTTGCAATGGCTGTAAAGTGGTCCCTGTCATCAGAACACTAATTCTAATGGGGCGTGGGGTTAGGATTGGCTGTACACACAGAATCTTAAACACACTGACTAAGAAATAAGCCCCATTAGACACCACCGAATTTGATTCTGAGTAAACATGCATAAGATTGTAGTAGGTTAGAAAAGGTTGATGATTCCTTAGAACGAGAGAAACAAACAAAAAAAGTCTTTTATCAGCCTAAAGAAAACACAGGTCATGGTTCAGGATGTGGACTCACCTCCCTGCATTACAATCTCTGCGCATGAACTGGAGGTTGTCCATGACTTTGTGTACCTTGGCTCAACGATCTCCAACACTCTGTCTCTCGATACTGAGCTAAACAAACGCATCGGTAAAGCAGCTACCACGTTTTCCAGACTCACAAAGAGAGTCTGGTCCAACAAGAAGCTGACAGAACATACCAAGATCCAGGTCTACAGAGCTTGCGTCCTGAGTACACTTCTGTACTGCAGCGAGTCATGGACTCTCCGCTCACAACAGGAGACGAAACAGAACGCTTTCCACATGCGCTGCCTCCGGCGCATTCTCAGCATCACCTGGCAGGACAAAGTTCCAAACAACACAGTCCTGGAATGAGCTGGAATCCCTAGCATGTATGCACTTCTGAAACAGAGACACCTGCGTTGGCTTGGTCATGTCATGAGAATGGATGATGGCCGGATCCCAAAGGATCTCCTCTCTGGAGAACTTGTGCAAGGAAAGTGCCCTACAGGTAGACCACAGCTGCGATACAAGGACATCTGCAAGAGGGATCTGAAGGCCTTAGGGATGGACCTCAACAAGTGGGAAACCCTGGCCTCTGAGCGGCCCGCTTGGAGGCAGGCTGTGCAGCATGGCCTTTCCCAGTTTGAAGAGACACTTGGCCAACAGTCTGAGGCAAAGAGGCAAAGAAGGAAGGCCCACAGCCAGGGAGACAGACCAGGGACAGACTGCACTTGCTCCCGGTGTGGAAGGGATTGTCACTCCCGGATTGGCCTTTTCAGCCACACTAGACGCTGTACCAGAACCACCTTTCAGAGCGCGATACCAGAGTCTTCCGAGACTGAAGGTTGCCAATACCTAATAATACTTTTCAGGACCTGCAGTGGCAGCCCACACCATTGCTCAGAAAACAGTTAAGTTACCTGTTTCAATGCAATTGAACATTTGTTCAGTTATTCCATATATACCTTCAGCCGTGGGTGTGAGAGTGCCTTAATGTGACCTGTGCGAAACATACCTCAGCCTTCCCTGACAGGAGCGCATGATTTGCCGGTAAAGAGGAAATTAAATGGAAACAGCATGATCTGGGGCTGACAGGCTGGCCTTTTTGCTATTGATTCCATCCCATCTCAGCTCTGATTTGGGCTGGAGGCATTTTCAATTATAAGCAAGCAGGTGTGCCTTTCAGCAATGTTTTCACCATAAAAAAAACAGTGGAGAATGCTGCAGAATTTTGTCAGAGCTCTACACTTTGAGCTGAAAGTCACATTAAAGGTGCTCCTTTCCTGTTCCGGCAAGGGCCAAGGTCATCTGTTGGTCTGAGGTGGAATGAGGCAAGGAATTTGGAAACACTTCTGAGCTGACCATTAACAGAATCTCTAAGAATAACTTGTAATAAGAAATCAGACTTTTAAAATATGTGTCTTTATAATAAACTACAGTCGTCATTAGTATTACAAGAGAAGCCTCTTTCCTGCCCACGTGAGAAATCATGGCCCTCCGGGTATCTTTTTCTGAACACCCTCTCTGCAAGTCATAGAGAAGCTGTTCCAGCCAGTGGCATAGCTAGAAGGGTGCAAAGCAGTAAGTTTTGCAGGCGCCTGAATGCGCCATGCAAACAGCCCATCCTTTTTCTGGGCATTTGCCTCCATTTTGTTCCCACCAATCAGAATGGCTCTAAAGGGGAGGGGAAGGATCTTCTTGCATGACAGAGGTCATGCAGGAGGGCATGGTCTAGAGGGTTGAGCCTCCATTTGCCTGAAGATAACATCCAAAGATTGCCAGTTCGAGGCCACCGGCACCATGCGACCTTGAAGCAGCTGACAAGCTGAGCCCAGCTATTCCATCTGCTCTGAGTGTGGGAGGATGGAGGCCAGAATGTGTGACCAGATCAAGAAAGAAACGTCTGAATGTTGTGGTTTCTTGAAAGATGGAAACCTTCTTTCAAATTGTAAAAATCCCTACGGGGATTTAATTTGCCTGCCTATGTAAACCGCCTTGAATAAAGTCTAAATCTGAAGACCAAGAAAGGCAGTATAGAAATACCTGTATTATTATTTTATTATTATTATGACACATTGAGGCTCCCTGCAAAACCTAGTGCTTTGCATCCCCTCTAGCTACACCACTGATTCCTTGGTCTTTTCAGTTGTTGTTATTTTCTTCAGAGCAATCAGGGCTGGCTTTAAGCCAATTGGACCAATTGCTCCCAGTTGGATCCTAAGGTCCCCAGAACTAACTACTCTAGTCTTGTTTGCAATTTTATATTAAAATGTGCATACGTCTATTTAGTCTGTTAACTCCCATGCCCTTTTTAAGTGCACATTTTGATTGCTTTCTATTCTACCTTAGAGATCTATAGTCTATAATAAATGTTATTGTATCTCTAAGATTCTACTGACCTTGGCTATGAACCTGGGGCCCTGCAAAAAATGTTTCCAATTCATTCCCACGACTCCTAAGTTTGGCCCTGAGTGATATCCCTTTCTAAAATGGGATGAACCATCAGTTTATAGAAACACACAATGCTGCTTGCAGCCGTTTGGCTTCTTGTCCCTTTCCTCATCCTGAATTTGTTTGTTTCACTGCTTCTCCTGTTCACTGTTGATATTTTCAGAGAATATTTTACCGTAATCTCAAAATCTCAGATTGTGCTTTCTCCAGCCTCCCCCCCTTGCACTAGTCTGGCCTGAGGTGTAACTTGAACCCAGCTCTCTAAGGCCACTGCTGACTCAGTTCTCACTAGGCTGCTCTCTTAGCAACTGTCTTATGACCACAGAGACTTGCCACATATTGAGTGACATGCTTTGTCCCTCTAGGTCAGGGGTGCTCAAAGTTTTTGGCAGGAGGGCCACAACATCTCTCTGACACTGTGTCGGGGGGGGGGGGGGAAGAATTAATTTACATTTCAAATTTAAATAAATTTACATAAATGAATATATTAGAGACCGAAAATGAATGAGTGAATGAATTCCATCCAGTTTATGATCCCATCCACCCTAGTAAGGGGGGGGGATCTTCATGCCAGCTTATGATCCCATTCACACACACACACACACACACAGAGGGGGGGGATCTTCCACACTTTCACATACCCGCCTGCTCACCTGCCCCCTCGCCCTCCCCTCCTTCGTTTGCCTGGGCTGCCTACCTGCCTGCCCATGTGCTGCTGCTGCCTGCCTGGCCAGCCAGCCAACCAGCCCTCCCTTGCTAGCTCCCAGCTTCGAGCTGGGCTGGGTTCCCCTCCCTCATGATCTCTCTCTCTCTCTCTCTCCCCTGGCTCAGGTTGCAGGAGGCGAGGGGAGGGGAGCTGAGCCAAATGGAGCAGCCCAGCCCTGCCCCTGGGCAAGAAAGGAGACTAGCATGCAAGGGTGCAGGGTCTTTTATAGTGGGAAGTAACACAAGACCTGCAAGTCTCACATTACCTTCCCACTATAAAAGGCCCTGCAAGCCAGCCGGCTGGGCTCGTCTTTCCTGAGCTCAGCAGCAGTGAGGGAAAGCAAGGCATGGAGCTTGCGCAGCAGGCCGGTGCGGGCTGGGGTGAGGGCCGGGTGCCCATTGGAGGTGGGGAGACCCCCTGGGGGCCGGATGGGGACCGGCAGTGGGCTGCAAGTGGCCCGCGGGCCAGGATTTGGGCACCCCTGCTCTAGGTCATGCCATGACTGTCTTCTCTGAGTAGCAGCATGGCTTGAGTCCAGCTACCTGAAGGGCAAATTGAATGCATGAGAATTCTGTGATGGGAAAGTCTTACTTTTTTCTCTTTTGTAAAAAGCATCCACAAAGAGGGAGCAATATGGATCAGGACCATGGTTCAGCAGGAAGAGGCATAACCCCCCCCCAGTGCTACGTTCCCCTCCTCAAAGCTGCTCTTTCCCTCAACTGGAAAAACTTGCAGGTATAGCCCATCCCTCCACCCATATGCCACAGTCCTGATCAGTGGCATAGCTAAGGGGGTGCAGGGGGCAGCAGTCGCACCGGGCATCAAGCTTTAGGGGGGCAACAAGCTGAGCTTGACACTAGTGACCAAAATTGTGAAAATTTTGGATAAATATGAATAATACCATCATGTTATATATTATTGAAAAGGTAATTTAATGCAGAGTGCAATGAAACAAACTGCACTGGAATATCTGTATTCTATCAAACGTTATGACCAGTTAACCAGAAAATGAAAACACAACTGCCTTATGGAACAAAAAGTGGATTTGCTTAACTCCAAACTGTCCTATGAGACTGATTGTTCTGAGTGCCAACGAAATGTTATTATGGTACAGCATGGAACCAATAACATTTTATTTATTTACTTAATTAAATTTGATTTTGTCATGGGGGGGGGCTACAAAATCTTCTTTGACCCCAGGTAGCAGATATATGCCTTAGCTATGCCAGTGACTGACTGGGGGGAGGCAGAAGAGCAAGTGAGTGATGAGCTGCTGGGGGGAGGAGGTGGGTTCCTCCCAGTTTTCACTTTTTAAAAAGCCCAGGCGCAATGTCACTTCCGGTTGTGACATCACTTCTGGGGCAACATTCTGAACCTGGCACCAGGCTACACGATCATTAGCTACGCCACTGGTCCTGATCCAGATTAGATGCACCACTGCCTGTTTTTTGTCAAAGTGATGTTGGAGCATCCAAAAATGGAGTGCCACATAATGTATATTTTGGCCCCAAGGTGCTTGTTTAACTGTAGTTGTTTGGAGGGGAACCTAGGACCAGTGGCATAGCTAAAAGGGGTGCAAAATGCTAGGTTTCGCAGGGAGCCTCATTGCAGTGTTCAAGGGGCCCCGGCCCCTTCCCTTCAGAGCCATTCCAGGCAGTGAGAGCAAAATGGAGGTGTACACCCAGAAGGCCTTCCTAGGATGCTCCCAGAAGGGTTGGGGCCACTTGCATGTTGCTTTGCTCCCCCTCTAGCTACGCCACTGCCTAGGACCTCTTGTCTGCAAAGCCCCTCTCTTCCTGTTCCCCTCCTCTGAATCTAACCTTTTGTTTGGAATGCAGACAGCTTCCGAAGGCACTCCCAGAAAGTCTGCTCCCCCTTGCCTTATCAAGGCGCATGCGTCACATAGTAGTGCAAATCACATTATGTGCTATAATTGAATTCATTTGGGCCCTGCTTTGAGTGCTAACAGCTCTGGAAACTCTCATAGGACTGCATGTATGGTTGAGGTTCAGTGTGTGTGTGGGGGGGGGGGGGAGAATGCCATCTAATGAACACAATATGTATCCAGGGTTGGCTCTTATATTGGCATGAAAGTGTTAATCAGTTTGGCACACAAGTTACAGAGCTCTGAGAAAATGTGCCTGTAGAAACCTAGAGTTCTGCACAGACTCAGAAAGGTAGGGATGTTTCCATTCTGCTCCTTGGCGTGGTCAGAAGGCAAGTGCTGCTGGCTAATTAAAGTAGCTTTGCAATCTGGGCTGAATACATTGTTTTCCTGAGGATGCAAATACCTGATCAGGGTCAGGCCAAGGGACTAACAATGAGGCTTACAAAGAAACTGGGACCATCCTTCAGGGCAAAGAGATAGGGTTGCCATCCCATCAGAAAAATCTGGCTTGGCCTGTTGCTGTCTGCCACAGTGAGCAATGATGCTTTTATAGTTGACCTGAAATGCACCCCCCCTTCACTGCCCTATTTGATTCCAAAGGCAAGAATTGTATGATTGAGACATACAAACTATGCAGGGGATGGACACAGTGGATAGAGAGATGCTCTTTTCCCTCTCACATAACACCAGAACCAGGGGACATCCACGAAAACCGAGTGTTGGGAGGGTTAGGACAGACAAAAGAAAATATTTCTTTACTCAGCGTGTGGTCGGTCTGTGGAACTCCTTGCCACAGGAAGTAGTGATGGCATCTTGCCTAGGTGCCTTTAAGAGTGGATTGGAAAAGCCCATCACGGGTTGCAAGTCATGATAGATATGTGCAAGCTCCTGGTTTTAGTGGTAGGCTATCTCAGAGTGCCAGAGGTATGTTTTTTGCATGACTTCAGAGGTATTTTTTTTGCATGAGTTCTGATGCTATGCCAAGAACTAAGGCTGTTTCGTTCAGATATGGGCCTCATATGCTCAACTGTTTATTTAAGAGCACTGTTGGGAGTGTTGGTTAATACAATTGCCACTGTAATTAGTAGCAAACATAGATCACGAATGCATCTTTCTACAACCAAACAGGTGCTGTCTATGCAGGCAGGTGTGTCTCAGAGGGTTAAAAACATAAGAACAGCCCCTCTGGATCAGGCCATAGGCCCATCTAGTCCAGTTTCCTGTATCTCACAGCGGCCCACCAAATGCCCCAGGGAGCACACCAGATAACAAGAGACCTCATCCTGGTGCCCTCCCTTGCATCTGGCATTCTGACATAGCCCATTTCTAAAATCAGGAGGTTGCACATACACATCATAGCTTGTAACCCATAATGGATTTTTCCTCCAGAAACTTGTCCAATCCCCTTTTAAAGGCGTCCAGGCCAGACGCCGTCACCACATCCTGTGGCAAGGAGTTCCACAGACCAACCACAGGCTGAGTAAAGAAATATTTTCTTTTGTCTGTCCTAATCCTCCCAACACTCAATTTGAGTGGTTGTCCCCTGGTTCTGGTGTTATGTGAGAGTGTAAAGAGCATCTCCCTATCCACTCTGTCCATCCCCTGCATAATTTTGTATGTCTCAATCATGTCCCCCCTCAAGTGTCTCTTTTCTAGGCTGAAGAGGCCCAAACGCCATAACCTTTCCCCATAAGGAAGGTGCCCCAGGCCATCTTAGTCGCTCTCTTTTGCACCTTTTCCATTTCCACTATATCCTTTTTGTGACCAGAACTGGACACAATACTTGGCCAGGGTTGCAGCTGCCCCTGTCAGTCCCATTCATTGTGGGGTGGTTTTGTATTAACTGTCACCATATAGCCAGCAAAGGGGCTCTTGAAGGCATAATGTAATTAAGCTTCAAGGAAACAATTAAAGAGAATGTGCTGATTAGCAGCTAATCATGCCCCTAGAACATTAGCAGGTGCCAGATCTGCCTGGGGGGACTGAAATCTCCCTCTAGAGATGTGGTTTGCAGATTAGAGATCAAAACAAAAGCGTCATCTGGGGAAGATTTGCCTTTTTTTCCCCCAGTATTGTGTGTCAGCCTTATGGGGAAGAACAACTAGTTAAAGATGGTGGATTTCATGATCCCCTTTATTTGGAGTTTTGGGAGGTGTATAGTGGACCAACAAACTGTTTTATTGATGTCCATGCAGATGACTGTAATTTGCTGCTTCAGGGAGTATTTCATAATTATTTTGACGAAGGAGAAGTTGAAACAAGTGCATTTGGACCATGACTATGGCTCATTTTTCAACAATGATTGCTGAATGTTTGACATTCATCAAAGTCTGTCGGTAAATGCCAATAACAAGTCCGATGACAAAATAATTTCTGGCATTTGTGGGCAAGAATTGATGAGGGCATTCAGCAAATGAGCCTAGGATGCATTTCTCATTCAGGTTTTCTATTTTGAACTCAGGGGCAGCATCAGCGCAAGGTAATCTTGGAGCAGTTACCAGGGCCAAGCGCTCTGGGGGTCTCTGCTGGCACCTCCTGTAGCCCCTGGAGTGGCTTGGACATTGTTATGGTCACTACTAGATAGCTACTGCTCCTGACCCTACCACAGTCAACAGCAAGAAGAACCCCCCCCCCCGACACACACACACACCCACCTACCCATTGACAGTCTAGGTATGGTTAAGAAATCCTACTGAGGCAAGGAATGTCTCGGACCCACCTAGGAGGGGAGTGATGGAGGGCAACTTGATAAGAACCCCCCTCAAATATGGAGTTGGTGCTTCAGCACTGGCTAATGTTGCCTCCAAACTAAATCGCCCTGTGCAAGCATTTGGAATTTGTGGGTAGTGAACACATGGAAGGCGGAACAAGGCAAGGCCTCCTGTCTCTGCTCCAGTCCTCAGGTGTTCATCCAAAGGTTTGGACAGAGGTGCTATGTCCAGCATGCAAAAGGCAGATTCTTTGATTATGCACATCAAACCTACACACATACAGATGAGTGCCTGGAGGTCATTCTAATTCTCCACCCCACCCACACACAGCCACAGAACATGTGAAAAGGGCGAAGGTTTACAGCAGGGGTGCTCACACTTTTTTGGCTCGAGAGCTACTTTGAAACCCAGCAAGGCCCGGAGATCTACCAGGGGGGAAGGAAGCATCTGACAGACACCCCCTTTAATGTATGGAGCCCCTGCTGGAGTCTAGTCAGTTTCGTCAGTTTTGTTGCTGCATGCCTGAAGAGCAGCTAAAGTGTCAGTTTCAGTTTAGTGTCAGCTAAATATGTCAGTTTCTAAACGAATATGTCACTAGACGAAACTGACATATTAACAGTTTGGAGAGACAGGGCTCTGCGATCTACTCATTTTGCCTTGCGATCTACACGTAGATCGCGATCCGCCTATTGAGCACCCCAGTTTACAGTATTTATGTAGTTGGCCTCATATCTCGGTCTATCCCAGAGGTTCAAGTCAGGTAACAACATGGAAGCTAAAAAAGAGAGGAAAAGAATGTACATTTCAAAATTATTCTTTCCATCGTCGCCACAAAGTGCCTGTCCCAACTGAAAGACTGTCAGGAATGTGTTTGGTAACCCTCCAAAGGAAGGAAGTTCCTTAAATTTGGAGCAGCTGCTGGCAACAACGCCCTGCTTCCCTTGTTGTTGCACATCACAATAGCGGGGCTGTGAAGGAGGGAGTGTTTGAATGACAGCTGGAGCTTTTCACAACATGTGGGGCCCACAGGATCATTGTACTGATTTTGTGGAGCGATGTGAGCCTCAGCGGATCTGGAAAAAGAAGAACTAGCAACTGCTTTTTTTTCCAAGCCAAGATCTAGAACAGGGGTGTCCAAAGTTTTTGGCAGGAGGGCCACATCAGCTCTCTGACATTGTGTCGGGGGCCGGGGGAAAAAAGAATTAATTTACATTTAAAATGTGAATAAATTTGCATAAGTTTACATAATGAATACATTAAAGATGAACTTATATGAATGAATGAAGGTCTTGCAATAGCTCAAGGCCTATAAAAGGCCTTGCACAAAGCTAGGCTGGCCTTTCCTTTGCTGCTGCTACTGCATCACAGACGTGAAACAGCAAGAAGTGGAGGGAGCCCTCATCCCACAGCTCATGTGAGAGGTCAAACAGTCACCCTCACACTGTGAGCAGTTGCGTCGGGCCAGTGTGGGCTCCAACAAATCTCTGGAGGGCCAGAGGCTCATTGGAGACTAGGGGCTTCCTGAGGGCTGCATTGACGGGCCTCGAGGGCCACATGTGGCCCCAGGGCCGGGGTTTGGGCACCCCTGATCTAGAACATAGTTCCACTTTGGAGAGGGATGTGCAGCTGTTTCTGTCACCTAGGAAGTTCATTATATACATTAAGGGTGATATCTAAATAAATTATGATGACCTGTTTCCTTCTCTAAGTGTAATGACCTGAAATCCCAAGGGCGGGCAGACACTAAGGTTATCATATACAGAGATGGGTCTCCCATTTTATTTTGGGGTGGCCTTCTAGGTGTCATTCCATCCTCTCTGTCCCCCTTTGTTAATAACCAGGAAGTACTGCAAAACAGAGCAAAAGCTCTATTTAAAACCCCCCTTTGTGAACCTTGGTGTTGAATCATCCTCAGCTTTCAGATTCTTTGAGTACAACATATGTCTGGATATGGGGATCTGCATTGGACCTTTGGTGGCATTTGATTTTCTTTTTGACAATTGACACATGCCAGTATTTGGTCGTTGACATGCCATTGTCTTAGGTTTGTGACTATTGACAAGGCACACCATGCTTCCAGAGGGGCGCTCACATCCCCCATTGGCCCTACTAATAAATGACCTTCACCCAAATTCCTGTGGCACACCTGTGGACCACTCACAGCACACCAGTGCGCCACGGTACAGTGGTTGAAAATGGCTGATTTAGCAGATGAACATTTATGAGATTTCATATCTGATGCTTTCTCAAACTTTTAAGAGATGCCAGTGAGTCAAAAGCATGCATGTTTCGAGGGCTTGTCACACTCAAAGTTTGGGGAACTAAATTGGAAATGTTGGCAAATTCTGAATATTGGTGAATACTAGTTTCAATGTAAAATACCACAAATGAATAAGATCATATAAAGGTGCTACTGGATCTGACCAAAGATTCATCCAGGTGCCTACAGGAAGCCCACAACTGGGGGGGGGGGTCCATGAAGGCAAGGATCCTCCCTGGCTGTTATCTCCCAACAATTGGCTTCAGAGATACACTGCCTTTGAAGCTGGAGGTTCTGTTCAGCTGTCATCCCTACTAGTCGTCTAGTTCTCTCTTCTATGAATTTGTCTAATCCCCTGCTTCAAATACTTTTAGGGCTCTTCAGTGACCTTTAGTCCTGAGAAGACACCAGTGACAAGGAATCAATGAGTCCAGGGCAGCTGTATCTCCATTCCCAGAGATAAGTCAGCATCTGCCCTGTACAGGCATCTCTTTCAAGTAAAGGTAGGGCAGGAGCGACACTATGGGAGACATGGCATTGCTGTCTCTCTGCATCTTTTTTCCTGCCCCTCATCTTTGTAATGTCTAATTTAACATAACATATGACATGAAACAGAGACACCTGCGTTGGCTCGGTCATGTTGTGAGAATGGATGATGGCCGGATCCCAAAGGATCACCTCTATGGAGAACTTGTGCCAGGAAAGCGCCCTACAGGTAGACCACAGCTTCGATACAAGGACATCTGCAAGAGGGATCTGAAGGCCTTAGGAGTGGACCTCAACAAGTGGGAAACCCTGGCCTCTGAGCGGCCCACTTGGAGGCAGGCTGTGCAGCACGGCCTTTCCCAGTTTGAAGAGACACTTGGCCAACAGACTGAGGCAAAGAGGCAAAGAAGGAAGGCCCATAGCCAGGGAGACAGACCAGGGACAGACTGCACTTGCTCCCGGTGTGAAAGGGACTGTCACTCCCAAATCGGCCTTTTCAGCCACACTAGACGCTGCTCCAGAACCACCTTTCAGAGCGCGATACCATAGTCTTTCGAGACTGAAGGTTGCCAACATGATGATGACATGAACATAAGAACAGCCTCACTGGATCAGGTCATAGGCCCATCTAGTCCAGCTTCCTGCATCTCACAGCAGCCCACCAAATGCCCCAGGGAGCACACAAGACAGCAAGAGACCTGCAAGAGACCCTTGCATCTGGCATTCTGACATAGCCCATTTCTAAAATCAGGAGGTTGCACATACACATCATGGCTTGTATCCCGTAATGGATTTTTCCTCCAGAAACTTGTCCAATCCCCTTTTAAAGGCGTCCAGGCCAGATGCCGTCACCACATCCTGTGGCAAGGAGTTCCACAGACCGACCACACGCTGAGTAAAGAAATATTTTCTTTTGTCTGTCCTAACCCTCCCAACACTCAACACGATATTACCCTGTGTGTTTTTGAGGACTTACTAGTGCTTTGGCCCTGAGTTTGCTGAGACTTCCTCCGAAGAGGATAAGTGGGTTCCTGAGGTGGGCCTTCAGCATGAGTGGGAATGTCTATGGACACAACACCCCCTCAGGGAATGCCAAAGGCTGCCCACCAGATGACACTGCTCAGTTCCTGCTGGGATGGGAAAGGGACATGGAATCGGGAAGCTACACTTCCTTCACAGTTCCTCTCACCCTTAAACAACCAGCCACCAGAGCAGAGGTGTATCTTGGGCAGGGCTTGAGGGGCATGTGCCCCAGGCGCCATGCCAGGGGGGGGCGCATGAATTCTCCATGCTCTACCCAGTCACCTCTGGGTTTCAGGGGGACTGGTAACTTCCTGTCACAGCTCCTGTGAAGACTCCCAGCCTTGACAGGAGTTGGGAGGAGGTGTGTGAAGCCCTGACCTAGGGGAAAACGTCGGTTCTGCCTGAGGACAGGGCTTGGCTGACTTTGCCTGCCCCATCCCAGCTCATGTGAAGATTCCCAGCCTTCGCAGGAACTGGGAAGAGGTGTGCGAAGCCCTGCCTTCAAGAGAGCATCTGTTTACATTCTCCCCAAGGGCTGGGCTGGGGTGGCTTTGGTGTGCTGGCTCATCTGATCTTGGAAGCTAAGCAGGGTCAGGCCTGGTTAGTACTTGGATGGGAGACCACCTGGGAATACCGGGTGCTGTAGGCTTATACCATAGTCTTTCGAGACTGAAGGTTGCCAACCATGATCCCGCTTGTGAGAAGGCTGAGTCTTCAGAGGAGCTGGGACGGGATGTGGCAAAGCCAGTTCTTTATGGAGAACCAGCGTGGTGATGTCATGACGTTGCATGAGGTCGTGATGTCAGTGCTGCAGGCATTGCGACGAGGCTTTACGCCTCTGCACCTGAGTTGAAAGCTGACCAATGCAGAACTCTCCCCAATTAACAGAGATCGCTGAAGATAAATGGAAATGGGAAGAAAAGAAACAAGACCATAAAGACGGCATTTTGCTGGCTGACTACAATCTTTAGAACCCTCTTCAGTTTGGGGTTTTATGTGCATGCGTTCACTGTCCAACCCAGAAACCCTGGCCTCTTCCACACACTCAGCCTTCAATGTGCCAACTTGTTTTCTTTACACTTTGTTGGTCACTCTTTGTTCTCTTCACTTGCTGGTCTATAAATTGAACTCTTTCTTAAATAGCTGTCAATGCTAGTTAAACGGTGTTTCAAGTAGATATTGACCAGCTGCGTCTTCATAAAGACGAAACTGATGCAGTCTGCTGGCCGGGGGAGTTGTGGGTTGTGGGTTGTGTTTGTACACGATAAAAGAGACATCACAAGCGATGGACCCAGTTCTATCCCCCATCACGTTATACCATGGAAACGCACCAAAAAGGCATGCGCTGTATGCGGGTGGGGGAGGCAACCTGAAGGCAAACAAGATGTAAGTAGAAAATGTAGCTCAGAATAAGCCCTCAGGCCTTATGGGTCTCCTCGGCCAGACGCCTCATACAAACTTTAAATGCCACACAAGAAAGGAGTGCTTCACTACCTCTCCCGTCACTCCATACTTGTGCAGCATTTAAAGTTAAAGGGACAAGTTCCCTTTAAACCAGTGTTGCTCAAATGGTAGGTTGGGACCTACTAGGTGGGTCACAAGCCAATTTCAGGTGGGTCCCCCTTCATTTCAATATTTTATGTTTACTGTATTAGACTTGATGCTACCGTGGTCTGCGTTTGGGGAAATGTGACAGACCTGTACTTTTAACAGGTTATTATGTAGATGCTTTGAACAATGATAGTCAATGGGCCTTACTCCTGGGTAAGTGTGGGTAGGATTGCAGCCTAGAATTGTTAAAAATTTTCTTGCTTGATGATGTCACTTTCTGTCATGACATCACTTCCGGTGGGTCCTGACAGACCGGTGCGACATCACTTCCGGTGGGTCCGGTGGGTCCTCATTCTAAATAGTGGGTCCTGGAGCTAAAAGTTTGAGAACCACTGCATTAAACATTAAACCCCACACGAGGATTGAGTGCAAAGAGGTGGTAAAGAGCTTTTTTCCCCCTATTCCTTCCAGCGTTGTTGGAAGAAGCGGGGGAGGGGGAGGCGATGCCACATTCCAGACCACTTCTCATTGCCTGCTTGCTGCTTACAAAGTTATAGGACAGACAAGGGCAAGGTGATTTGGAGACCATCCCATACCCTTAAATTACTTACCAGGAATATGGTCTGCAGCGCACCTGACCCTGGTAAGAAAGCATGTGTGTACCCTCCCAGGGATGGGAAAACCCAGTGTGACTTGACTCAAGTCGAGTCACCAAGACATCACCCCCAGCAACTCAACTCAGAAAAGAGCTTTAATGGGGGCACTTTCTAACTCTCAGAGTCACCCTTTAGTGACTCTAAAGGACTTGAGTCAAGTTGTGCCCCCCCCCCTTTAAAAAGCTCACTGTGGAAAAAATGGGGCTGCTGCCAAGGGGTGTGTGCGCATTGGAGTTCTCTTTGAACCCTCCCCTGATGTCCCTGCTCATCTGTAAACAGGGTGTGAGGGGGTGAGAGGGAGTGCAGGAGAGTTGGTAGGAAGGGGCAAGAAGGAGGAGGGTTACAAGCAGCAGATGTGAGACTTAGCAGGATGACCTGATCGTTTGCAGCCCTACTCAGAAGTAGTCCCACTGCAGCAGGTCATTCCATGAGAATTCCTCCTCCCTTTCCATGAGGTGCAAAGCATGATCGTTATGAACTCTCTCCCCCCCCCACCCTGCATTCTTCCCTTCCCTGGGCTACTGTAGTAAGGCAAAGCCCCCCCCCCGCTCCTTCTGCTTTCCCTCAGCCAATGAAAATATCAGAATGCCCATCCTTTGTCCAATGATTATCTGTTCCTTCCTATCAAAGATGGGAAAAGAGAGCCCAGTCCCACTTCCCCCCATTCATTGCAACATCAACCTTTTCCTGCCTCCTGGCTGGTACCTCCCTGCCGCTCGCCCTGTCAGGATGCTGGCCCCACAAGGCTTTTCACGTTGCAAAAACAGTAAGCAAGCACACCCAGACACAGGCAGACTCAAGTCAGCATGTGTGGTGAATGAGTGCCGAGTCAGTGGGGCCTTGACTCAAGTCTTTTTCAGAGCCTTCCATGTGCATGACTCATAAGTCGCTGAGTCACCCAAAATCACTTATTTTTGCGACTCGAGTCCAAGTCGCTGACTTGAATTCCCAAATCTGCACCCTCCTCACATCCATAGGGGCATGCGTGTGCATGTAGAGGCAGCACTGGGACGGCAGAGACTAGGAGGTGTTGGGCTGGCCTTGTATGTACCCAGCTGCCCAAGGCCATATGGGCAGAGTGTCATTTTGCCCAACTCCAGCTTCCCTTGCCCTTCCATTTACAAACATCCACCCACCCACAGAACCCCTGGAGAGTCCTTCTTGATTGCCAAGTGGGAGATACATGACACGTAAGAATACATGAGCCAAGAGATCAGTAAACAAGTTCCCACTGTGAGCATTAAAGGACTGGCAAGGTGCGGCGTGGTCCCTGACAAATAAAATTACTGCCTGGTTAAACTGCAAATAAAGTCACTTTGTTGCAGTGTGAAGGCCGGGTCTGTTTGGCAGGGGATCAAAAGGGATGATTGTTTCATGTCCCAGGGGAAGGTTATATTGAAACATCCTTCACGCTGCAATGAAGAAGCTGTCTGACCCCAGATGCACACAGAGGCAATGACTAAGAACTTTGATATAACCACGGGAGAGAAAAATTCAGGGCCTGTTGTGTTATTAAAACTTCAGGAAGCTCAAGTTGCTACTAAAGCATTTTGCAGGATGCGAAAGTGCATAGAATTTCAAAGTCCCTCTTTCTCAAGCGCAAGCCATAAAAGATGGACATGGAAGCAGTGGCATAGCTAGAGGGGGTGCAAAGCACTCAGTTTTGCAGGTGCCTGAACACGCCATGCAAGCGGCCTCTCCCCCCCCCCCCTTCGGAGCCATTCCAGGAGGTGGGAGAAAAAGGAAGCTTTTTCTTCCTTTTGCTTTGGAGCACTTCAGAAAAGGACACAGACAGCAAGAACCTTGTTGAAAAGCGATTTTCAACAAGTGTGCCACGGCACATTGATGTGCTACAAATGATCCACAGGTGTACCATGAGAGTTTGAGGAGTGTCATATATTAGTAGGGCCACTGTGGGATTTGAGCCCCACACCATCAATGTGGTGTGCCTTGTCAATTGTCAAAAAACAGGCAGTGTGCCATGACAATTGAATGCCTTGCCAGTGTGCGGTGAGATAAAAAGGGTTGAAAATCACTGTGCTAGAGGAATGCTAGAGGAGGGGACCATGAGACCGCTAACAGGAAGTGGGGTCCAGTGTTCTCACTGTCGATCTGATTTCTCTGCTGTCCACTTCCTGTCACCTCCTCTAGTGTTCTTGCACCAGCTACAAATCTAGGTTCTTGCTATCCTTTTTCCTTTTCAAAAGTGTTCAAAAGCAAAGGAAGAGAGGTGAGTCACGATTGTGTCAGCAGGGGGGAGATCTGAGTAGGATTTGCTACTATCTGCAGTTTTGAGTATCCATGGTAGCAGCAGGGACATACCCACCAGGGTGTGATACAGGGGGACACCTGTACTATTGCATGCAATACACAATGTATGGACTTTACTAGCCCAAGCTGTAGTGATAACCACTAATATGGCTTTAAAAGGGATTAAGCAAATTAATGTTGGTTAAATCTATCAATGACCATTGGTCATATTATCTTGATGGAACTTCCTTGTTCAGAGGCAGTATACCTTTGAGCACCAGTTGCAGTTATGTAACAAGAGATGGTCATCACTTTCACGCTCTGCTTGCCAGCTTTCTGGTGTTATCTGACTAGCTTTTGTTAGCAGGCTGGACCAGACAGACAAGAGCCTTTGTCTAATCTGGAGGAACAGGCGTGGGGGAGGGGGGGTCAGACACTGAGAGTCTTTCCCAAGAAAATGCAAGTCATAAATGCAACTCAGATGTTGGTTCAACATGAAGGGGTGCCCCCAAAGAAGAGCTAAATAAACAGGCAGGCTGAGCTGGGATGGCATGATCATCAAGCTAGCGTGGCATCATTTTCTTCTAACCCTGTTGCTTGCCAGGCTACTGAAATAAATTGCTTTGCTTGTAGTGTATTTGTTTTGTGGCTTTGAACACTGGCACCCCATAAATTGCCTCACTGTACTCTGACACAAAGGTTTTGGAGATGTCCCCACAGAAGGTTTGAAAGCAGGAGACGCCTTCCCACATGCTGGTCTATTCTTACTTTCTCCATGCCATTTGTCATTGCCGAACTGCAGCAGTCTGTCAGATAGAATCTAGGCTGGGACCATCTTGACTGCTCCAGCCAGGAGAGGGAGGGAGGTGCTTTGCTTAAATTCCTCTGACCCCTTCCTGCTGCATTTGCCTGGACTTCCTGCGTCGTGATAAAAGAGTGCATTTCATTTGTTGCTTTAAGTTGTACAAAGAAAGAGAAAGAAAGCATGGCTCCAGCCGATTCATTAATGCCTGCCGGGGCTTGCCTCGCCTCCAAGATGGATCCATTTAATTAAACCATTGACAACTGGAATTTCTGGAATAACATCTGCCATTCTCATAAAGAGGCAATCCCAGAGCTTACGGATGCAGACCCATCCAAGTCTGGTCTTTCTGTTTCATCTATACTATTCTGGAAAGGGTTGGGAATGCGTTGGGGGAATCTTTATGTGAGAAATATGGTGGGATGACTTACAAATTAGCTGTTAATCAAGAGATTTAATATTAATTAATAATGCATAAACAGCTTGGAGAAGAAAAAATGCATAATTACGGTTCCTCTCTGCAGCCCAAAGTGTCCATTGCAGACTGCATAAAATGTTAATTAGCTCTAAAATGCAATAAGGAGAAGCCTCTTTTAATTATGTAATGAAACTCATTACAATGCATAATCAACAAAGCTGCCAAATGAGTCCACCAGCAGCTTTTATCTACCTCTGTGCATGTCTGTTCGTGCATGTGGATGTATGTATATATAGCAAATAAAGTTTTGTTTGATGGAGAAAATCTGTTTGAATGGACAGGTTTTTAATTGTCTTTGGACCATTATTCTGTCTCTGGCTGTCAGGATGTGTTGAAATGACTACGGCTAACAGCATCTGAGGCTGTGAAAATAATTGGGTGGATGGGGGGAGGGAGAAAGGGGCGATGTATCAAAATTTGCTCCATTAGAGAATTTCAGTCTGTCATAGCTATTTGCGATTACTCTCTTTGGGATGGGCTGTAGCTCGGTCTTAGAGTCCCATATTCAATCCCTTGCCTTGACAGTGAGGGAAGGGAAGAACTCCCATATGGAGGGCCACGGCCAGTTAGTGTGTGGATACTAAGCTAAACAAGCGCATCGGTAAAGCAGCTACCACGTTTTCCAGACTCACAAAGAGAGTCTGGTCCAACAAGAAGCTGACGGAACATACCAAGATCCAGGTCTACAGAGCTTGCGTCCTGAGTACACTTCTGTACTGCAGCGAGTCGTGGACTCTCCGCTCACAACAGGAGACGAAACAGAACGCTTTCCACATGCGCTGCCTTCGACGCATCCTCGGCATCACCTGGCAGGACAAAGTTCCAAACACAGTCCTGGAACGAGCTGGAATCCCTAGCATGTATGCACTGCTGAAACAGAGACGCCTGCGTTGGCTCGGTCATGTCGTGAGAATGGACGATGGCCAGATCCCAAAGGATCTTCTCTATGGAGAACTCATGCAAGGAATGCACCCTACAGGTAGACCACAGCTGCGATACAAGGACATCTGCAAGAGGGATCTGAAGGCCTTAGGAGTGGACCTAAACAGGTGGGAAACCCTGGCCTCTCAGCGGCCCGCTTGGAGGCAGGCTGTGCAACATGGCTTTTCCCAGTTTGAAGAGACACTTGGCCAACAGTCTGAGGCAAAGAGGCAGGCCCATAGCCAGGGAGACAGACCAGGGACAGACTGCACTTGCTCCCAGTGTGGAAGGGATTGTCACTCCCGAATCGGCCTTTTCAGCCACACTAGATGCTGTTCCAGAACCACCATTCAGAGCGCGATACCAGTCTTTCGAGACTGAAGGTTGCCAACACTAAGCTAGATGATCCAGAGCTCAGACTCAGTTGGAAGTACGTCATTTTTGTTCCCTGGTGAAAGTGGTGGCTTTTGACTATTAGTGGTTTCAGGTGTGATTATTGCCACCTGGTCAATCTTTTATTTGTTTCAAGGTGTGAATGAGCCATCCAGGTGCACATGCACACTTGGTGCTGGATGTTCATCAGGGGAATAGGGGAGCAACACTCATTAATGTTATCATTTCCTGGACTTAGGGTAAGAGGTCCACAAGTGAATGATTGTGTTGACAATGACAGGTGTGGCCTCCCTCTGGGCTTGTGGGATCTGAGGCCTCTCATAAGAATATAAGAACAACCCCGCTGGATCAGGCCATAGGCCCATCTAGTCCAGCTTCCTGCATCTCACAGTGGCCCACCAAATGCCTCCGGGAGCACACAAGACAACAAGAGACCGACATCCTGGTGCCTTCCCTTGCACCTGGCACTCTGCAAGATTCCTGATTGTGTGGAACCCTACCACCCCTATAGCATATTGGCAACCTTCAGTCTCGAAAGACTATGGTATCGCGCTCTGAAAGGTGGTTCTGGCACAGCGTCTAGTGTGGCTGAAAAGGCCAATCCGGGAGTGACAATCCCTTCCACACCGGGAGCAAGTGCAGTCTGTCCCTGGTCTGTCTCCCTGGCTATGGGCCTTCCTTCTTTGCCTCTTAGCCTCAGACTGTTGGCAAAGTGTCTCTTCAAACTGGGAAAGGCCATGCTGCATAGCCTGCCTCCAAGCGGGCCGCTCAGAGGCCAGGGTTTCCCACTTGTTGAGGTCCATCCCTAAGGCCTTCAGATCCCTCTTGCAGATGTCCTTGTATCGCAGCTGTGGTCTACCTGTAGGGCGCTTTCCTTGCACGAGTTCTCCATAGAGGAGATCCTTTGGGATCCGGCCATCATCCATTCTCACGACATGACCAAGCCAACGCAGGCGTCTCTGTTTCAGCAGTGAATACATGCTAGGGATTCCAGCACGTTCCAGGACTGTGTTGTTTGGAACTTTGTCCTGCCAGGTGATGCCGAGGATGCGTCGGAGGCAGCGCATGTGGAATGCGTTCAGTTTACTCTCCTGTTGTGAGCGAAGAGTCCATGACTCACTGCAGTACAGAAGTGTACTCAGGACGCAAGCTCTGTAGACCTGGATCTTGGTATGTTCCGTCAGCTTCTTGTTGGACCAGACTCTCTTTGTGAGTCTGGAAAACGTGGTAGCTGCTTTACCGATGCGCCTGTTTAGCTCGGCATCGAGAGAATGAGTGTCGGAGATCGTTGAGCCAAGGTACACAAAGTCATGGACAACCTCCAGTTCATGCTCAGAGATTGTAATGCAGGGAGGTGAGTCCACATCCTGAACCATGACCTGTGTTTTCTTCAGGCTGATTGTCAGTCCAAAATCTTGGCAGGCCTTGCTAAAACGATCCATGAGCTGCTGGAGATCTTTGGCAGAGTGGGTAGTGACAGCTGCATCGTCGGCAAAGAGGAAGTCACGCAGACATTTCAGCTGGACTTTGGATTTTGCTCTCAGTCTGGAGAGGTTGAAGAGCTTTCCGTCTGATCTGGTCCGGAGATAGATGCCTTCTGTTGCAGTTCCAAAGGCCTGCTTCAGCAGGACAGCGAAGAAAATCCCAAACAAGGTTGGTGCAAGAACACAGCCCTGCTTCACTCCGCTTCGGATGTCAAAAGGGTCTGATGTGGAGCCATCGAAGACAACAGTGCCCTTCATGTCCTTGTGGAAAGATCTGATGATGCTGAGGAGCCTGGGTGGACATCCAATCTTGGGGAGAATCTTGAAGAGGCCGTCTCTGCTGACCAGGTCGAAAGCCTTTGTGAGATCTATGAAGGCTATAAAGAGTGGCTGTCGTTGTTCCCTGCATTTCTCCTGCAGTTGTCTAAGGGAGAATACCATATCAGTGGTGGACCTGTTGGCTCGGAATCCACACTGCGATTCTGGATAGATGCTCTCTGCAAGTACCTGGAGCCTCTTTAGTACAACTCGGGCAAACAGCTTTCCTACAACGCTAAGGAGAGAGATGCCGCGGTAGTTGTTGCAGTCACCCCTGTCACCTTTGTTCTTGTACAGCGTGATGATGTTTGCATCTCTCATGTCTTGAGGTACTCCACCTTCTCTCCAGCAGAGACAGAGGATTTCATGCAGCTCAGTGACGATGATCTCTTTGCAGCATTTTAGGACTTCAGCAGGGATGCTGTCTTTTCCAGGTGCCTTGCCAAAGGCAAGGGAGTCCAGGGCCACGTGAAGTTCTTCTAGGGTTGGTTCACTGTCAAGCTCTTCCAGCACAGGCAGGCACTCAATGTTGTTCAGTGCTTCTTCTGTAACTACATTTTCTCTGGAATATAGCTCAGAGTAGTGCTGCACCCAGCGTTCCATCTGCTGCGCCCGATCCTGGATGACCTCGCCTGTGGCAGACTTCAGAGGGGCAATTTTCTTCTGTGTTGGACCTAGGGCCTGCTTGATACCATCATACATCCCCTTGATGTTGCCCGTGTCAGCTGCTATCTGTATCTCGGAACAGAGCTGGAGCCAGTAGTCGTTAGCACATCTCCTGGCAGTCTGTTGGACTTTGCTGCGAGCAGTTCGGAGGACCTGCAGGTTGCGCTCACTGGGACAGGCCTTGTATGCTGCTTGAGCTCTCCTCTTTTCCTCAATGACTGGTGTCAACTCCTCAGAGTGGGCTTCAAACCAGTCTGCCGCCTTGTTGGTCTTCTTGCCGAATATGGACAAGGCGGTGTTGTAAACGGTATTCTTGAAATGTTCCCATCTGTTGGATGCGTTTGCGTCGGCCGGGCCTGGAAGAGATTCCTCAAGCGCTTGTGCAAATTCCTCCACTTTTCTCTGATCCCGGGTCTTGCTGGTATCAATGCGAGGTCTTCCTTCCTTTTTCGTGTGATACAGTCGCTTTGTTTGCAGTTTCACTCTGCTGCACACCAGGGAGTGGTCAGTGTCGCAGGCAGCACCATGATAACTGCGTGTGATCTTGATGCTGGGAAGGCCGGAGCGTCTGGTGAGGATCAGGTCGAGCTGGTGCCAGTGCTTTGATCTTGGATGTCTCCAAGAGACTCTATGTTGGGGCTTTGTGTTGAAGAACGTGTTGCTGACACAGAGACCGTGATGACAGCAAAACTCTAGCAGGCGTTGGCCATTTTCGTTCATCCTCCCAGTGCCAAACTGACCTAAGCAAGTGGGCCATGAACTGTTATCAGCACCAACTCTAGCATTGAAATCGCCGAGGATGAACAATGGCTCTTTTACAGGGATTTTCTTGACAGTGGTGGCCAGGTCATCATAGAATTTGTCTTTGGCTTCTGCTGGAGACGACAGAGTTGGTGCATAAGCACTGATGAGAGTGATAGGTCCTGCTGATGACTGGAGCTGCAGGGACAAAATTCTTTCACTTCCCACAGTAGGTGGGATGATGGATTTCAGCAGGGTATTTCTGACCGCAAAGCCAACGCCATGTTCCCTGGTTTCGTTTGGTGGTTTTCCCTGCCAGAAAAATGAGAAATTTCTCTCCTTGACAGATCCGGAATCTGGCAGCCTAGTCTCTTGAAGGGCGACGATGTCCATCTGCAGTCTGCTCAGCTCCATGTCGATGACAGCTGTTTTGCGTGCGTCGTCTATTTCTTGCAGGTCATCAGAGAAGCCAGGTGTCATCGTCCTAACGTTCCAGGTGCCCAGCTTTAGGGCAGTAGTTTTCTGTTTTCTGTTGCATGGTGCAGAGTTGTCGATCCGCTTGTCGGTTTTCACCCTAAACCCCACGCACCCCATGAGGTTAACGGACCGTGGCGAGGCAACACCTTACTGGCTGGGGACTGCCCAGCTTAAGGCGGGCGGTAGCTGCCCAATGAGATGCAATGATCTCTCCCACCGTCGGAAGCAGCCCCTGGCGTCATGCTCTACGCCAATCGAGCAAAGACTTATAACCGGTAAACTGCTGCTTCCCGTGTTGTGCCGACGCCGTATGGCGAAGTTGGAGTGTCCTCTCCAGTGCGCGAAGCCTGGGTAAAGAAGGTATGGAGGATAGGCTGTTACCCATGCAGCAAATCCCCCCTCTCCACGTCGCTGGAATGGTCCAATGGAAAGGCAGAAGCCAATACGGTTGGTTCCAGCGGCGTCGCAGGAGTTGCCAGAACGTGACTGTGTTCAGCCATGAACTGCCTAAGGGACTCCGGCTCCTGATTTTGCCTCGAGGTTGACTCCTGAAGCCTTTTCCACAACTGGATGTAGCCACAAGGCAGTGGAGGTTTGAGGTCAGAGTTTCCTTCTCTTAGATGAACTGCCTTCCTAGGCTGACAAGTCACCACCCCTATATGCACATAGAAACTCTTTCTATGTATTCATCTGAATGTGCAGAGGCTGAGCTGTGGTCAACAGGAACACAGGGGACAAGAGGGACAAGGTCTGCAGGTGTGACTGCTCTTCTCCCACCATGTCAGGGAGGGGAATGACCAAGCAGTGCCACCTCGAGCAGTGATTTTCAACAATTTTCTCCTTGTGGCACACTGACCTCTGCGTTCTTCACCTCTTGTGATCTCACTTCTGGCTTCCAAGAGTCTTGCCTGAGTTCTGTGGCTCTGTTTCTAGGGCAACTGTCGATAGTAACAAATTGTCTGTCCCTCTTCCTCGTTTCAAGTGCTGTGCTCCAAACTCTTGTGACCCACCTGCAGACCTTTTGCGGCACACCAGTTGAAAAGCACTGGCCTAGAGTCTCCCCAGTCTTGCTTGTTGTTATGTATGTGAGTATTATCACCTGTGGGAAAAGCAACAGGTTATATGTGATTGGCTGTCCAATCACGAGGGATGTAGGCTTGTTGGAGTTGTATATATATCTGGGGTATTTGTGTATGTGGGTGTGTGATTTTAACTCATTCGGAGTAGAAATAAATTATGATGGAACTTTTATTCAAGTCTACTGATGCGCGAGACCCACTATATAACACTTGTGTTTGGTAAGACGGTTGCATCACATGCTTCAGACATGCTGTGGTGATGTCAGATCAGAAGGGGAGTGGAATTGCGGATTCTGGTTGCAGGGATGTGGCACTTGACACAGGGCTGCCATTTGTTGTGGCAGTTGCATGTTTCTAATAAGATATCATTCTATTCCAGGGGTGTCCAAACATTTTGGCAGGAGGGCCACATCATCTCTCCGACACTGTGTTGGGGGCCGGGAAAGAAAAAGAATTAATTTACATTTAAAATTTGAATAAATTTACATAAATGAATATATTAGAGATGGAACTTGTATGAATGAATGAAGGTCTTGCAATAGCTCAAGGCCTCTAAAAGGCCTTGCACAAAGCAAGGCTGGCCTTTCCTTCGCTGCCACTGTTGCATCACAGACGTGAAACAGCAAGTAGTGGAGGTAGCCCTCATCCCACAGCTCACGTGAGAAGTTGAACAGTCACCCTCACACTGAGAGCAGTTGCATCGGGCCAGCACGGGCTCCAGCAAGTCTCCAGAGGGCCAGAGGCTCATTGGAGACTGGGGGCTCCCTGAGGGCCGGATTGGGAGTGCCCGAGGGCCGCAAGTGGCCCCCGGGCTGGGGTTTGGGCACCCCTGTTCTATTCCAAGGGACGCAAGGTGGGGGGTCACAGTGCATCTGGTTTCTAATACATGAGGGGAACCATTTTTTGTTAAGCGTAAATGTCTACTCATCTGGGACTTGCCTGCGGTGGTAGGACACGTGCATGTGGTCTGGTTTGGTCTGGTTTGGACTCCTGAAGGGTGTGTGTAAAATAGTTTTATTAGTTCTTGATGGCATGTTCTGGGGCACACATTTTAACTGCTGCTGTTCTGGATCACAATTTTCAAAAAAAGAACCATGAAATAAAGATATTTTCATATTCATCATTATTTATGATGTGCCTATTCAGCTCCAACATGGGACATCTGCAAGAGGGATCTGAAGGCCTTAGGAGTGGACCTCAACAGGTGGGAAACCCTGGCCTCTCAGCGGCCCGCTTGGAGGCAGGCTGTGCAGCATGGCCTTTCCCAGTTTGAAGAGGCACTTGGCCAACAGTCTGAGGCTAAGAGGCAAAGAAGGAAGGCCCATAGCCAGGGAGACAGACCAGGGACAGACTGCACTTGCTCCCAATGTGGAAGGGATTGTCACTCCCGAATCGGCCTTTTCAGCCACACTAGACGCTGTGCCAGAACCACCATCCAGAGCGCAATACCATAGTCTTTCGAGACTGAAGGTTGCCAACTCTCTCTGGGACTTCCAGCAGCCTCCTGCACATATCACTGCTCAGGTCACACCCACTTTGGCTTCAGCAATTGGCCCACTGAAGACCTGATCTAAATGGCCTCCCCCCTCCCCCCCATGGCTTTTTACTCCAGGTGTGGAAGGTGGGATCGGCATCCAGCAATGTGTCTAAGGCCCAAATCCTAACCCACTTTCCAGCACTGGCATAGCTGTGCCAATGGGACGTATGCTGCATCCTGCAGTTGGGGGGCACTCATGGAGGCCTCCTCAAAGTAAGGGAATGTTTGTTCCTTTACCTAGGAGCTGCATTTCTCTTATGTCGGTGCTGGAAAGCGGTTTAGGATTGCGCGCTAAAAGTCATATCCAGTTTGATGCCAAAAGTCTTGATGACAGTGCTTGAATGGTGGGAGAAAAGATTGGAGACCCCCTTACTGAAACCCACGAGCCCTGCTCTCAAACTGCCCCTGATTTTTGCCAAATCATTCCCCCTCTGCCCAAAGTTTTCTAGGAATAGTAGCTAGGAGGAAAATGGGCAGGCTGGTGGAAGAGGTCAGCCATATATGGGTTTTTATGGGTATATGTTAATGTGTTTTTAATATGTTTTTATTTGTGGTTAAATTATGTTTTTAATCTGTTTTTTAATATGTTGTGAGCCGCCCTGGGTCCCTTTGGGGAGAAGGGCGGCATATAAATAAAGTTTAATAATAATAATAATAATAATAATAATAATAATAATAATAATAATAATAATAATAATAATAATAATATAGGCCAATGGCCAGGGGCCCATGTCCATTCAAGGGTCCACCAGACTGGCCTGCCCCCCGAATCCTCAGTACCAGTGGCATTCATAGTGCCCACTGCACCATTGGGGGGGTGGGAAGTCCACTGTGAAAGCTCTCATAGCACCTTCAGCAACCTGGTGCCAGCACTTACGCTGGGCTCCATCTGACTCCCACCCACCCCGGATTACTCAAACACATGACTCAAGCTCTGTACACAAGCTCTTCTGCCCCCCCCCCACATCTGCCTGCATCCCTGGCTGCTCATTGTACTGTAACATTAAATTTTGTTCCACCAAATATGTTTTTAAAAAAGATAAATCTTTGTTCTTCTCTTTAGTCAGCATTGCCAGCTTTCATTTGCGATCTCAGGCTGGATTATTAATTTAGATTAGAAACAGCAGAACTCCAATTATCCTGTCTTCTGGGGCCCACCTTTAAATACTCCTTTTAGCATCCTCCACAGAAGTTCTCTCCTGAGAACTCCTCCCCGCCTCCTGATTTAACTCTCTCCTGGATGGCTCTGGCTCAGCTTTCCGCTTTCCGCTGCAGCATTCGCCAATCTTCACAGATTCCTTTACTGAGCTGCAACAATTAAAGAAACCAACTGCCCCCCCCACCTCTCTGCTTCCCTCCTTCCTCCAAACTATGAGATGTTGCATTAGGCTGGGATGTACAGTCTCGTTCTTCTAGATCAGGGGTGCCCAAACCCCGGCCCTGGGGCCACTTGCAGCCCACAAGGCCTCTCAATGCGGCCCTCAGGGAGCCCCCAGTCTCCAATGAGCCTCTGGCCCACTGGAGATTTGTTGGAGCCCGCACTGGCCCGACGCAGCGTGAGGGCGGCTGTTTGACCTCTCACATGAGCTGTGGGACGAGGTCTCCCTCCACTGCTTGCTGTTTCACGTCTGTGATGCAGCAGTGGCAGCAAAGGAAAGGCCAGCCTTGCTTTGTGCAAGGCCTTTTATAGGCCTTGAGCTATTGCAAGACCTTCATTCATTCATATAAGTTCATCTTTAATATATTCATTTATGCAAACTTATGTAAATTTATTCAAATTTTAAATGTAAATTAATTCTTTTTTTTCCCCAGCCCCCGACACAGTGTCAGAGAGACGATGTGGCCCTCCTGCCAAAAACTTTGGATACCCCTGTTCTAGATTAGACTAGTGAGAACTATGGATGAATTTTCTGGGCTGGAATGCGGAGACATGGAGACAGCTCCTGAATTTTGTGGTTGGGGAGCAGAAGAGGAAGTGAAGGAAGAGCAGGGATAAAAGTAGAAAAGCTGTATTTTGCTGGCTCCCCATTGTCCTGAACCCTAATACTTCTCTGTATTATTATTATTATTATTATTATTATTATTAACAGTATTTATATACCGCTTTTCAACTAAAAGTTCACAAAGCGGTTTACAGAGAAAAATCAAATAACTAAATGTAGGAATTTAGCATTACCACTGCTTTTCTTGACTATGTTTCTTGACTAATAGCTGACTCCTAACCGACTTTCCAGCACCGATGCGGCCGTGCCAATGGGGTGTGTGCTGCATCCTGTGGTGGGGGCAGTCATGGGGGCCTCCTTAAATTAAGAGAATATTTGCTCGCTTACTTCAGGGCTGCACTGCAGCTGCATCGGCCCTGGAGAGTTGGTTAGGATTGAGCGGTAAGAACCTCTTAGAGTAGAGAACTCCTAGAAACAGCTTGTGGGAAAGCTTTGCACATGGAATACATAGCCAGATCAAGAGATTCTGGGCTGGTCTGGACAATACTGTGCCTCGGCCCACCCACCATGCAAAAAGGGACATGAGTGCGCAGTGTCTCCTCCCCTCCTGGTGTGCTATTCTGCATAATTGCTAGGGGAAGGGAAGTGCTCCTCGCCACATGATTTAAACAGTGCTTTAAAGTAGTGTTAAGTCACATGTAAGGGGAGAATTTGGACTGTCACACCCCCATCCGATTGTGTGAAGTGGGCATGAATGCCCCCATCATAGTCGTGGATGGGGACAGTGGAAACTATTCATCCAAACCAACCCTCTGTTACACACATGCAAGCCTCTTCTTGGCAAAAAGTGGCAGCTGTTTTGTTCCAATTGCACTAGGATTTGTGCCACTATGCACAGAACTGTAAAGACAAGAGAGCATTGATTGGCTGCATGGGTATTTCCCTAATTCGCTGCGCTGAAGCGTCCATAGCATGGGAAGATGCGGGTGCATCCCGGCACTGTGTGATGCTCCCAGTCTCCCACATTGTGAGGGTGGTCAATGATATCATTGACCTATGCCAAGGGTCTCCAAACTTTTTGGCCGAAGGGCCGTGTCAAATATTGAGGGCCGGAAAAAAAATGAAATATAAAATTTAAACAAATACTTTAGAGATAGAACTTAGATAAAAGACTGAAATGAATGACTGAATGAATGAATGGGCTTAAATGTCCAGGATTTCTCCAAGCACCAACACAGCCCAAGAAATAAAGCACACAAATGGACCCCCATTCCTCCACCCCACAAGCACAACTCTGGTTGCGTTTGGTCAACTGGGCCAGAGGCTCTCAGGGGATCAGAGACTGGCCGTGGGCCGGATAGAGGCTCTCCGTGGGTCGCATCTGGCTCCTGGGCTGGGGTTTGGAGACCCCTGGCATAGGCAATCAGGGAACTTTGCTTAGCGAGGCTGCTTTCCTCCCCCTCTCCCTAAGAGAAGGCAATGCTGCTTTGCTTGTGCTCTACAATGATGCTCTACAGAATGAAAGTGTGTAGAGCTGCTGCCAGTTGGCAGAAACAATACTCAGCTTGATGGACCATTGAGTGGAAGGCTCCATTCTATGTTCAGTGAGTGGGGCCCTTGGTGCAGAGTTTCTAGTGTGGAATGCAGCCCTATGGGAGGAGGCAGTCCACTTATAAGAACATAAGAACAGCCCCACTGGATCAGGCCACAGGCCCATCTAGTGCAGCTTCCTGCATCTCACAGCGGCCCACCAAATGCCCCAGGGAGCACACCAGATAACAAGAGACCTCATCCTGGTGCCCTTCCTTGCATCTGGCATTCTGACATAGCCCATTTCTAAAATCTGGAGGTTGCGCGTACACATCATGGCTTGTAACCCGTAATGGATTTTTCCTCCAGAAACTTGTCCAATCCCCTTTTAAAGGCGTCCAGGCTAGATGCCATCACCACATCCTGTGGCAAGGAGTTCCACAGACCAACCGCACGCTGAGTAAAGAAATATTTTCTTTTGTCTGTTCTAACTCTCCCAACACTCAATTTTAGTGGATGTCCCCTGGTTCTGGTGTTATGTGAGAATGTAAAGAGCATCTCCCTATCCACTCTGTCCATTCCCTACATAATTTTGTATGTCTCAATCATGTCCCCCCTCAGGCGCCTCTTTTCTAGGCTGAAGAGGCCCAAACCACTTACCTCCTCTTCTGTCTTTTTGGTTGTCCCTCTGGCTGATGTAGCCCAGGGAGATGAAGGAGGCAGCAAAGGAACATGCCTTGGACCTCTCTCTTTTCCAAAGGGGCCTCGCGCTGCAATCTGCAAGTGATACCGCTTTGAAGTGAGACACATTCCAATCTGTTTACTATGTACATCTGGTTAGGCCTGGGCACTGAAGGTTCTAATCTGTCTTTGCTGGTGCAGTAGCTTCTCTGTTAAATGGGAACTGGGTCTCACAGTTTGCTGATGAGGACTAAAATCCCGGCCATTTCATCATCTGGGGAGTCAGTTGTGTGACACCTTCGTGCAATTTATGACTCCGATTTTTTAAAAACTCTGCTTTCTGGGTTATAAATATATACTTTGGAGTTAATATTTCAAACATAATACCATGCTTATTTATCTCTGTTGAGAGTTGGAGGGTGTATGGAATGAGCAGCAGGATTCAGGTGAAAGGTGAACAGATTTGCAAGCAAGAAATGTTCTGTCAATGGTTTGTTGTGGCTGTAATTCATCGCCTTTGCATGAAAATTCACAGAGCTAGCAAATTAAGACCTGTAATTTCACCTCACTGAACAGATAAGATTTTGTACTTGCCAACAGACCTTTGCAGCCCCACTCTGGAAGACAAGCAGCCTATAGCGTGAGGGGGGAACAGGACAGATGTCAGCCTTGCTGGGTCTCCCCAGGTCCACCAGCCAGAAACAGGTGCATCAGAGAGGCTTGAGATGGGAGTGGAGATTGACACTTAACTGAACAGGTAAATGCTCAACCCAGAGATTTGTTTCCAGTACCTGAACTGAGCTCCCAGTCCTTTCACACAAAAATCCACTTCTGATTTTCTCTGTAGCTTTCTTTCATTCTGCAGTCATATTTAGAAAAATAAAAGGAAAAAACCCACCACCTTTTTGTCGTTGCTATTGTTAAACAAATGGGAGTCAGAAATCCTTGCTGAGCTATTTAATTTATTTTTAAACATTAATACCCCTGCCTTTCTTGCCATGATAAATCAAAGTGGCTTATAAGAATAGAAAATGAAATAAACAGAGTCACAACAGGAAACCACACAGAGCTCTCCCAGTAGATCACGACTGATGTTCTTCCTGCATTCTGTGTCGCTCAGGGTTAATTTGCAGGGTTTAATATGAGCCAGGTTCTGCCCCACAACGTTTATGCAAAGCCACTGCATCTGAGCACATGCAAAGTGATTTTCTGTTACTACTGAGTAACTACAGCCAGAGGTGTGTTTGAAAGGGAGCAGAGGTTCATGACTACTCCTACATTTTCAGAAGAAGTGTTCAGATGACATTTTTTGGAGATCAGTGGGACTTACTTCTGAGTAAACATGCCTAGCATTCCAATCAGTAGTACTAGTTGGCAACCTTAAGTCTCGAAAGACGATGGTATCGCACTCTGAATGGTGGTTCTGGAACAGCGTCTAGTGTGGCTGAAAAGGCAGATTCGGGAGTGACAATCCCTTCCACACTGGGAGCAAGTGCAGTCTGTCCCTGGTCTGTCTCCCTGGCTATGGGCCTTCCTTCTTTGCCTCAGACTGTTGGCCAAGTGTCTCTTCAAACTAGGAAAGGCCATGCTGCACAGCCTGCCTCCAAGTGGGCCGCTCAGAGGCCAGGGTTTCCCACTTGTTGAGGTCTACTCCTAAGGCCTTCAGATCCCTCTTGCAGATGTCCTTGTATCGCAGCTGTGGTCTACCTGTAGGGCGCTTTCCTTGCACAAGTTCTCCAGAGAGGAGATCCTTTGGGATCCAGCCATCATCCATTCTCACAACATGACCAAGCCAACGCAGGCATCTCTGTTTCAGCAGTGCATACATGCTAGGGATTCCAGCTCATTCTAGGACTGTGTTGTTTGGAACTTTGTCCTGCCAGGTGATGCCGAGAATGTGTCGGAGGCAGCGCATGTGGAAAGCGTTCTGTTTCCTCTCCAGTTGTGAGCGAAGAGTCCATGACTCGCTGCAGTACAGAAGTGTACTCAGGACGCAAGCTCTGTAGACCTGGATCTTGGTATGTTCCGTCAGCTTCTCGTTGGACCAGAGTCTCTTTGTGAGTCTGGAAAACGTGGTAGCTGCTTTACCGATGCGTTTGTTTAGCTCGGTATCGAGAGAAAGAGTGTCGGAGATCGTTGAGCCAAGGTATACAAAGTCATGGACAACCTCCAGTTCATTCACAGAGATTGTAATGCAGGGAGGTGAGTCCACATCCTGAACCATGACCTGTGTTTTCTTCAGGCTGATCGTCAGTCCAAAATCTTGGCAGGCCTTGCTAAAACAATCCATGAGCTTCTGGAGATCTTTGGCAGAGTGGGTAGTGACAGCTGCATAGTTGGCAAAGAAGAAGTCACGCAGACTTTTCAGCTGGACTTTGGACTTTGCTCTCAGTCTGGAGAGGTTGAAGAGCTTTCCGTCTGATCTGTTGCAGTTCCAAAGACCTGCTTCAGCAGGACAGCGAAGAAAATCCCAAACAAGGTTGGCGCAAGAACACAGTCCTGCTTCACTCCGCTTCGGATGTCAAAGGGGTCTTCCTTTCCTAAGCATTCCAATATAAACAAGTGTTTGGGATGAAATGGACATGATCCTCAAATGTACAGCATGTTTCAAAGTAAGGCCATGTGGCAGAGGAAGAAAGCACTGTAATGAAGAAATTTAAAGTTGTGACCTGAGTTCCCAGGCAGGCTGGTACAGAAGCTGGAGTGGCGCTCTCAAAGAGCTAGGCTGGCTGTGGATTCTAGTGGCTCACGTAAGGCAGATCACCGAGCACCTGCTTGGACAGCTCCTTGCTAGTGGTCTTACTTTTAACACCACAAGCAAGCCAGCAGGTGGCTATTTTTACAAATCTGTCCTGGTCTACAGGGGCCGTAGCAGCTGAGCACATACATGAACAGGCACACGGTCCCAGCTTGAGTTTCCGTCATCTCAGCTCGCAGGACTGGCAAACACCCCACACAAGTTCCTGCCAGCGGAGCAGATAATACTGAGCTAGTGTTCTGATTCTGTAAAGGCCATTTCTCATATAAATTCCCTTTGGAGAACTGCTTTGCACCATCCCCAATTAGCTCTGCCTACACGAGCACGAGCTTTGGAAACAGATGCCTGCCTTTGGTATGATTACCAAAGGAAGGCACATTTAAGGGCCTCAGCCACTTGTCCTCACTTGAACCATTTCCATTTCTACCTAAGGAGCTCTGCATGGCACATGAGCTTCCAAAGGAATCCCACTTGGCTCGTTTCACAGCTCTGATCTTCTCTCTCTTTCTCATCCCACATCTGCCTTACATGTTTACCATTAGCTTACCTAAACACTATTGTCCTGCTTTCTGCAGAGACCGCTTCGAGGGCCAGTCCATCATTTTCAAACCTTTTAGCCTGTTAACAACCGACATTTGTAATCCCAATGGTAATCTTTAAAAGCTTCCCTTGCACTCTTTCCCCATTCATCTTTCTTTGGCTCCAGGTTCCTTTGGCAGAGCATGTTAAGGTATTCAGGAAACGGAGCCTATAATGGTGACGGAGTGGCAGAACGGACTAAAACAGGGGGGTGGGATGGGTGGAAAGGAAGAGAAAATGAGGGTGAGGAGAAAAGTGACATTCTCAAATAGGGCCCCGGAGAATAAACCATAGTTATTGTAATTTTCAGATGATTCACATTTTAAAAGGGGAAAAGCTATCCAGCTTTTGGCCCATAGAGGTGGTATGTGTAAGAAGGAGGACTACAATAACCACAGAAGGAGGGGAAAATGCAAGGGAACAAGAAAATGTAGATCATTAAAAAAATTCCAGCTCCATGCCATTTCTTGAGAGAACAATCTATTTCTGTATGCCCTTGGTAACTGCAGAGACGGAGGGCGAGATGGCAATTAATTTTTGATTTGCTCATGCAAGTCTTTTCTTTCAGGCAGACAGAGAAGAGAGACTGGGGGTGAAGGAAGTATGCAACCCAGGTCGTGGTGCTACCCATTACATTAAAAAATGACATCTCCAGTTGCAGCCAGGCGAAGGTGCCGGCAATCAAGGGGGTGTGTGAGCTTTGCTTTGTGTCATTGCGTGTGGCTTTTCTCAAAAAAAGTACTGCCAGTCACAGCATAGGGCTTGTCACCTGGGCTAAGAAACCTTAGCTGGTTATACTTCTAAAATAAAGATTTAAAGACTGTCCATATTTTCAAATGTCGCTTTCATCTTTCACAGCAGGCTTGGAGTCAGAAGAGGCATTCCCTTATGTATATGTAAGAGAAGAGGGAATACCTGCCACTTACTGTTTTTCTAAATGTTTACATGAAAAATGATTAATAATTATTTAAAAAAACCTGGTGCTTGATTAACTGAGGCATTTTATTAATCAATCAAAATTTTAGTCAAGTTATCTAGACAATTAATTGAGTCACACCACATTCCCATTCATATTTACTCAGATGTCTCACCAGTGGAGTCATTCACTTCCAGTCCTATGGGCACCTAACTCTGCTGGAACAAGTGTTCCTAAAAGCGTTCAGCACTTTCCAGCTGTGGCAAAAGGTGACATGCCAGAGCATGCAGCCTCCTGATTGGAGCAGACTTCTCTGAGTGGCAAAGGGGAAAGGGAAGAAGCATTGTGTGCAATCCCCTAGGATGTTTATTTGGAAAGAGGTGTAGTGACCTAGAGTTACACTAATGTAGGTGTCAACAATTAGTAGGCCTGGGCCAAATATTGCTCCTTGAGGGATGCTGTTTGGCTCCACAGTGATAATTCTAAGGGTGGAGGATACATAACTTCCTTCATGTCCATGACAGGAATCACTTTGGGGCTATTTTTTTTTGGGGGGGGGGGTACAGGTTGGGGTTTGGTTTTCCATCCTCTCTGCAGGACTCTTCTTTGTTATCTCCTAACTTTTCTCCCACCTCCTTCCCCTTCCTTTGTGCAGCCCCTACAATAGCCAGCTCTTTCTAGTGGACTGCATGGAAGCGTTTCCATCTATCTTCTACCCAAGTACAGACCTGCTTAGTTTACAAAATCTGAAAAGATAGCATCATGAATACTCTGGCAGATAACAAAAGTAAGAAGAATAATTCTCTTTTTTTCCTTTTTCTCTCTCCTTTCAGATACTATGTTTTCAGGCCTGAATGTTACTGAAATAGTCCATTCCATGCAAGCCAAATAAAAAATCAGCTAGAGAACTTGTAGACTACTCAGACCCACTATTCTTTTCCAGTGTTAACCATAATTTAGCCAGTCTTGTGGGGACTGGTTACTGGTTATGGTGTGTCCTAGTTTTTTTGTTTTTGTTTTTTGCAATAATGTTCGCTTGTCTAGGGAAGATAATTAATAGTAGGCATATACATTTGCAGGAATGGGCAAATCCAGTGTGGCTTGACTTGAATTGAGTCACAAGTCTTCACCTCCACAACTCGAGTAAAAAAATGAGTCCTAATGGGAGCACTTTCCAAGTCACCTGGAGTGTTTTTGCAACTCAAAAAGACTGGAGTCACAAGTCTTTTTGATACATGTATCAGGCACAGAAAAAAACAGGGCTGCTACTGGTGTGTGTGTGTGTGTGTGTGTGTGTGTGTGTCAGAGTTCTCTTTAAAGGTCTCACTTGTGCTGAGAAGAATTACTGTAAATCTATTTGAGTTTCACCCCAAGTGGCTTTTCCCACAGTCTGTGAAAATGTCCCCATCCACAAAAAAAAGACACTGTCCTTTTATGGAGACAAAAATGTTTGTGTGAAGTTTGTTTTTGGAGGGCCTGCAGTTATGAGGTATACATTCTGCTGATTTGTTCTCTGGGATAGCATGTCCACAGGCCTGAAGGGGCTGCCAGCCTTCTATGCTCTGGAACCCAGCTTTGGAATTTCCTTCCAAAATGGGGGCGATGGTTCCCATTACGGCATTTGTAGATAACTCCGAAAACATCAGAGCTCAGCAGTCAGTCATATCAAGCAATTAATCCATTAATTCCTGGGTTGTAAAGAATTCAGGAAGGTATAAATATATCTCATCTAGCACTTAGCCTAATCAATACTTGCAAGACGTTCATGGAAAAATCAGTGCCAATGATTCGACCTTCAGCAAATTCAGTGTTTGTGTTTAAAAGTAATTCATTCTAATCAGCAGATATGCAAGGGAGAAGGTAAATAGAATATGCTGCTTCCTAAGAGGCCAAAAGATCCCTCAAGCCTCGTTTATCTTAATTAATTAATAACAGAAAGATATACCACTGGCGAGTATAATATATAAAGTCTGTCTTCACCACCAGGACCCAGAGGAAATGAGCACCGCAGGAGTCTTCTTTTCTCTCTGCCAAGGATGATTGCAGGACTGGCTGTTAAATGCTGACGAATTGGGGAGATACCATGGTGATGTGAGGATGGGGTTGAAACATCTCTCCCCTCACGCTTCCTCTTTACTCTGCGTGATGTTCTTATTATGGAGCTAAAATCTTTGAAAAGGGAGGCCTTTCTCATGGAAAGGAACACAAAATTCCTGTGCAACCCTGAAGTGCATTCTCCACTGCTACACAGGAGCCAGTCAGCTCGTGTCCTTACAGCTAAATAAACTCTTTCGCTGCTCATGCCTGACATGGTTTTCCTAAATGAGCACTGTCACCTAAATCAATTTCAGGCCACCAGCTGGGAAAGAGAGGGAGCTGGGTTGGGGACGTGGATGATCTCCATTTAGAAAAAATGCCATAGAGAGGGCAGCCCTCAGTAGAAGTTGTGACTTAGGAAAACTCCTGTGTTCTTTTGCTACCGTGACTACTGCTCGATTGGCCAGAGTAGGCCCACAACTCCTTGGCACATTCCCCCCTTCCTCCATTATGAACACCTGTTCCTTTGTAGGACATCTGCTGTCAGTCATAACGGAGGTGGACATGGCGTCAGAAGCTAGGGCACCATGGTCACCAAAAGAGTAGCTCTTCCCACACTTGCCTGAAATTATGACAACTGCTTGGCTCCTGGGTTGAAAATGTCTTGTGATGCATCCCTCCACCTTACATTATTATAATGATTGATGCGACAGGGCAGGCCTTACACCTCACACAGCAGGGCTTTTCTTATATGGACAAATGCCCTTATGGGGGATGAGAGGATGAATCCTGGGCTTTACGGGCATGGTGAGAACTCAGGAGGGATGTGAAGGATGAGAGAGAGAAGGCACAATGGGAGAATTTTGCCCCAGGCATGCGAGAGGGTGACAGCAGGTGGAATTGTTTAATGGTACAGGAGATCTTCAGGCAGTTGAGGGCTGCACTGCACATGATGGAGGTTACTCTTGTGTAGCAGCCACATGGGGCTCACTTTGGCTCAGGACCTCATTGTGGAGGTTGGAGGGATTTAAAACCCACTGCTTTGTACTGCTTTCCCACTGCCAATCCCCTCTTTACCAAGCTCTACCAGCTTAACCCTAAAAGTGCCCGTTGGAGCCCTGATGCTTTTCACATTATGTGAGGTGTGGCCCGGAGAGTGTAGAGCCTCCATTTGCCTGAAGATAACATCCACAAGGTCGCCAGTTCGAGGCCACCGGCACCGTGCAACCTTGAAGCAGCTGACTAGCTGAGCCGAGTTATTTCCATCTGCTCTGAGCATGGGAGGGTGGAGGCCAGAATGTGAAGCCAGATCGGAACTAAACATCTGAATTGTTGTGGCTCTTGAAAGATAGAGCCTTCTTTTCAATTGTAAAAATCCCTACGGGGATTTAAATAAGCCTGCCTATGTAAACCGCCTTGAATAAAGACCAAGAAAGGCGGTATATAAATACCTGTATTGTATTGTATTGTATTGTATTGTATTGTATTGTATTGTATTGTATTGTATTGTATTGTATTGTATTGTATTGTTGGCACTGAGGGCATCAAGGCCATGGCCTGGGATAGGACCTAAGGACATGCTCACACCCATTGCAGCAAATCACTCACAAATGCAAAACTGTGTTTCTTAATAAACAGCATCAGAAAACAAAAGAGAAATGATATGAGCTGGTGTTGACTGGGATTTTTTTTTTTTAAACAGTTGCTGTGATACATTGGGGGGGGGGTCTGTTTCCTCCTGCTGGCTGCTGTTGTATCATTCCTATCATATTGTTTTGTTTATTTTTGTTTGATTAATGCTTTCACTGCTATTGTTTTGATTGCGGCAGTCTTTGGTTGGCGAGTGCTCATTTTGTGGCAGTAAAACAAGATGCATGTTCTTTTCTAACAAAAGCAAGCACACAAGCAATATTCCTGGGATTCAGGAGCTGGAACATGGGGTGGAGGCAATGCTCCTTTTGGTGTGGGGTGAGCTGGAGAGCCGTCCCTGGTTCCACCCAGTGGCGTAGCTAATGATCGTGTAGCCTGGTGCCGAGCTCAAAATGATGTCCCAGAAGGGATGTCACAACCAGAAGTGACATCACACCCAGGCTTTTCAGAAAGTGGAAATCGTAGGGAAAACACACCTCCTCCCCCCTCAGCAGCTGGCCACCCACTTGCTCTGTCACCTTCCCCCACACAGTGGCATAGCTAAGGCATCTATCTGCTACCTGGGGTCAAATAAGATTTTGTAGCCTTCCCCCCCCCCAACAAAATCAAATTTAATTAAGTAAATAAATAAAAGGTGCGCCCCTTATTGAAAGAGGGATGGTCATTCTCCCCCTGCTAAATATAAGAGGAGCACCACTTGAAAAAGTGCCTGTTTACCTAGTTAGCAGAGGTACAATACATGGAAATGAGAGCTGACTCCTATTAACACCTTATTGGTTCCTTGCTGTATCATAATAACCTCTCGTTGGCTCTCAGAATGATCAGTCTCATAGGTCAATTTTGAGTTAAAGAAATCCACATTTTGTTATATAAGGCAGTTGTATTTTCATTTTCTGGTTATTTAAACATAACTTTTGATAGAGTGCAGATATTCCAATGCAGTTTCTTTCCTTGCATTCTGCATTAAATTACCTTTCCAATAATATATAGCATGATGGTATTATTTGTACATACCAAGGTTTTTCACAATTTTGGCCGCTAGTGTCAAGCTCAGCTTGTTGCCCCCACAAAACTTGTCACCCCCTGCACCGCCTTAGCTACACCACTGGTTCTACCCTTGACCAGCCCCTGGACTCAGCAAAGGGCAATCTCTCACTCCTCAAGGTGACACCAAGTCTGAATGAAAGGTTCATCCCATTCCCACCCCACCTGTCCGGCTTTCCCCAGCTTTTACGTTAGGCACAGATGTGATTAACACATGGAGAGACAGTTCAAGCTATTGCATTCTAAATCATGGGTACCTTAACTGCCTTGCACAGCAGAACAGCTGGGAAAACAAAGCAAAGGGGCAAAAAAGAGAATGGAGAAGCTTCTGCGTTCCTCTTTGCTATATCACTATCTCGTTCCTCATGGGGGCGAGATACAAAAAGGCCTTTGCTGACAGCAACTCATTAGCTTTCCTCTTGCCGCCTTTATGGCTAACACAGTAATTAGTTTCTGTGGCAAAGATGGATTATGCAGAGCTACCAGTGAGGGTACTAATCTCCTGGTATTTCTGACAACAGCAACAAGAGGGGAGAATCTTCCCCCACCCTCATTCCGCTTCCTGTTATTTAGTGCAGTGCTAAGAGGCTAAGAGGAATATGTTGGAATTCAATTGGTTGTTGGGAGCATTTTTTTTAAATCAAACACAGACTATAGTTCCCAAATGGGTTTTGCGATGGACACGTATGGAGACTAGAACAGGGACTGAGAGGAAGAAAATAGCTTCCTTTTGCAAACCATTCACTGCCCTGGGACGACATGCACCGTTTTGCATCCAATGTTTTGAATAAGTGGCATGTGATAGGAAAGAGATAATCTACAAAGTGGTTAGGCAATATCATTAATCGATATAGCTGTTCACAGCATCTAAAGTGCTTCAGAAGCTTGATCTCATTCATACTCAAGCAAACGGGGGGGGGGAGGCCCGTTTTAGTATTGTGTGCATGCAACTGCAGTGGCATTGAACGGGGGTGTCAAACATAAGGGCCGGGGGGGCCGGATGCGGCCTGTGGAAGCTTTTTATTCGGCCCTCAGGCTCTCAGCTGCTGAACAGTGCTGAGGTGTTACGGCTACAAGGACAGCCCATGTGAAAATTGGGCTGTCCCCTATCTTGAAATATGATCAAGATCTGTGTATTTTATCTTCTGTAATTTGCAGCTAATGAGTTCCTAAGTGAGAAAAAGTACTTTTATTTTTGGTTATGACCTGTTTAATGACATCATTTCCTGCCTAATGACATCACTTCCGGCCCTCAGCAGGCACCATGAATGCTGTTTGGCCCTTGTTATGAAACGTGTTTGACACCCTGGCATTGAACATAAGAACATAAGAAGAGCCCTGCTGGATCAGGCCAAAAGCCCATCTAGTCCAACTTCCTCTATCTCACTGTGGCCCACTGTTCCATTGGAAACATTGTTGATTTTTTTTGGGGGGGGGGGCAGGGAGGCATTGTTGATTTCAAAAAAATTTACCCAAGGAGAGTTACAGGAGTGCTGAAGATGGTATAGATTATGTATGGCACCTTTAAACCTTACCCTTGTTTGCAGTGACCTTCCTGTTTCCTGTTTGACTCTCCCTTCAGTAAATGAAACTTATCACGACTGTTTTGTTCCTTGGGAATTGCTTGTAAACTGAAGAGACTACATACATTACCCATCTGAGAGGCACCAGTCTGTGGTTTCTGAGGGCATCCTGTTTTCGCTTCTTGATTTCAAACTGATGCCAGGTTTCCAGGGGCCCTGGAACACAGTCTCGTACGGTACTTGTACATGGTGCTCCCTATCCGCCACAGACGGTGCATCAGGTGGTATCCTGCCATTGGTTCTGAGGATTCGGGGGTCAGCCTGGCCAGAATGGCCTTCTTGTGAGCATGGGTCCTAGCTGACCTCTGACACCACCCATGTTTCAAACAGCGCTGGATGAGCCAGCTCTGGAAGAAATGAAACCGTCCTCCAGCTGGCTGTCCTTTCAACTTCTTGCAGAGAGGAATTGGAATTGTGGAGTCACTTCCAGAGCAATGTGGTTTGCGAGTCAGTTGTGGCTGAACCCTCTTCACCCTGTCATCTTTAGGAAGACACTTGGCACAAATTGTTATCGTTGCCTAGCAATGTATTTTTGTCAAGTTCCATGGTTTTGAACAGTTTTTTGGCTCTGTTTTTGTCAGCTCAAAATATGGCAGCAGGCATGTGGAACATTTAACGTCCATGTGATTCCACGGGCGCTGGTTTCCAGAAGGTGTTCAGGGGCAACTCTTCTCTGCAGCATGGTGTCTTTTATAGTGACTGCTTGCTGGTGTTTCTCCTGTATCTTCTTAGGTTGTGAGTCCTTTGGGGACAGGGAGCCATTTAGGTGGCTAATTCCCCCCCCCCCCTCCGTAAACTGCTTTGTGAACTTGTTTTGTTGAAAAACAGTATTGTTAATCAAAACATTAATAATTTAAAGTTTTTAAAATTTTTAATTTAAAGCCCTAAGCAACTTGGGACAAGCATTTTGAAGGACCACCTCTTCCCAGGTGAAACTGTTTGTCTTCTCAGTTCTTTGGGGAACCAATGAAAAGGTTTTCTTTTGGATGGTGTCCAGATTTTAAAACTCCCATAGGAGATGAGGTTGGCACCGCCTTTTTCTGGTGCCTTTCTACTCAGTTGGCCTTTTCTGCTTAAATATTTTGGTGCTCGGTGGTGAGGTCCTCGGAATGCCAGCTGCAAGGAAGTTGTAACAGGATGGAGCAGCCATTTTCAATCACTGTGCCATGGCACACCGGTGTGTTGCAAATGGTCTGAAGGTGTGCCGCTGGAGTTTGAGGGAGGGCCATTTATTAGTACGGCCACTAGGAGATTTGAGCCCACCACCAACAGCATGGTGTGCCTTGTCAATTGTCAAAAGACTGATGGTGTGCCTTGACAATTTTAGTACCTTGTCAGTGTGCCATGAGACAAAACTGTCTTATTTGGTGGGCCGCTGTGAGATACAGGAAGCTGGACTAGATGGGCCTATGGCCTGATCCAGTGGGGCTGTTCTTATGTTCTTATGTTCTAACAAAGGATGAAAATCACTGGGATGAAGGTATCTTGTTGTCTTGAGTGCTCCCTGAGGCATCTTCCTGGAGGGACTCTGAGATACAGGAAGCTGAACTAGATGGGCCTTTGGGGTTTTTCTTATGTTCTTATTTCCCTGCCTCTTTGCCCTGTTCCTGATCCTGTTGTTTTCTTGTTCTTTGATTGCGTGCATGTGTGTGTGTGTGTGTGGGGGGGTGGTTTGGTGTTTTATTACTGTTTTTAATTCTTTGTTTGTCACTTTGAATACCTAATATCTGAATCATGTACAATATATCAAAAACATTCTTAATTCTCTTTGCTTCCAACCAATGGAGGAGGCCATAGGAATTAATTGTCACCTCTTTCAATTGTAGCTGGAAAGGCCAGGAGCACGTGACTGAAATGCTGACTTTCCCATAATAAAACCTTTCGGAAATTCTGAGCAGTATATAAAAGAGCAACATTGCCCATCTCTCCCAGCTGTGTCACAAGCAGCCTGACTGCTCCTACATCCAGCAGCTTCAAATTCCTGTCATTATTGTGTCGTTAAAGCTCAGCTACAGCTGGAGTGTTAAAGACAGCTATTACCATATCTGCTGGGCAGGGTATTAGAGCATGCCATTTAATTAAAAACCTCATTTATTTGTGCATGAATAATATTTAAAGATTGCTCATGGTACAAAACCCCTTTCATTTGTCTGCTATGGAGTAGGGTCTCTGTGAAGCAGACCTACGAGATATGTTGGTGTAAATGGAGGGGCACAGACATTTTTGGTTGAGATTTTTGGGAATGGGAAGAGGGAGGATGCCCACAATTAAGACCTCTATGGGGAACTCGTGCAAGGAAAGCGCCCTACAGGTAGACCACAGCTGCGATACAAGGACATCTGCAAGAGGGATCTGAAGGCCTTAGGAGTGGACCTCAACAGGTGGGAAACCCTGGCCTCTGAGCAGCCCGCTTGGAGGCAGGCTGTGCAGCATGGCCTTTCCCAGTTTGAAGAGGCCAACAGACTGAGGCTAAGAGGCAAAGAAGGAAGGCCCATAGCCAGGGAGACAGGCCAGGGACAGACTGCACTTGCTCCCAGTGTGGAAGGGATTATCACTCCCGAATTGGCCTTTTCAGCCACACTAGACGCTGTTCCAGAACCACCATTCAGAGCGCGATACCATAGTCTCTCGAGACTGAAGGTTGCCAACTACTACTAGTGGCAGAGGTACTACAGAATCTCCTTTCTGGGCTACATGAGATTTTTGCAGCAGGAAGAGATCATTTGTCCATGTTTAGCACGCACGACAATAGTATTTGCATGGAGCTTCCTGCTGGACTGCATCCAATATGGTAGTGTTTCTCAAACTGTGGGTCGAGACCCACTAGGTGTGTCTTGAGTCAATTTCATGTGGGACCCCATTCATTTCAGTATTTTATTTTTCATATATTAGACTTGATGCTACCATGGTATGTGACTGCTTTTGGGGAAATGTTACTTTTAACAAGCTACTATGTATATTCTTTTAACAATGATAGTAAATGGGACTTACTCCTGGGTAAGTGTGGGTAGGATGGCAGCCTAGGATGGTTAAAAACTTTCCGGCTTGATGTCGCCACTTCTGGTCATGACATCACTTCCGGTGGGTCCTGACAGATTCTCATTCCAAAAAGTGGGCCCAGTGCTAAATGTGTGAGAACCACTGCAATATGGGATTAGAAAATTATGTGAAAATGACACTGAAGTGAATGAAAGTAGCTAATAACATTATGAAAAGCCATCCCCAATATCCAGTTATGGATACTGGGCCAGGGATGTACCTCGGACAAGCACCTGAATGTAGAGACTGTCCCTGGTAAATAGGAAGAGTTGGAACATATCACAGTGGCCTCTGGGAAGAAGGACACTCATAGGAGGAGTTAGTTTTTTGGGTACCAGGGACTCAGACTATGAAGGGGTATACCAACACTTTGAAATCACTCAGAAGTTGCCTGGCGCAGTCCAGTTGGTGACTTCTGGCCAGCTGAAGTTTGAACACTCTTAAAGGGCTGCAAAAGATTTCTGCGAAAAAATCCCAGAATGTAAACCAAGACAATGGCATCCTGGGGGGGGGGGGGGGACTAAGTTTTTCAGGTGCCTGAATGCCTGTGTAAGCTGCTCCTCCCCTCAACTTCTGAGCCATTCGCGGCTGCGGAAGCAAAATGAGGGAGATGGCTCCGTTTTGCTATCACAGCCATGAATGTCTCTGAAGGTGAGGGAGAGGGACTGCTTTACATAGACATTCAGGTACCTGAAAAATTCAGTGTTTTGCCCTCCTCTGGGAACACCACTAAACAGTGGGCTGGATCTGGCTCACCACCCCAAGTCATCTGACCCATTTGGAGTTCAACTTGGGATGCAAGTCATCCATTCAATTTGCCGTGCTCCAGACAGGGCATGACAGAGCTGCTCGCCCAGGCTTGAGGAGTCCCTGTGCCACTGCAAGCATGGGCAGGCAGCTTTGCCATGCCCTGTCTGACGCATGGCAAATTGGACGAGAGGCTTCACCTCCCAAGCTAAGCTCCGTATAGCCACTTCCAGGAGCTCAGCAACCCAGGGGATGACCCAAGATGATGTCATTGCTGAATGCCCAGTCCCTTTGCCCAAAAAGGGGTAAACAGTACCATCAGTTGGTCCGTGTAAACCATATAGAGCAAGATGGACCAGTAGTCTGTGTATAAGGGAGCCTCATATGTTCATATAGTCTAGGTTGCCAAAGCTGGGACAGAGCTGAACTTTGTGGGCGCTCATGCTTACCTAGAATTGTGGGAAACAGGACAGAAGGATTATTTCGAGGCTTTGAAAAGACAAAAGGGACCAGCTTTGGTGAATGGCAGAGGAACTGAGCTGTTGAGAAAGGAACATTTGTGTGCATTAAAGCAAAAGATACACAGCAGAGTCCCTTTTAATAACTAAAAACCTTTGCAAAACAAACTTCCTCTGTGGCAGTCTGCAAAAGGAAGCTGACCAGAAGAGGGGCTCAGTATCTATGTTTGGGGCGGGGGGCTGAGAGAGTTTCATAGGGTGTACATCAGCAAAATCCAGAGTCAGGAGCTAACTGCTCGATTCTGCTTGGGAATCCATTCATGAAATGGTTTGAAAGACACAGATTAGGAGTGCCAAAACATCTTTGGTACTGTTCGACTCTCTTGATAATTCAGAATTGAAACAGAATTCTAAAAGAGAAAAGACATAAGAGAAAGAAATAAAGTCACCTCTTGTTTTGCCACTTGAAAATGTCACATTTTTTCCCACCTAACATTAACTGCTTCTTTATAGTAATAAGAAAACAGACAGTTTAAAAAAACCAATACAAAAGCAGTAAAATTTGATATAAAAGCGGGAAAAACAGCAGAGAGCTGATCTGCCCAGATCCAAAAGCTCACCCCAAAGCCTCTTGAAATCAGACTAAACATCTGAAAGCTAACAGTGAATGAATCTGGTGAACTTCATGTGAAAGACAATTCTGAGGAGTGGTTGCCACTGCCAGGAAGCCCCCTGCCCTGCAGCCCCTAGCCTACTTTTAGAAGGTTGTGCCTTTTGCAATCGAAGTCTCATAAACCGATCTGTGCACATCAGGGACGTGCTGGAGTCACTGGCCTGAGTCGTGATTCAAGTCCCAAGTTGCCGACCCCCCTATCTGTACTCTACTTGTGAGTCGTAAGAGACAGCTGTCACAGCCTGAGCCATTTGTAGAGTCATTTGGACTCGAGACCGAATCTTGATGAGAAATGTGTGGTAGAGTGAGTCGGGCAAAACGGAGGTGGTAGTGGGGGGTGTGTGGGTGTGTTTAACACTGCCCTGCTGTTCCCATCCCATCTGCAGTCACCATTTCATTTTATTTATGTGAACAAAAACTGTACATTTACTCAAGTGAGTGTAGCAGAGCTGAAAAATGCTTGGTTCCACATGAACCCCAGCAACGACCTCCCACTCTCCTGAAAGCTTTCTTCTTCTATCGCAAGGAAACACCTCCCCCTGGTTTGCCTGCCTCTTTGTCCCCTCCCTGGGCTTATATCCAACCAGTTCGTTCCTATTGCAAGAACCCCCTCCCTCTTCTTTGGGCTTCTCCTATGCCCCTTCCTCATCCAGAAAAAAAAAATAGGCTACCCATCATTTGTCCAATCCTCCTTTTGGACATACCCAACAGCCCTCTCACTCAGGCTGCCCCCACCTTCTACTGTCTCCTCCCCCCAGCTTCATTTGGCCTTCCTTCTCCCCTCTGTCCCCCATCCCTGCCTCCTGGAACCACCTATCCTCCTCCCACAGTGTCTGCTCCTGCTATGCTTCTGAATGCCAACTTTTTGATCTTTCGGAGCAATGCAGAAGCGGCAAAAAAAAGAAAAAGTAAGCAAACAAACACAAAACGGAGTGGCAAGCACAAAAATCATGAGTCTTCATGATTCGAGTACACGAGTCACGACTCATTTCTGAGTCACTGTCATGAGTCGCGAGTCACAGTCATGTCCGTGACTCGCGTTGACACAACTCAGGAAAAACACACATTTTCAGAACTCAAGTCAAGTCGTCAGGACTCGAGTTCCCATCACTGGTGCGCACAGTGTGTTTGGTGGGGTGCTTCATTAAACCTCTTTATGCCTGCAACACTCTAGCAATGTACATGTACAGGGTAGACTCTTAGCTATAAGCTTCCTCCTTCTCCTCAAAAGAAGGATGGAAGGATAGTCTGATATTAACAATCTACATATCAAAGAGAGCTTTACTGGAAAAATAAGAGCGGAAATGCTCACATTCAGGGCTGGCCCATCCATAAGGCCGAAGCACCCAGCGTGTGGTTGGTCTGTGTGGAACTCCTTGCCACAGGATGTGGTGATGGCGACTGGCCTGGACGCCTTTAAAAGGGGATTGGACAAGTTTCTGGAGGAAAAATCCATTACGGGTTACAAGCCATGATGTGTATGCGCAACCTCCTGATTTTAGAAATGGGCTACCTCAGAATGCCAGATGCAAGGGAGAGCACCAGGATGCCAGTCTCTTGTTGTCTTGTGTGCTCCTGGAGGCATTTGGTGGGCTGCTGTGAGATGCAGGAAGCTGGACTAGATGGGCCTATGGCCTGATCCAGTGGGGCTGTTCTTATGTTCACCCCAATCAGGCAGCAGATTGAGAGGGTCATCTCTGTCCACTTACTTGTCTCCACCACTTCTGCTCCTTCCAATCCCTGTATTGAAAAGGAAGAGTGGGACAGAGAGGAAGAGAAAATATGAAGGTGAAGAGAATGTTAAGCTAGAACATTGGAGAGTGGGGGGGCTGGTGGTAGCAGAGGCCGGCACACCATCATGTAAGAGGGGAGCAGCATTTGTCACGCCACCTCAGGCATCAGGAGGTCTTGAGCTTACCCTGCTCGTGACCCATCTTGCTAGCTACATTGCCCCCTTCAGGTGCAGGATGGCCATGCAGTGTTTTCGCCACTCCAATCGCCCGCAGGGCAGGTACACTAAACCTGGCTCTGGAATGTGAGCAATGTATTTTGTAGGTCCCACCCCACCTACGCTGCCTGACTCAGAGACTCCGGTCTTGTACAAATAACACTATTTTTAAGCCTTTTGTTTCAGGCTGCCACTTGACAAAATAAATCATGAACAATCAATCCATGGTAGGAGTTTTTGTCCTTTAATTGTTTGAATAATTGATAATGTTTGCCTCCGTTTGCGTCAGAGTAAAAACAGTATTTTGGAACCAAAAAACATGCTTCCTTTGTTGTTCAATGAGAAATGAGTAAAGGTAAAGGTTCCCCCGCCCCCAGCGCGTGCATTAAGTCTAGTCGTGTCCGGCTCTAGGGGTGGTGCTCACCTCTGTTTCTAAGCTGAAGTAGACGGTTTTTGCGGTCATGTGGCCGACATGACTAAAAGCCTAAGCACTTGGAATGCTGTTACCTTCCCACTGAGGTGGTACCTATTTATCTACTCGCATTTTTGCATGCTTTCAAACTACTATGTTGTCAGGGGCTGGGACAAGCAATGGGAGCTCACCCCATTACGTGGATTTGAACTGTCAACCCAGGAATGAGTATGTCCTGGCAAACCCTCCTATGGCAAACCTTCCTATGTAAGACAGAAAGAGAAATGCCTCTTTTAAGATGGTGCTTTCCTTTTATGATTTTGAAAGGGTATTTATACTTTACCCAGGCTTCGCGCACTGGAGAGGACACTCTGTTCCAGAACCACCATTCAGAGCGTGACACCATAGTCTTCTGAGACTGAAGGATGCCAACAACATATACTTTAAAGGAAAAAAATACATTTTTTAAACTGGCTGCCTGGTCAATCAAGGGCAACTTTTTAGTCAATCAAAAATGTTAATTGATCTAACCAATTTATTGATTCAATGTTGACAATCAGCCTGAAGAAAACACAGGTCATGGTTCAGGATGTGGACTCACCTGCCTGCATTACAATCTCTGCGCATGAACTGGAGGTTGTCCATGACACAGTGTACCTTAGCTCAATGATCTCCGACACTCTTTCTCTTGATACCGAGCTAAACAAGCGCATCGGTAAAGCAGCTACCACGTTTTCCAGACTCACAAAGAGACACCATAAAACACTTTTGGACACCCAAAGAGTAAGCAGCGCTGGAAGGAATTGTCACTCCCGGATTGGCCTTTTCAGCCACACTAGACGCTGTGCCAGAACCACCTTTCAGAGCGCGATACCATAGTCTTTTGAGACTGAAGGTTGCCAATACAATGTGTACCTTGGCTCAACGATCTCCGACACTCTTTCTCTCGATACCGAGCTAAACAAGCGCATCGGTAAAGCAGCTACCACGTTTTCCAGATTCACAAAGAGAGTCTGGTCCAACAAGAAGCTGACAGAACATACCAAGATCCAGGTCTACAGAGCTTGCGTCCTGAGTACACTTCTGTACTGCAGCGAGTCATGGACTCTTCGCTCACAACAGGAGAGGAAACCGAACGCTTTCCTCATGCGCTGCCTCTGACACATCCTTGGTATCATGTGGCAGGACAAAGTTCCAAACAACACAGTCCTGGAACGTGCTGGAATCCCTAGCATGTACTCACTGCTGAAACAGAGACGCCTGCGTTGGCTCGGTCATGTTGTGAGAATGGATGATGGCCGGATCCCAAAGGATCTCCTCTCTGGAGAACTCGTGCAAGGAAAGTGCCCTACAGGTAGACCACAGCTGCGCTACAAGGACATCTTCAAGAGGGATCTGAAGGCCTTAGGAGTGGACCTCAACAGGTGGGAAACCCTGGCCTCTGAGCAGCCCGCTTGGAGGCAGGCTGTGCAGCATGGCCTTTCCCAGTTTGAAGAGACACTTGGCCAACAGTCTGAGGCTAAGAGGCAAAGAAGGAAGGCCCATAGCCGGGGAGACAGACCAGGGACAGACTGCACTTGCTCCTGGTGTGGAAAGGATTGTCACTCCTGAATTGGCCTCTTCAGCCACACTAGATGCTGTACCAGAACCACTTTTCAGAGCGTGATACCAGAGTCTCTAGAGACTGAAGGATGCCAATGATGATGTTGTTGCAGTACTAGCTGAGGAGCATGTTGGCCCCCTTTTGGCCCCTTTTTCCTTCTGCTGCTGCAGAACAAGAGCTTTCCCCAGAAGGATCTGGCCCAGAGCTCTTTGTTGCTAAGACTGGGGCTGGACGGGCAGAGCTGGGCCTGCTGCCCGCAAAGTTCCTTGGTTGTGGAATGTGAGGAATGCATTTTGTAGGGCCCACCCCACCTACACTCTTGACTCAGCAACTCTGGTCTTGTACAAATAACCACTTTTCAAGGACTTGGTGGCAGTATGGGAGAACTGTCATTGCCCCCCCAAACACAGTGGAAGTACTGTTTAACGACTCTCCAAAGGCCCCAAAAGGCTTTCAGAGCGCCAGTGGACACTGTGTAAAGCTCCAGACCTCAGGTAAGTCTCCTCTCCATGGGGGGGGGGGCATAATGCATCCTATGCCCCAGGGCAGCCACGGGCCAAGTTCGCAACTGTGCCCACTCTACATCAACGTTTCCCTCAACATTTATACAGTTTTCAGATTCTGATGCTGGAGCTGGGCAAATGCCATCACCAGCTCTCGCCAAGTGGTGGTGGAAGAATTACATGATAGGCTTGGATCAGGAAGGTGGGTAACAGAACACCTGGGAAAGGCCCAGCACACAAACCCATGTATTCCCCTCTGCCTGCCCTTATTTAACAAGAGCCTTGTGCACAGAAGGCTAAATGGGGCTTGTTGTAATCTAATCAAAGAGCTGCTTTGTAGGGCTTAATTTCTACTGAATTCCCAGCATTCTTGCACCTACCCCCGGAGACACCCACAGGGAAACAACTGTAGCCTCTCAACTCTGTGCTGGAAAAAAAAAAAATCCAAAACCCTCACTGGTATTACAGCTGTTCCCTGCCTTTGAGCAAACAAATCCTCCAAAAGACACACATTTCACATTAAACACAGTGTGTCCAATTAACAATGTTGCCATTAAGCTAATGACTTTTCCAGGCTTGAGGTGGGAGTCAGGCTGGAGATTCTTCGTTCTGGACAGACTGATTGAGATGGCATCAATCTACCCTGCAGAAAAGGGACCATTCATAGGATATTGAAGGTAGCCACTCACACAATTTCTGGCAGAGCTGCTATGAATTCAACAAGTAAATCTTTTTGGTGGCACAGACGTACAGAGGGTAGGGAATACCTCCCCCATAGGATTTCTGACTACCACACATTAGCCGTACACATATCAGGCTGCTTTATCCCAACTCACAGCCCAATCCTAACTCCCCAAAGCTGTGATGCAGTGCAGGGACATGTGGTGGATGGGGAGGCAGGTGAGGCAGAGCCTCCCCACCAGGGTTCTTCAAAAAGTGCTGCTGCTGTTTGAGGCGCCAAGCACCCACAACCCATGCGCTCAAGCTGGGTGTCATGAAAGCACCGTAAAACACTTTTGGACACCCAAAGAGTAAGCAGCACTGGTGGGAAGGTCTGCGCCATCCTGTGGGCACTGCATTCACTGCTCGATGGCTACTGGGGCAGATAAGTGCTGTGCTGGGCAGCAGAGAGGTGAGGAGAAGAGCGGAACAGAGGAGGGGGTGTTTCGAGGCAGGGGAGGATGGGGAAGAGGACAGTTCAGATCTGGGAGGTGGGCAGAGGAGGCCTCTGACATTCTAATCCCCATCCTGGGCCTGAAAGCCCCATATGGGGCTACTCGGTTCTGCACTAGCAATTAGCTGCTGCAGATCCAAGCAGCCACATTGAGAAGGCTGGGGCTGTACTTGGGGTAAAAGAACAAATGTTCCCTTACTCTGAGGAGAACACCTAAGAACAGCCCCACTGGATCAGGCCATAGGCCCATCTAGTCCAGCTTCCTGTATCTCACAGCGACCCACCAAATGCCCCAGGGAGCACAAAAGACAACAAGGACCTGCAAGGCTTCCTGGGAATTGTAGTTAAGAACATAAGAACAGCCCCACTGGATCAGGCCATAGGCCCATCTAGTCCAGCTTCCTGTATCTCACAGCGGCCCACTAAATGCCCCAGGGAGCACAAAAGACAACAAGAACCTGCAAGGCTTCCTGGGAATTGTAGTTAAGAACATAAGAACAGCCCCACTGGATCAGGCCAAAGGCCCATCTAGTCCAGCTTCCTGTATCTCACAGCGGCCCACCAAATGCCCCAGGGAGCACACCAGATAACAAGAGATCTGCAAGGCTTCCTGGGAATTGTAGTTAAGAACATAAGAACAGCCCCACTGGTTCAGGCCATAGGCCCATCTAGTCCAGCTTCCTGTATCTCACAGCGGCCCACCAAATGCCCCAGGGAGCACACCAGATCACAAGAGATCTCATCCTGGTGCCGTCCCTTGCATCTTGCATTCTGACATAACCCATTTCTAAAACCAGGAGGTTGTGCACACACATCATGGCTTGTACCCCGTAATGGATTTTTCCTCCAGAAACTTGTCCAATCCCCTTTTAAAGGCGTCCAGGCTAGACGCCATCACCACATCCTGTGGCAAGGAGTTCCACAGACCAACCACACGCTGAGTAAAGAAATATTTTCTTTTGTCTGTTCTAACTCTCCCAACATTCAATTTTAGTTGATGTCCCCTGGTTCTGGTGTTATGTGAGAGTGTAAAGAGCATCTCCCTATGCTCTCTCTCCATCCCCTGCATAATTTTGTATGTCTCAATCATGTCAAACACCAGCCTGCTCAGTTTCAATGCTGGATACAGCGTGGGCCTGTTGCACTAGGATTGGACTGTGAGTCTGCTTTGAGTGTGAATTTATCCAGCTTGTGCCTAGGAAGCCTGGGGCTCCCGGATGCAGTCTTATTGGATGTCTTTCAGCATCAGCATCTCATGGCCCTGATCTGTGAAATGTCTTTATAGAAAATCTTCTAACCTGGTAACAAAAGAATTATGCTGTGGTCGTTTGCTATGTCCCAGCGTGGTCATGGGCTGTTTCTGTATTCAAGTAGGCTTAAAAATCTGTGCTTTCTTTTGAACAAAAATAAAAGTACTAATTTTAGAATCTGGGAATCTGGTCACACCATCCCTTTGTCATCCTCTGTGACTTCTGCGTCTGACATTGACGAGACATGGTCCATTCCACTCAGTGCGCCAAGTGCACAAAACAACTTTCCGTCCCACAATTCTGCTGAGGCATCATCCCCCAGAAAGCACTTCCTGAGCAGAAAATCCTGAACTGCAATCTTGCTTTTGTATCTAGGAATAAATCTTGCATGTTGGCATAAACATGCCAACATGTTTATTGCATCAGGGCATAAAATTCAAATACCTGTTAGGAAACGAATAGGTTTATTCATTTACTGCACTCATGGTCTAATCCAGGGCTGCCCAAACCCCAGCCCCCGGGCCACTTGCGGCCTGCAGAGGGCCCCAATCCGGCCCCCCAGGGAGCCCCCCATCTCCAATGGGCACTCTGCCTGCTAGAGACCCTCAAAGCTAAGCACTCACAGGAGAGCAGGAGCCCCGCCCATCCGCAACCCTCCCATTAGGTTGGGGAGGCTGCAGCTGAGTGCAGGTGTTGGATGGGGGAGAGAAGTCCTGGGTCTGTTGTCCTGCTTGAGTTTGGCTTGGGGGGGCAGGCACTGAGGAGGGAGGGGAAACATTGAATGCCACTGGAGAGCATGTCTACTCAGCAGTAAATCCCATCAGACCCAGTGGGGTTTACTCCCAGGAAAGGGTGGATCTGATTGGGCTGTGAGTGTGCTTGGGGTCTGGGGCTGGCACTGCAGGGGAGAAGTCCCGGGGATGCTTGAATGCAGCTGGAGAGCATGTCTACTCGGCAGTAAGTCCCATAGAGTCAGTGGGGCTTACTCCCAGGACAGTGTGGATCCGATTGGGCTGTGAGTGCTCGGTGTTGGAGGCGGGCACTGCAGGAGAGAACTCAAGGGATGTTTGAAGGGGGAGGAAACCTACTGCTTTTGCTTGTTGGGGTTGCTGGCAGAGAGGGAGGAAAGTGGGGGGGTCCATTTGTGAAGGGGGAATTACACACAGCTCTGGGCCTGCTTCTAAGTTTGCTTGGTGCTGGGTGCAGGCTGGGGGGGGGACTGCGAGAGGGAGACAGGCAGCTCCCTTCTCTGTGTGAATGAGGAGAAACAAACTCCTTCCCTGAGGGGGCAGGTGCCCACCAGCTCCCTGGCTGACTGTGTTCCTTTGCTGCTGCTTGTTGCCAGGATTGGGGGGGGGGGGAGAGTGAGAGTAAGAACATGCTCCTGCCTGGGGGGGGGGGAAGGAGCCCACTCTGACTCCTGTTAAGTTTGTTCTGCCCTTTTCCCCAGGAAGAAGTGTGTTATGTGTCAGCAATTATTTTAACAACCTCCCTTTTCTGGATCTCATGTGTATTACAAAAAAGCTCAGTAAAATTCATTCATTCATATAAGCTCCATCTCTAATATATTCATTGATGTAAATTTATTCAAATTTGAAATGTTAATTTCCCCCCGGCCCCCAACACAGTGTCAGAGAGATGATGTGGCCCTCCTGCCAAAATGTTTGGACACCCCTGGTCCAATCCTATGGGCCACTTTTGGCACTGGAGCGTTTGGTCTGCTGTCATAAGTGCTGCAGTGTTGTAAAAAGCATGCTACTACCATGCACTTCGTGGCTGCTTGCGCAGCAGTGGTTGTCCAACATCACACTGGTGTAGGTAAGATAATGGCAGGGCTATCTGAGGGTGGGAGGGAGTGACTGCTAGTCCCAGCCAGGCCCAAGGAGGAAGGTTTGCTGACTCTCTTCCTCCTCTGATGCAGCTAGGTGGAGCGGGTGAGATAGTATGAACAGCATGATAGCATGAACTAGATCAGGAGTGTCCAAACTTTTGACAGGAGGGCCACATCATCTCTCTGACACTATGTCAGGGGCCAGGAAAAAAAGAATTAATTTACTTTTAAAATTTGAATAAATGTACATAAATTTACATAAATGAATATATTACAGATGGAACTTATATGAATGAATGAAAGTCTCGCAATAGCTCAAGGCCTTTAAAAGTCCTTGCACAAAGCAAGGCCAGCCTTTCCTTCACTGCTGCTGCTGCTGCATCGCAGGTGTGAAACAGCAAGCAGTGGAGGGAGCCCTTGGCCCACAGCTCACACAAGAGGTCGAACAGTCGACCTCACACTGGGAGCAGACCTCACGCTGAGAGCCAGCATGGGCTCCAACAAGTCTCTGGAGGCTCTCATTGGAGACTGGGGGCTCCCCACAGGCCAGATTGGATGGGGTTTGGGCACCCCTGAACTAGATTAAGAAAAAGGTGTACACTATCAAAAGAAATAACAACCTTCCAAGTTGGCCCCAACTATTTCATTGCTAAACCTCAGATAATTTAATAATGGTGTTGCAACTGCAAGGGACATCACTTACTTAACAACGATAATATGAAAGCCTGCTTTCTGTGTGGCCAGGTGCTAGTGGGGATGAAGCTGTTTTTTCACTTCTAGCAGTGTTGAAAGGCGGGAGTCCTTTCAGAGGCAAAGCAGATTACTTCCACTGTTTTTGCTGCCAAGTTTCTGAATGTTTTTCCTAGGAGATCTCAGTAGTCTGGGAAAGTGTGGAAACCTGATTAAAGGCCACTCACACAGGCAATCTGATCCTGACAGGAAATCCACATGCACAACCAGGCTTTCACACATTTGTGTAACTCATGGGTGTGCAGTTACTTCCATGTTATGATTCTGGGAGTTGCTGCATGCAACCCCTATTAAAAACGTGCTTCCCTGCACTAGATGTGGAGTTCAATTCACTGCCACAAGATATGGAGATGGCAGCTAGTTTACAGGCCAATCCTATCCACACTTTCCTGGGAGTAAGCCTCATTGACACTAATAGAATTTATGAACAGACATACATAGGATTGGGCTGTCAGATGGCTGGAAGGATGTTAGATAAATTCATTGAGAAGCAACTTTTACTTATTTTTAAGTTACTTTTTATATGTGCTTAAATGCATGTCTCCTGTAAGCTGATGGACATTGATGGAAATAAGCAAAAATAAAATATTGGCCATGTAACAGTGTTGCTGGAGTGATCCTCCAGTGATCCTTATTTAGTGGTTTCCCTCCCTGATCAGTCATGGTTCCAGTTTTCCTTTGGGGAATGCCTGGTTAAGGTCTTGCTAATGGGAGTTGCTTCTTCACATTTCAGCTCATACAGGTGAACACTGCAATCCCACATAGGGCACAATCCTAACCCCTTATGTCAGTACTTTCCAGCACTGGCATAGCGGTACCAATGGGACATGTGCTGCATCCTGCAGTTGGGTGGCACTCACAGAGGCCTCCTCAAAGTAAGGGAGTGTTTGTTCCCTTACCTTGGATCTTCATTACCCTTATGTCAGTGCTGGAATGCACTGACGTAAGGGGTTAGGATTGCACACATAGTGTCGTAATTTCACATGTTGGAATGGCTTTTTTTTTTTTGCTGTTTGTATCGGAGAGCAGGATAATTGCAGTTCTGTGGCACTAAAAGGACAAACCACTTGTTGGGTTTTCAAAACGGTGGACAGGTTGCTGCAGAAGAAATGGGTACTGCAGAGTTCATGAATTCCCTTAACCAGAGTGATGTGATGAAGCAGAGCTGGGTCAGGCCACAGCCCTTCCCCTGTTGGCTTCCTTGGGCTAGGATCCTGTTTGTAAGACTTTTGGGGGCAGAGACTTCTTCTCATTCTTCTCATTCTTTGTAAAGCACCCTGATATATAAACAATAAATAGTAGTAATAATAATATACAATTACCCTGGATAGACATTTATGGAATTGTCCACGAGTTGTCTAGAATGGGGTGGGCAAACTTTCCCTTTAAGGATCCTGGACCTTTAACAATTGTATAGCAGAGGGAATTTCAGCAGGTGCAACTTGTCATCTCACAGGTGACATTCTGAAATTCTCTATCCTACACATTTGCTAAAGGTCCGGGATCCCTAAAGGTGAAAGTTTGCCCACCTCTGGTTCCTCAACTATGTTGATAGCCATTGTCACATCTAATGGCAAAGAAGCCATCCTCCAAGTACTTGCCTGCAGAGCAATTAGAAGTGGAATAATCAGTTATGTAAATAAGCACATGCACAGAGCCAATCTGTGTGGTTATTCCCACTGCAAAATATCCTTGGACCATTCTGTCCTTGGCCCATTACCTGGAGCATTTTGGCCAAAATATCTGGACCATTTTGACACTGCATTTGGTCTGGTTAAGCCAAGAATGTCCATGGATAAATTGGAAGCAGAACAAATTCTAGTTCTTAAGCTCCACAGAGCCCAACCCTATGCATGTCTACTCAGAAGTAAGTCCCATTAGAGTGAATGGGGCTTACTCCCAGGAAAGTGTGGATAGGATTGGGCTGACAGCCTGTCTCTTCAAGCAGCTGACCCCACCAGTGGAGAGCTTCAACAGGCTAATGCAGAAAAGCATCTCTGTGCCTTTGGAAACAATCGATATGAAGATCACTCAGCTTGAAATGGTGACATGAGCATCAGGGCAGACAGTTGCCTGTGAAAGTGACAAATGAGGCAGAGAGAGCGAGACCCGGAGGTGAGATCAGAGCACATGGAGACAACCAGCAGAGACAAAGGATCTGAACTTGACCGATGTCGGGAAGATGAGAAACAAAGAACTGCTTCTCAAAGCAACATGGAGGGCCACGGCAACAGCAAGAGGACCTGAATTGCTCTTTCTGTAGCTTATGAAACAGGGAGAAGAATAAATGAAGCTCATGTACTCATCTAATGTAATTCCACAGTGAATCAGGCAATAATGACTCTAATTCTCTCTAAGTGGGTGGTGTTAACAGACATGGCCAGAATTAGTCTTCTCTATGCCTGGGGCAGGCTTGAAGCCCAATGTCCCACCCCCAAAATGGAAAAAGGGGGAATGCAGAACACTTAAGGGCTGTGGATCTTCATGGACACTGTTGGTAGAATTCAGAGTTCTCAGCACTCAGAGTCACTGCTCCTGCTCAGTAGCTGGCTATTGGCCCAATGGGCAATCTTATCCCCAGTTTTTGCAAGTATTCAACAGGGAGTATTATTCTGTAAGCTGTGTGGTGATAGGCTGCATCAGGCACAGAGCAAATGAGAAGTGGCAAAGGTGCCATGGTCTCCATGACCTCTGGGCAAGCTGATATCCAGCGTGTGTGTCCCCCGACCATTTTGAAAACACATCTCTTAGATGCTTCTTTGTAGAGGGGATATATTTTAAATAAAAATATTGAATAAATAGATAACAGATAACAAAAATGACTGCAAACAAACAAAAATAAAATTGCATAGTTTTAACGCTATTTCAATAACTGTTAATATGATACAACTTTTGATGTCCATTTCTGTCCAGGGTAGGTACTCATGATATGTACTCCATCACCGCACCCTAGATTCAGGTAAATTGCTGGGGTCCCAGCTGTAGCCAAAGAGGTACATCTGGCCAGATATCCCCACCACCACCCATTTAACCCTCCAGCATTTCTTTGAAATCTAGGCACTCAGATACAGGGGTCCTTTATCCACAGTGGTGTCACTTTTGACCAGAGTCCATTTCATAGACGTTTTCAAATTAATCGAATCAATCAGTTACTTTTCCCATGCGTCTTGTTTCTTGCTGCCTCAGTTGTGTTCCCATTTTGGTTTATATATATATATATACACACACAAACACACACACACACACACACACACACACACACACACACTAAGCCCACTGATCAACCCCCTGCCCTGCGGTAACTAATATTTGTGTATATAATATCCATTATATCCTTTCCATCAAATAATCACAGGACTCCAGTTATGGGGATGGAGTGAGCTACTTGTCTGGGGGGTACTTGCCCCTTCAAGCCCCTTGAATGAATGAACACACAGATGTGTATATGACTGATTGACAGGAGAGTTGAAATTACCTTTTACAGGGCACAGAATTTCCTAGAAGCAGCCTGGCTGCGCTTAGCCATTTCTGCCCAGTACTGTGTTTTAACTACATGGTTCTTGTTTTTCATAGTGTATAGCAGGGAGAAGTGCAGGGAATGGTTTGCCCTCTCCAGATGTGATGATAACAGTAGAAGTCCATCCTTAACTAGAAATCTCCAGCATGTGCTGATTTTCTGTGGAGAAAATAGTCAGGCAAGGGGCTAGCGTTGCTCCCTGTAGAGGGCAACTGAAAGCTCCTGTGGCTCAGGGAGCGCTCCATCAGTTCAACATTTTGAAGACTTACTGTAAAGAAGACACGGGCTGAAAGCATGAGGTGTAGATAACACAAATAACCTGGGCCCCCCACCCCCAAATTAGAAAGACTTCACTTGTGTATAAATGAGGGTTACATAAGAACATAAGAACAGCCCCACTGGATCAGGCCATAGGTCCATCTAGTCCAGCTTCCTGTATCTCACAGCGGCCCACCAAATGCCCAGGGAGCACACCAGACAACAAGAAGACCTGCAAGGCCTCCTGGGAATTGTAGTTTAAGAACATAGAACAGCCCCACTGGATCAGGCCATAGGCCCATCTAGTCCAGCTTCCTGCATCTCACAGCAGCCCACCAAATGCCCCAGGGAGCACACCAGATAACAAGAGACCTGCAAGGCTTCCTGGGAATTGTAGTTAAGAACATAAGAACAGCCCCGCTGGATCAGGCCATAGGCCCATCTAGTCCAGCTTCCTGTATTTCACAGCGGTCCACCAAATGCCCCAGGGAGCACACCAGATAACAAGAGACCTGCAAGGCTTCCTGGGAATTGTAGTTAAGAACATAAGAACAGCCCCGCTGGATCAGGCCATAGGCCCATCTAGTCCAGCTTCCTGTATTTCACAGCGGCCCACCAAATGCCCCAGGGAGCACACCAGATAACAAGAGACCTCATCCTGGTGCCCTCCCTTGCATCTGGCATTCTGACATAGCCCATTTCTAAAATCAGGAGGTTGCGCATACTCATCATGGCTTGTACCCCGTAATGGATTTTTCCTCCAGAAACTTGTCCAATCCCCTTTTAAAGGCGTCCAGGCCAGACACCATCACCACATCCTGTAGCAAGGAGTTCCACAGACCAACCAAATGCTGAGTAAAGAAATATTTTCTTTTGTCTGTTCTAACTCTCCCAACACTCAATTTTAGTGGATATCCCCACTAGGGTTTAGGGTTGATTCTTGCAGCCCTGGAAACATACTTGTTCATGATACATTGCTGAATATTGGATTGCGGTGAATGGAATTATCCTCTGCGTATGCTCAGTAGTCTCTCTATATACTATATATCAAAAGCGCAAGCCACAGTGTAGGAGAAGTTCCATGTTTCTTCTGCATGTAGGGTCAGTTTAGACTCCTGTCTTAGGGTTCTTCTTGGCAGAGCAGACAAATGTGTGACGGTCTGCATATACGACAGTCTGTTGTTGATGCTGGCTTCTCCGACTGCAGTCTCTAGAACAAGGGAAACCGTGTTCCCCTCGCCTCTGGAGGCCTTCCTGAACCCCACAGAGGCCATGTGCGTCTGCCCACAGCTTCTGTGGAGCACAGAATGGCCATTTCAGGGGGAAAAAGTTGTAGTTTTTTTTTGTCGTAACGACCATTCTGAACCCTCCAGAGGCCGTGGGCAGACACACACGGCCTTTGCAGGGCTCCAAAAAGCCTCTGGGAAGGAGGGGAGCTGTGTTCCACTTGGCTAGGGAGACTTCAAGCAGGTGAGGCCACTTAACAACGGCATCACTTAACAACAGGGCTTGGAGAACACATCCCATCGGTAAGCAATGCTCACCTAATTAAAATGAAGGTGTTGTGGCTCTCAGTGGTAAATTTAATCAGTAATCTGTGCTAATGTGCATCAGAGCCCAGCCCTCTGTTTTATTATTAATATTATTATTAACAGTAATACTATTCTTAATGCAAATGTTCAACCTTATTTTAGATGATCTTGATTATAAAAAAAAAAAATAGGATACAGAATATAGCTTACAATTTAGGTGAAAATGCAGAGTGTATTTTCCTCATCACTGAAACTGTTGGCAACCTTCGGTCTTGAAAGACTCTGGTATCGCACTCTGAAAGGTGGTTCTGGAACAGCGTCTAGTGTGGCTGAAAAGGCCAATCCGGGAGTGACAATCCCTTCCACACCAGGAGCAAGTGCAGTCTGTCCCTGGTCTGTCTCCCTGGCTATGGGCCTTCCTTCTTTGCCTCTTTGCCTCAGACTGTTGGCCAAGTGTCTCTTCAAACTGGGAAAGGCCATGCTGCACAGCCTGTCTCCAAGCGGGCCGCTCAGAGGCCAGGGTTTCCCACTTGTTGAGGTCCACTCCTAAGGCCTTCAGATTCATCACTGGATAACTCAAAGAGTAATTAAAACCTGGGCTGTACTGGACAAGGCAGGTTTGACATGGACATTGATTCACCCCCCCCCCCTGGACTACCCATGTTGGGGTCTTCAGCATGACAAATGAGACTACCTATGTCAGGGTAGGCAGGGAGAGTGTGAGGCAGCAGAGAGGAGGGTACGTTAGCAAGATCCCATTTCCAGCTGACATGCAGAGTGGGGGACTAGAGTGGAATCATAGCATGGATTCCATAGCAGGGGAACTTTAACCGCTGCCCCGCCACAGTACTGGTCCAGATACCTGCTACAGCTGCTGTTTGCTTTTGCAGGGAAGCATTGAGGCAGACTGACATGCCAGGACAAATAGCAGCCATGCCATCCCCCCTCCCCGCCTGGATCAGAATGGTTGTGGGGCAAAGGTTTAAAAATACCTGTGGCATGGTTCCAGTTCAGGTTCCCCTCCCTCTCTGGCTGCTTTCAGATAATAAAAATCAAGCACAAGAGAGCCAAGTCTGTAGCTACATGTGGGTTGGTCTTCAGGACTGCTTGACTGTAGGTGGGGTTCCTGGAAGGGAGATGGAATTCTGATTCACCTTGGTAATGCCACCTCCCCACCCAGTGGCAGGACAAGGCTGATGCTGCACCCATGAACCTGGGGCAGTCATGGGAGAGCTTTGTGCCTCGCCCCTCGTCCAACCAAGTTACCTGCAAGACATGAAAGGGGCTTTTATGTTACTGTGAGTCTCTGGGATTCAGTTGCAAGCTGCAAATGAGAATAATGTATGCCGAATATTGGAGAACAAAGTTGCAGCAAGGAAGGGTTAAGGTGTGTTGTAAGTGTTTGCTGTAAGTTGTGTTAAGTTTACTGTAAGTTTAACGCCACTGTAACAGTAACTGGGTCTCTCTCCCTGTAGCAGTGGTACACTCTGTCATTTATTTTGACAGTTGAGGAGAGCCCTTGAGAGAGGGCAGCTGCTGAAGAGCAGTTGAGGAAAGCAGTGGAGCGGAGGTGGAGAAAGGGCAGTTGAGGTGAGCTGATAAAAAGGGGGATTAGTTACCCCAGGAAGAGATTTTTGGAAGATTTAGGGAAGCAGTTAGTATGTTAGCATTGGCCGATCCATTTAATTTGTTGAGAAAATAAATGATATTTGTACCGCTTGCATGGTCGGTCTCTGGTGTCTGTCCAGTCCCCTTGTAGTGGACTGCAGTGTGCAAGCGACCCCTTCCCGTTCCCTTCGGAGCCATTCCAGGAGGAAGAGCAAAATGGAGGCATATGGAATGGCTATGAAAGGGAGGGGGAGGGGCTCGTTGCACGCTGCAGTGAGGTTCCCTGCAAAATTTAGTGTTTTGCACCCCCTCTAGCTATGCCACTGGTGAAGCGTATGGTAGGATTTGGCATGAGAGGCCTGTTCTCTGGCCCACCACTAACGGATGGGATGGCATCTTCTGCATTCTTAAATGGTGCTTGAAGAACTTCTTTGTTCACAGTACTTTTAAATCATGTCAATGGATTGCTGTATCTGCCGCTTTTAAGACTGATTTTTATTGTATCTGATTTTGTGCCTAATTTTGACCAGGAAGGGTGGGGAAGGAATTACTCCAACCAACTGTGCTTTTTTCTGGCACGGTCTGGGCTACATAAGGAGTGAAGAGTAGACACCAATTCCACACACCCCTTCTGTCGGCATCAGCCAGTGATCTGTAAATCAGTCTCGAAATATTTACCAAGTGCTCTTCGGTGGAGTTAAGAAGGAGTTTATTCTCCGCTCATCTGTGAAAGCATCTGGTAGCTTTGCAAACGGGACTGTGTTTTGTGGAGCACGAAGCAGATGCTCCCAGTTATTAAGAACAAGCTAACAGACCGATGCTAAGCAGGTATTTACGAGATGGGGCTCTGTGTCTTTGGCACCAACACCCCCGACACTCTGTAGACTCACATCACAGAACATGGCACAGCATTTTGCTAGAATGATTCTAGCAGCTTCATCACAAACAGGCTGTCACTGGGTACGGCAGGGCCAGCAGTCACAGGAATCTGGAGCTAGGCACAGGGCCTTGGGACCGCTTCATGCTCCTGGGGCCTTTTTCTATGCAGCGCCAGTGACTGGAGTCCAGAGGGAGAGTCTGGGTGAAGAACAGCTCTCCCCACTTTGTCCAGGATCTTAGAAACTCTATTATAGATTATCTCTGTTTTCAAACCCGTAAGTGGACATAGAAAATCAGAAACTTTCTAAAATTGTATGTTCAAAGAAATTCCAGAATGCTCAAGGTGGGTCTGATGTTGTAGTAAATGAGGACGCTGTGGGCAGAAACAAAGGAAGAAGAAGAGCCGCTAGGCTGGCTTTAAAGGATGCATGTACGGAGGGGCTGGAAGCAAATCCTTGCCTCCTGATCGATTTGGAATGCAATAAATACAGCACAGCTACTCATGTGAAGCTTCCCATGGGGTTGGCTGTGTGCGTGCACCTGAGGTGCAAAGGAGAATAAAAGGCAGCATTCCCCCCACTTTTGGGTTCACACAGAGCACTCATGGTGGGTCCCTATACATATATAAATACACACACACACAAATGCAAAATGTAGGGAAAGTCAAAGAAACAACGTGGGGTACGGCAGCACAAAACTAAAAGTAAAAGCAATACATCAGCAGGCAGAAGAAAAACATCCACAGCGTAAGAGCAAAACTGCCGAAGGGTTTAGCTGTGGCCCAGATCAAACACGGGTTCAACAGCAGCATCTTGACTAAGAACTTTAAAAACAGGCCAGGCCAGAAAAGGCCAGGCAGAAAAATGCCAGAGTAGCAACTGCTGCTAAAAGGCCCGGTTGTACTTCCATGGCCCGCTCTCTAGTGAGCCCCCATTGTCAGGTGGTACATTTGGGGAAGCAGCCGGAGAGGAGCTTGTGCCTCTTTGCCTGGCTCCTGCCACTATAGTCAAGCTACCACTGAGATTTCTAATGGGAGCAAAATGCTCCCGTATGATCATGTCATGCCCCTGTTGTTCAAGCTGCATTGGCTGCAATTCAAGATGCTGATTCTGATCTTGAAGCCTACGGACCACGGTACCCAAAGCATCACTTTCCCCCATACGAATTTACTTGTACCCCGAGGTCTTCAGGGGAGGCTGCCTTGTGCATCCCTTGCCTGCCTGAGGTGAGGTCAGAGACAATGTGCAGGAGGGCTACCACAGAGCTTCCTCCTTAAGGAATGCTCATTCTCTTTTTTTTGGTTTCAACACTCTTAAAAACTTCATTTTCCCAGGCCTTCCCTGGCTGTGTTTCCATGATTCTCTGCATGGAGAAAGGAAGCCTAGTGGGGTGGTAAAAAAAGAGAAGTTAGACCTGGGGGAAAGGGGTAAGAAGGAAAATAGGGAGGGGGGAGAGGAAGACAATCCTGCTGTGAGGAACATGAGTGCATGCACAGAAGGATCCAGTACAACCTAACACTGAGTCTGGCTCTCAGGCCCCGGGACTCAACAACCAGGAGCAGACCCTGAAAGACTACCATGAGGCTGTTGCTGAACACATGTGCCCCTTCCTTGTGGGCAGCAGCCACATAATTGTGGGAGGAGTTGTCCACTGCACTTGTGGGTCCTCTGGATTGCATGCCAAGTAGCCAAACGTGTAGTCCAGACCTCAGATTGGTGAGGCCCTGACAGTGTGGAAGGCGTTCTCCATTGCAACTATTCTGGCGCCCGAAAATTTAATCAGGCCCAAATCTGCCAGATTAACCCTTCATTTGTTTCTGAGCAGGAGACTGATGGCCTAATCCCATAGAGCAGTGGTTCTCAAACATCTAGCACCAGGACCCACTTTTTAGAATGATAATCTGTCAGAACCCACCAGAAGTGATGTCACAACCGGAAGTGACATCATCAAGCAGGAAAAATTTTTAATAATCCTAGGCTGCAATCCTACCCAAATTTACCCAGGAGTAAGTCCCATTGACTAGCATTGTTAAAAAGCATATACATAGTAGCCTGTTAAAAGTACAGATCTGTAACATTCCCCCAAATGCAGTAACATATCATGGGAGCAGCAAGTCTCAAGGATTAAAAATCAAACATTGAAATGAATGGGGACCCACCTGAAATTGGCTTGCAACCCACCTAGTGGGTTGCCGCATCTCAAAAAAGACATGGTAGAAATGGAAAAGGTGCAAAAGAGAGCGACTAAGATGATTACGGGGCTGGGGCACCTTCCTTATGAGGAAAGACTATGGCCTTTGGGCCTCTTCAGCCTAGAAAAGAGACGCCTGAGGGGGGACATGATTGAGACATACAAAATTATGCAGGGGATGGACAGAGTGGATAGGGAGATGCTCTTTACACTCTCACATAATACCAGAACCAGGGGACATCCACTCAAATTGAGAGTTGGGCGGGTTAGGACAGACAAAAGAAAATATTTCTTTACTCAGCGTGTGGTTGGTCTGTGGAACTCTTTGCCACAGGATGTGGTGCTGGCGTCTAGCCTAGACGCCTTTAAAAGTGAATTGGACAAGTTTCTGGAGGAAAAATCCATTACAGGTTACAAGCCATGAAGTGTATGTGCAACCTCCTGATTTTAGAAATGGGCTATGTCAGAATGCCAGATGCAAGGGAGGGCACCAGGATGAGGTCTCTTGTTATCTGGTGTGCTCCCTGGGGCATTTGGTGGGCTGCTGTGAGATACAGGAAGCTGGACTAGATGGGCCTATGGCCTGATCCAGTGGGGCTGTTCTTATGTTCTTAACTACAATTCCCAGGAGGCATTGCAGGTCTCTTGTTATCTGGTGTGCTCCCTGGGGCATTTGGTGGGCCGCTGTGAGATACAGGAAGCTGGACTAGATGGGCCTATGGCCTGACCCAGTGGGGCTGTTCTTATGTTCTTAACTACAATTCCCAGGAGGCCTTGCAGGTCTCTTGTTATCTGGTGTGCTCCCTGGGGCATTTGGTGGGCCGCTGTGAGATACAGGAAGCTGGACTAGATGGGCCTATGGCCTGATCCAGTGGGGCTGTTCTTATGTTCTTAACTACAATTCCCAGGAGGCCTTGCAGGTCTCTTGTTATCTGGTGTGCTCCCTGGGGCATTTGGTGGGCTGCTGTGTGATACAGGAAGCTGGACTAGATGGGCCTATGGCCTGATCCAGTGGGGCTGTTCTTATGTTCTTAACTACAATTCCCAGGAAGCCTTGCAGGTCTCTTGTTATCTGGTGTGCTCCCTGGGGCATTTGGTGGGCCGCTGTGAGATACAGGAAGCTGGACTAGATGGGCCTATGGCCTGATCCAGTGGGGCTGTTCTTATGTTCTTAACTACAATTCCCAGGAGGCCTTGCAGGTCTCTTGTTATCTGGTGTGCTCCCTGGGGCATTTGGTGGGCTGCTGTGTGATACAGGAAGCTGGACTAGATGGGCCTATGGCCTGATCCAGTGGGGCTGTTCTTATGTTCTTAACTACAATTCCCAGGAAGCCTTGCAGGTCTCTTGTTATCTGGTGTGCTCCCTGGGGCATTTGGTGGGCCGCTGTGAGATACAGGAAGCTGGACTAGATGGGCCTATGGCCTGATCCAGTGGGGCTGTTCTTATGTTCTTATGTTCCCAACCCACAGTTTGAGAAACACTGCTATAGAGGTCTTACAGCAGCGGATCTTCTGATCTTCTGCTGTAAGTCCTCAAATGGCAGTGCAACTATCCTGCCACCATCATGCATGTTGGATTGCCAGAGGAAATGGCCAGAGGCTCTGCACAACCGCCACACACAATCCCAGTATATTGGTGTACATGAAGGCCAAGGAGACTCATTGGTGACCAGGCAGTAAGAAAACGTTTTACTTACCTCTCCCAGGCCATTTGGTTGCCTCTCTGACCCCCCCCCCCCGCGAGCATGCAACTCACACTCCACCAGGCATGGCAGAAGATAGGGAGGGACAGGATCAGAGCAGAAAAAGGCCTTGTCCTTTTTTTTTTTTCTCCATTGCAGACTCCCTCAGCAAACACAGTTCCGCAAGCAATTCGCTCTGCATTTGTTCAAAGTATAAAAGCAAACAGTGGGTATTAGCAGATCAATTAGCTTATGATGGCGATATATTTTTAGAATCCCCCAATTGATTTTCTGAGGGAGCCGATCAAAAGAGCAAGCTTTGAATTATTTACTAGCCTGAGCTTATATGTAATGTCTGAATCAACAGCACTTGTTTGCTTATTAAAGACTCCGACAAAAGCAACAATAAGTTGCCTTTTCAAGCTGGGATTCAGCTGTTGGGTGGAGATTTTTTCCACCCAGTCTTATCTGACTTGAAGAAACCTTGCAGGAGTTGGCTTAAGAAATCATTCAGAGCAAAGGCTTCAGTCTCCACTTTCCCAGGTTTGCACCAGCAATGCAAGGGATGAAACCCAAGACTTTCCCAAACGTCTGAACAAGACCTCAAACATCCCTTTTCCCCAGAGTTATACAGTGCTGTTTGTAGTGGGAAGCACACAGAGAATCTTCAAAGTCAAAATCCACAGACCATAATGTGCTTGGGGCAAGCGGTGCTGTCACCGATATCCCTTCCTGGCCTCAGGAAGGGGTGCAAGACCATTAGGCACTATTCCCCTCAGTGAGCCTGCCTTCTCTGGTCTCCTTGGGAGTGTGTGTGGGGCTGTCTTTAAGAGGCTAGCACATACTAGCTTTTTCACACATCTACACATATACAAAGATTTTTTTCACACATATACAAAGATTCATAGTCTTTCAAGACTGAAGGTTGCCAACATACATACGATTCTAGCTGCTATTTAAGAAGAAATGGAGAGCTAAACTCTAAGTAGCATGGAATTTGGGCCTTAGTCTGCAAGGTGTGTTCTTCTGGGTTTCTTTAGGAACCAAGGGAAGGCATACCGATCCTGTCAGTGTTTAAAGCTTTAAAGCTGCTTTCTGCACTTCCAGCCCTTCAGGTGGTACTTTGAATCTGGGAACCCCTTTTAGTGATCTCTGGTCACAAAATACTGATCTAAGTGGGAAATCAGCTTCTACAATTACTGGGTGGTTATACTCATCAACTGGCCAATGAACAAGGTGTTGTTTGCAGAGTGGATGAATAAATGTATGTTAATTTACAGGAGGGCAGGAGGTCTGGTCTAGAGGGTAGAGCCTGCCTGAAGATAACATCCACAAGGTCGCCAGTTCGAGGCCACTGGCACCGTGCGACCTTGGAGCAGCTGACAAGCTGAAGCCGAGCAATTCCATCTGCTCCAAGCGTGGGAGGATGGAGGCCAGAATGTGAAGCCAGATCGGAATGAAACACCTTGAATGTAGTCGTTCTTGAAAGAAAGAACCTTCTTTGAAATTGTAAAAATCCCTATTTAATAGGGATTTAATAAAGCCTGCCTATGTAAACCGCCTTGAATAAAGTCTTGAATAAAGACCAAGAAAGGTGGTATATAAATACCTGTTATTATTATTATTATTATTAATACCTTCCAGCCTGAAATGGTTTGTGAACAGTGTGCATGAAATGGTTCACAAACTTTATTTATTGATTGCAGTCGGAGGCACATCTGGGAAATGGAAAGTGGAATTTGGCTAAATAAAACCAGGAAGCAGCTCTGGCAGGGAATTAAGGATGAGCCTTGTGCGACTTTGCTGTCTGAACAGAGACTGGAGGTGGGTAGAGAGACACCTCAACGATGGCACAACAGTGCAGAGCGTTCATTTATTTACACTCACTGCTGAGCCCAGGGCTCTGTACCATCAATTACACATACATAATGCTGTTTGCTAATTAAAGTCATTATTTACCTTGGAAAGTGGGAGTCATTTGTTTTTGATCACTTAAGAGTTTGCAGCACTTTTGAAAAAGATGCGTGGTGTAGGATACGGCAGGAGCATCAGGGAAAGTGTGTGTTGTATATTATCATGGATGGAATATCACAGCAAATCCCCAAGCCAAGGGCCCAAAATGCCGGTGTTTTCTGTAGCTGTGCATCAGGTTGCCCATCTCTAAGGGCACGTCTGCTGCATAGACATCAAGTCATTGCCAAACCTCGGAGGACCCTGACGGGAGCTGTGCAGGGTGCCAATTTCTGCTGTGTAGCCACACAACTTAGATGTGTCACTAGGGTTGGCAACACTTTGTGCAAGAGCTCATTACTTCCCCCCCCCCCATAATGGACCTCCTCCTGTACTAGACCATACAGAATAAACTACAATATCATATGCACAACCTAAGTGCAGTAGCATCACTAAGGTTGGTGTCATCCCCATTAACTTTGTTTGGTTGTTTGTTTAAATATATAACAATATAGGTCACCTGACAAATCAGTAACAAAACAAATAAAATTTTAAAAAACCCAGTGGCCAACTTGATGGCACTCACACAACTGAATAAGAGTTCTATTATTAGCTCTGAGACATGCAAATGAGAGCTGACTCATACAAACCCCTTACTGATTCCCTGCTGTGTCATTACAGCACTTCAGTGGCTCTTGGAGCAATCACCCTCACTGGTCAGTTTTGAGTTAAGGAATTCTACTTTTTGGAGAACTATTGCCCCAGGTTTGGTCCCTAGTGTCACAAGTTAAACAGGCATCTTTGGTAACAGGGCTGGGAAATATTTTTGCCTAAGTCCCTGGAGTAGTGATTTTCAACCAGTGTGCTGCAGCACACTGATGTGCTGTGAAAGGTCTGCAGGTGTGCCTTGGGGGTTTGGAGCACAGTGGTTGAAGATCGCTGAAAAACTCTTCCAGGTTTCGCAGCTCTATTTTTGGGGCAACTGTCCGTAGTGACGAATTGGCTCTGCAAGAGGATGAAGAGGCACAGGCAATTTGTTACCACTGACAGTTGCCCTAGAAACAGCTGCAGAACCCAGAAGAGTCTCCCAAAAGCCGGAAGTGGCATCACAAGGGGTGAAGAAGATATAGCCATGGGATAAAAAATGTTGAAAATTGCTGCCCTGGGGAACTGCTGCTGGTCAAGGAATGCTGGGTCAAATGGGCCAGTGACCTGGCTCAATATCAGGCAGCTTTGCATGTTTCCAGCTTAACTCTCTGTCATGAATATGTACAGTTTAGGCCTAGTAGCATTGCAAAGCCTGAACCAAGCTAAAACAGTAACACAGAAGTGGCTTGCATTTCCTAGCTGCTAGGAATCACTCAATGGAAGGTGATTATGTAGCACCTAGGCAGCCAGAAAGAAGCCCATCAAGGATGGAATGCAGCTGTAGATCTCCAGGGGGGAGGGAAGAGCTGAGAGGGCGAGCTTCCAGCCCCACTTCCGGAGGACAGGGTCTTTGTTCCTTGTCTCTTGGTGAGAAAGGAGGTGGGTGCACATCCTGCCCCACCAGGACCATGTGGCCATAGGTAACTGGGCCTGAGGATCTACAAAAGAAGCTGACCCAGGTGAGAATCAGAGAATAATAGAGTTAGCCAGTTATCTTTGTTGTTTTATGCTGATATGTTTCCTAGAAGTTTTTATGCCTCTAGCAATTGCTGCCTTTTGTAACTTTTTGTAACCCTATGTATTTGTATTGTATTGGCAACCTTCAGTCTCGAAAGACTATGGTATCGCGCTCTGAAAGGTGGTTCTGGCACAGCGTCTAGTGTGGCTGAAAAGGCCAATCCGGGAGTGACAATCCCTTCCACACCGGGAGCAAGTGCAGTCTGTCCCTGGTCTGTCTCCCTGGCTATGGGCCTTCCTTCTTTGCCTCTTAGCCTCAGACTGTTGGCAAAGTGTCTCTTCAAACTGGGAAAGGCCATGCTGCACAGCCTGCCTCCAAGCGGGCCGCTCAGAGGCCAGGGTTTCCCACTTGTTGAGGTCCATCCCTAAGGCCTTCAGATCCCTCTTGCAGATGTCCTTGTATCGCAGCTGTGGTCTACCTGTAGGGCGCTTTCCTTGCACGAGTTCTCCATAGAGGAGATCCTTTGGGATCCGGCCATCATCCATTCTCACGACATGACCAAGCCAACGCAGGCGTCTCTGTTTCAGCAGTGAATACATGCTAGGGATTCCAGCACGTTCCAGGACTGTGTTGTTTGGAACTTTGTCCTGCCAGGTGATGCCGAGGATGCGTCGGAGGCAGCGCATGTGGAAAGCGCTCAGTTTCCTCTCCTGTTGTGAGCGAAGAGTCCATGACTCGCTGCAGTACAGAAGTGTACTCAGGACGCAAGCTCTGTAGACCTGGATCTTGGTATGTTCTGTCAGCTTCTTGTTGGACCAGACTCTCTTTGTGAGTCTGGAAAACGTGGTAGCTGCTTTACCGATGCGCTTGTTTAGCTCGGTATCGAGAGAAAGAGTGTCGGAGATCGTTGAGCCAAGGTACACAAAGTCATGGACAACCTCCAGTTCATGCTCAGAGATTGTAATGCAGGGAGGTGAGTCCACATCCTGAACCATGACCTGTGTTTTCTTCAGGCTGATTGTCAGTCCAAAATCTTGGCAGGCCTTGCTAAAACGATCCATGAGCTGCTGGAGATCTTTGGCAGAGTGGGTAGTGACAGCTGCATCGTCGGCAAAGAGGAAGTCACGCAGACATTTCAGCTGGACTTTGGATTTTGCTCTCAGTCTGGAGAGGTTGAAGAGCTTTCCGTCTGATCTGGTCCGGAGATAGATGCCTTCTGTTGCAGTTCCAAAGGCCTGCTTCAGCAGGACAGCGAAGAAAATCCCAAACAAGGTTGGTGCAAGAACACAGCCCTGCTTCACTCCGCTTCGGATGTCAAAAGGGTCTGATGTGGAGCCATCGAAGACAACAGTGCCCTTCATGTCCTTGTGGAAAGATCTGATGATGCTGAGGAGCCTGGGTGGACATCCAATCTTGGGGAGAATCTTGAAGAGGCCGTCTCTGCTGACCAGGTCGAAAGCCTTTGTGAGATCTATGAAGGCTATAAAGAGTGGCTGTCGTTGTTCCCTGCATTTCTCCTGCAGTTGTCTAAGGGAGAATACCATATCAGTGGTGGACCTGTTGGCTCGGAATCCACACTGCGATTCTGGATAGACGCTCTCTGCAAGTACCTGGAGCCTCTTTAGTACAACTCGGGCAAACAGCTTTCCTACAACGCTAAGGAGAGAGATGCCGCGGTAGTTGTTGCAGTCACCCCTGTCACCTTTGTTCTTGTACAGCGTGATGATGTTTGCATCCCTCATGTCTTGAGGTACTCCACCTTCTCTCCAGCAGAGACAGAGGATTTCATGCAGCTCAGTGACGATGATCTCTTTGCAGCATTTTAGGACTTCAGCAGGGATGCTGTCTTTTCCAGGTGCCTTGCCAAAGGCAAGGGAGTCCAGGGCCACGTGAAGTTCTTCTAGGGTTGGTTCACTGTCAAGCTCTTCCAGCACAGGCAGGCACTCAATGTTGTTCAGTGCTTCTTCGGTGACTACATTTTCTCTGGAATATAGCTCAGAGTAGTGCTGCACCCAGCGTTCCATCTGCTGCGCCCGATCCTGGATGACCTCGCCTGTGGCAGACTTCAGAGGGGCAATTTTCTTCTGTGTTGGACCTAGGGCCTGCTTGATACCATCATACATCCCCTTGATGTTGCCCGTGTCAGCTGCTATCTGTATCTCGGAACAGAGCTGGAGCCAGTAGTCGTTAGCACATCTCCTGGCAGTCTGTTGGACTTTGCTGCGAGCAGTTCGGAGGACCTGCAGGTTGCGCTCACTGGGACAGGCCTTGTATGCTGCTTGAGCGCTCCTCTTTTCCTCAATGACTGGTGTCAACTCCTCAGAGTGGGCTTCAAACCAGTCTGCCGCCTTGTTGGTCTTCTTGCCGAATATGGACAAGGCGGTGTTGTAAACGGTATTCTTGAAATGTTCCCATCTGTTGGATGCGTTTGCGTCGGCCGGGCCTGGAAGAGATTCCTCGAGCGCTTGTGCAAATTCCTCCACTTTTCTCTGATCCCGGGTCTTGCTGGTATCAATGCAAGGTCTTCCTTCCTTTTTCGAGTGATACAGTCGCTTTGTTTGCAGTTTCACTCTGCTGCACACCAGGGAGTGGTCAGTGTCGCAGGCAGCACCATGATAACTGCGTGTGATCTTGATGCTGGGAAGGCTGGAGCGTCTGGTGAGGATCAGGTCGAGCTGGTGCCAGTGCTTTGATCTTGGATGTCTCCAAGAGACTCTATGTTGGGGCTTTGTGTTGAAGAATGTGTTGCTGACACAGAGACCGTGATGACAGCAAAACTCTAGCAGGCATTGGCCATTTTCGTTCATCCTCCCAGTGCCAAACTGACCTAAGCAAGTGGGCCATGAACTGTTATCAGCACCAACTCTAGCATTGAAATCGCCGAGGATGAACAATGGCTCTTTTACAGGGATTTTCTTGACAGTGGTGGCCAGGTCATCATAGAATTTGTCTTTGGCTTCTGCTGGAGACGACAGAGTCGGTGCATAAGCACTGATGAGAGTGATAGGTCCTGCTGATGACTGGAGCTGCAGGGACAAAAAAGGACCCTATGTATTTAATAAAGTAAAAATCTTTTTACCATGTTGGTTCATTGTCTGTTGGGGACAAAGGTTCAGAATCCTGCCTAGCCGTTCAGCAAGCTACCAAATCTTCATTGAGGACTAGTGACTTGAGGACTGAGACTTTAAGTAAAGAAAGTGCTCAGTGCCTACAAGGGATACAGTTAAGCCTAGAGGGTCTCGGTGACCCTGGACTGAGGCACTGGCTCTTACAGGGTGGTGGCAGTACTACCGAATAGGGATCTTTGAGGGCTCTAGGGTTCAGAACCAACAACTCTGAGCACCCCAAAACCCTGGGAGTGTGAGACCAAGTGTACGACACTCTCCCACGTGCCAACTCGCCATCAGTCATCTCAGAGCTTGGTAGATCCCTTCTGAGCACTCCGTGAGGTTTTGTGGGCTCTGCATTTGCAGGTTCACAGAAAGAGTTCAGAACCAGGGACAAGCAGTGGGTGGGGAGGCAGGTGAGGCAGAGCCTCCCTGCCGGAGTCCTTCGGAAAACACTGCCACCGTGTGAGGTGTGCAAGCACTCACAACCCATATGAGTTGAGAGTTCTTGCACACTTCCTATAGCAACAGTGCTTTCCAAAGAACTTTGGTGGGGAGGCTCCGCCTCCCCGGCCTCCCCACCCACCACTCGTCCCTGTACGGAACACAGAATCAGAGCCAGTCCTGCTCTACTCAGTTGCTTTGCTTTCAGGAAAAGGATACATTTTCCCTTCTGTGGGGGAAGAAAAGCTCATGTTCCATTTGTGTTTTAGTTGTTTAACAGAAACAAATGACTTTGTTGTTTGAGCCTCCTCCAGGCATTAAGAACAGACTGAAAAATCATTTTAGTTCCCTCACATGTCTGAATCAAAGGGATGATGGCTGGAATTTCAGCATGTGGGAATAACTGCAAAAAGCAGAGGATAAAAAAATGGCACTGAAGTATTTTTATTAGATTTTTTTTAATCAAATGTTTAAAAAGACAAACTCAGCCTATTGCACAATTTGTCCTTCACTCTCCCTTCCTCCAAGGAGCTCAGGGTGATGTCTAAGATTCTTCCTCCCCCGTGTTATTCTGCTAACAACCTTGTGAGGTAGGTTAGGCTGAGAGATAGTGAGTGATGGTTGAGTGGGGATTTGAACTCAGGCTTCCCCACTCCTAGTCTGATGCTCTAACGCAGGGGTTCTTAAATTTCCCCCAACGTGACCCACTTGTTCTGTGACATCCTGGTTTGAGGGCATCCTGGTTTGAGAAGTACGTTACCTCTGAACGCCAGGTTCAAGGGAGAGCACCAGGATGCAGGTTGTATGCTCTCTGAAGCATTTGGTGGGCTGCTGCCACCACCATTGTGAAGCAGAGGTGGCATCAGCAACATCAGGCAATGGGATTGGGCAGCTTCAGTTCCCTTTTCCCTCCAAGCCCCTACCTCCAAATTTGGGCAAAAGTTCTGGACAGAGAGCTTCCAGCCCAACTTTTTTTTTTTTTTTTTTAAGCCCCAGATTCAAAATCAAACCAGATGACTTTTTCCCCCTTTCCAGCCTGGAAGAGCTTCAGACTTCAGATGGGGGGGGGGGGGGGAATGATACTCTTAGAAGCTTCAAAGAAAGACCTGATTCATTGATGAAACTGGAACAGGGAGTTCCAGTGTTCAAGAGAATGTGTTCATGTTTTAAAATACTCTGCTGTAAACACAAAACAACTTAAGAAGCAGTTGCCACTAAGTAGGGGAAATAGAAGAGTTGACAAAACCCAAAGGGACTATTTAAAGGGTGCAGTTTGGGTTGCCAGAGGTATTTTGATGCTGTTTCAGGAAGGGATGTAGACATAAACAGGTGATTAGATTTCTAGGTAGCTACACAAAGAGAGGCTGTTCTGTCCAAAGGCCTGCCCAGAGAGAGAGTTCAAATAAACATGTTCAGTGAAGATGATGTGGCAATTGATGAGAGCTTCCCCCTCCTCACTTATTTTCTCGGGACGGGGAGCTGGTTTCCTGTCTGAGACCTGAACATTGTATGTGAGTCAAAAAAACAACAACACAAAAAACAAACAAGGAATAGGAATGGGTTAAGTCAGAATGCCAGATGTAGGGGAGAGCACCAGGACGAGGTCTCTTGTTATCTGGTGTGCTCCCTGGGGCATTTGGTGGGCCGCTGTGAGATACAGGAAGCTGGACTAGATGGGCCTATGGCCTGATCCAGTGGGGCTGTTCTTATGTTCTTATGTTCTTAACACAGAGATCTATTTGTGACTCAGCAATGTAGTCCTTACTTTCACTGCCATGGTGTCAGGAAGCATCACCTGTCTTTTTGAGGAGAGTGCGTGCCCCCACAGTGCCTGCTCCCACACCTGGAGTATTGTGTCCAGTTCTGGTCGCCGCATCTCAAAAAAGACATAGTGGAAATGGAAAAGGTGCAAAAGAGAGCGACTAAGATGATTACGGGGCTGGGGCACCTTCCTTATGAGGAAAGGCTACAGCGTTTGGGCCTCTTCAGCCTAGAAAAGAGACGCTTGAGGGGGGACATGATTGAGACATACAAAATTATGCAGGGGATGGACAGAGTGGATAGGGAGATGCTCTTTACACTCTCACATAATACCAGAACCAGGGGACATCCACTAAAATTGAGCGTTGGGCGGGTTAGGACAGACAAAAGGAAATATTTCTTTACTCAGCGTGTGGTCGGTCTGTGGAACTCCTTGCCACAGGATGTGGTGCTGGCGTCTAGCCTAGACGCCTTTAAAAGGGGATTGGACAAGTTTCTGGAGGAAAAATCCATTACGAGTTACAAGCCATGATGTGTATGCGCAACCTCCTGATTTTAGAAATGGGTTATGTCAGATTGCCAGATGCAAGGGAGGGCACCAGGATGAGGTCTCTTGTTATCTGGTGTGCTCCCTGGGGCATTTGGTGGGCCGCTGTGAGATACAGGAAGCTGGACTAGATGGGCCTATGGCCTGATCCAGTGGGGCTGTTCTTATGTTCTTAACTACAATTCCCAGGAGGCCTTGCAGGTCTCTTGTTATCAGGTGTGCTCCCTGGGGCATTTGGTGGGCCGCTGTGAGATACAGGAAGCTGGACTAGATGGGCCTATGGCGTGGGGCTGTTCTTATGTTCTTATGGGAACTCTTCGATTAATTAATTAAAGAATTAATTGCTTCTTTATTGCAGTGAAATAAATTGTCTCTTATATTAAAACAATTATCCATAAATTATATATTTTAATAGATAATTAAAATGTTTATTCACTTTAAAATATTACAGTATTGAACAAGTATACCCCCAAAATGTGCTTTCCTGAAGAGTTCTACTCGTGCAATCTCTCAGAAACACTTTGTAAAAGCAAAATGCCATCCAGCTGTGAGAGCTTCGCAAGATAATTCTGTGGTTGACATATTCTGGATTCGGAAAGGATGTTGTGTGTCTGCCCTCCCAAAATGTTCTGGCCCTGCGGGCTTCTTGGATCTGACCCAAAGTAACTAATTAGATGTTAGATGCTACCAAGGGCCTTTCCGGAGACTTCTGCAGGCTTTCGCTCAGTGCAGTTGGCACACTGTAATTTGAGCTGAGAAGGCTGCCGTGCAGTCCGCGTCTGATGTCAATGCCTCCTATTTAAAAGCAAAAATAAACAGAGATGTCCCAAATAACCCAGTTATTTACCAGTGGCTCAGAGTGCATTTTTAATCAATGTGATGCCAAAGAGAGAGGGAGAGAGCAACTATCTCTGCACTGTGATGATTGGAAAAAATTAAGTGAACAGATACGCAGTCTGTGTACTGGTTTGGAATACAACTGCAGGTCTTAATTCAGCCTCAGACCCTGTTTTTGTTGCCAAGAATCAGTCTCGGAACATGTGACATGCCAATAAAGAGCTGATTGAGTCTAAACCTGTACTTCACCGCAGCGCACCCTGGGATTAGGGGGCAAGCAAGAAGTGCTGCAGGGCTGCCTCACCCATGGTGCTGGTTGCAACAAGACTAACAGCAAGTTGGGGAGGAGTGGCAAACTGATGAGAAGTGCCCCACACCCTACATCTGCCCACTACCCCCCTCTGGCTGCCCACCCACCATTCTGCTTCAGTGAGTGCTCACCGAGCAGGAGAGTGAGCCCTTCAGTGCTGCTGGAGGAAGGGGGGAAGGAGACTGTGGTTGCTGCTGCGTCCTTGGCCATGCCTGGCAAGGTGACAGAGATGTGGCGATGGGCAGCTCCCAGCATGCTCCATTCTTCCTGTTCCTTTGGAAAAGGACAGGCCTGGAGGAAGGAGGCAGTGCCGTAGCACCTGGTTTGGAGGTTGGACTTGGGAAGGCTGCACCTCACCCTCTTTGCCCAGCCCATGCCCAGTTGCTTTCTTAAGCCATGTGGAGAGGTGGCAGGACTGGGCTGCCTTGGGCAGTGTCCATACTGAATTTAATTATTATTTTATAGTCAGCCTTTCTTCCACCATGGAACGCAAGGCAGCACAGATGGGATTCCCAAGCAGACCGTCACCCAGACATTGTCCAGATCTTCAATAAGGTGACCTATAGAACAGGTCCTGTTCACTAGTGGGAGCTGCTGGCTGTGACTTTATGAGGTTAGAATCAAAAACAAAATGTAGCAAGAAATAAAATACAAATTTAAATGGGAAGAAACTCAAGGCAAAATTTGTATTCCAGAAAAAGGAAGCCCATATTATGCAAATCCCAGTAACACACTCAGCCCTGCTAAGATGTCCATAAATCCTTATTTGCATGTTAATAGGTTTCAAATTAATGCTGAATCGCTGTCTATGAATTAACGCTGAGTCATCACATGCCTTTCCACAGGATCTGCTTAGAAGGTGCACATTTGTATAATTGATATAATCTCTGTTTATCTGCATTCTGCTGAATAGCACAGCAGTTTCACGTGCATGTTACTCTTATATGTGGACATAAGAACATGAAGAGAGACTTTTGGCCAGCTTCCTGCATCTCACAGTGGCCCACCAGAAGCCTCAGGGTGCATTCAAGACAATAAGATACCTGTATCCTGTTGCCACTCCTTTGCACCTGGCATTGACAGGCTACCTCCGAAACCCAGAGGTTCGATATAGTCATCATTGCTTCAGTGGCGTAGCTAAGGGGGTGCAGGGGGTAGCAGTTGCACCAGGCATCAAGATTTAGGGGGGCAACAAGTCGAGCTTGATACTTAAGAACAACCCTGCTCGATCAGGCCATAAGCCCATCTAATCCAGCTTCCTGTATCTCACAGCAGCACATCAAATGCCCCAGGAGCACACCAGATAACAAGAGACCTACATCCTGGTGCCCTCCCTTGCATCTGATATAGCCCATTTCTAAAATCAGGAGGTTGCACATACACATCATGTCTTGTAAACCGTAATGGAGTTTTCCTCCAGAAATTTGCCCAATCGGCTTTTAAAGGCATCTAGGCCAGATGCCATCACCACATCCTGTGGCAAGGAGTTCCACAGACCAACCACATGCTGAGTAAAGAAATAGTTTCTTTTGTCTGTCCTAACTCTCCCAACACTCAATTTTAGTGGATGTCCCCTGGTTCTGGTGTTATGTGAGAGTATAAAGAGCATCTCCCTATCAACTCTGTCCATCCCCTGCATAATTTTGTATGTCTCAATCATGTCCCCCCTCAGGTGCCTCTTTTCTAGGCTGAAGAGGCCCAAACACCGTAGCCTTTCCTCATAAGGAAGGTGCCCCAGTCCAGCAATCATCTTAGTTGCTCTCTTTTGCACCTTTTCCATCTCCACTATGTCCTTTTTGAGATGTGGTGACCAGAACTGGATGCAGTACTCCAGGTGTGGCCTTACCATCGATTTGCACAACGGCATTATAATATTAGCTGTTTTGCTCTCAGTACCTTTTCTAATGATCCCAAGCATGGAATTAGCCCTCTTCACTGCCGCCAGTGAAGACACTCTCATCGAGCTGTCCACAAGGACCCCAAGATCTCTCTCCTGATCTGTCGCAGACAGCTCAGAACCCATCAGCCTATATGTGAAGTTTTTATTTTTTGCCCCAATGTGCATGACTTTACACTTAGTTACATTGAAATGCATCTGCCATTTTGCTGCCCATTCCGCCAGTTTGGGGAGATCCTTCTGGAGAGATCCTTTTGGATCCAGTTTGGAGAGTATCAGTTTGGGGAGACACTAGTGAACAAAATTGTGAAAATCTTGGTATGTATGAATAATACCATCATTGGTATTGGTTATATATCAATCAATATATATATATATTGGTTATAATATCATTGGTATTATTGGTTATATATCATTGGAGAGATAATTTAATGCAGAATGCAATGAAACAAACTTCATTGGAATATCTGTAGTCTATCAAAAGTTATGGCCAATTAACCAGAAAATGAAAACACAACTGCCTTTATGGAACACAAAGTGGATTTGCTTAACTCAAAACGGACCTATGAGACTGATTGTTCTGAGTGCCAATGAGGTGTTATAATGATACAGCATGGAACCAATAACTTTATATTTATTTACTTAATTAATTAAATTTGATTTTGTCATGGAGAGGGAGCTACAAAATCTTCTTTGACCCCAGGGAGCAGATAGCTGCCTTAGCAATGCCATTGACTGGGAGGAGGCAGCAGAGCAAGTGGGTGGTGAGCTGCTGGGGGGAAGAGGTGGGTTCCTCCCAATTTTCACTTTTTAAAAAACCTGGGCGTGACATCATTTCCGGTTGTGACATCACTTCCGGGGCAACATTTTGAGCTTGGCACCTGGCTACACAATCATTAGCTACAGCACTGCTTGGCTTATAACCTGTGATGAACTATTCCTTCATAAATCTGTCTAATCCCTTTTGAAAGGCATGTGGGCCTTCAGGTGCTATGACAACATCCAGTGGCAAGGAGTTGCACAGATTAATTACATGCTGGTAAAAGAAATTTTTCCTTTTGTCTGTTCTAACTCTCCTGCAATCACTGATGGAGGTCTGACACATTTAGGGCCTGATCCTAATGGACCTGTGCCGGCCCAGCGCCAGTGCGCAGTGTCACAAACATGCCGTAAGGCACGCCTGCTATTCTTACTGCTGGGACGGTGCTGGTACTGGATCAGTGCAAGTCTACGTTGAGCCATCACTGAGTGGAGGATGGGCAAATGCTGCCTGGAGCTCCAGGTGAGCTCCAGGTGGCAGAGTGGTAACTCAGGATGGGGGGAGGCATTCTGGGCAGGGGGAGGGCAGGGCACGGGAGGGAGGGAGCAGGATATGGCTCCCTGCTGCCATATCCTAAACCCCCTTTTGACCTTGGAGACCCATCACTGGTCTCCTTGTATCTGTGCCCGCAATTGAGCAGGCACAGATGTGAGTAGACTCATTGGGGCCGCCTGGGTATTGCATGAGGTAAGGGAGCATAAGCCAGGAGCATAAGCTCCCTTACCCTGAGTAGACCAGGCACTGCTTCCCAGCCCTATGGGATGCAGCAGTTGCCGTTTTGGTGCTGGGAAGTGCTGGGAAGGTGCTGGGAAACACAGGATTCGGCTGCCCGTCCTGCTCCATCTCTTTCTCATCACTGTTGTTTCCCTTGTGTCAAATTACAATTATATTGTCATCTAATACACAAATCAACTGACTGAGCCTTGTCACGTGCCATGCACATCTATGTAACCATTCCCATTATAAGAATCAAGATGAATCCCCAGAAGCTGCTAAGTTACTTATTTTTGCTCTTGTTTTCAAGAGGAATTTCAGAAAGAGCCGTGCCATGGGGGTCCCTCCTCTTGCCTACGTACAAGAGCAGGGGTGAAGTGATGTGCCAGCATATGGGCGAGAGCTGCGCATGGTGGAGACATAACCCATTCTTGTCCTTTTGCCTCAGATAAAGGGAGCCATTGAGGACTCTGACACCCTCTTGTCTCCCACACTGGGGTGAATGGACAGAAGGCTGACGTCAGATGCTAGGCTGTTGGGTTACAGAGTTTACCGCTATAGATTAAGACCCAGTAAAAAGGTCCACATTGTCTTCTCGGCTTGAGAGACGGCCATCTTTGGAGAAATGCTTTGCTGTGCTACGTTAACAATGATCTGGGCATGCCAAGTTGCAGCTGAATGTGTTTTATCCAGACCTATCTTTGGGTGAAGGCAGATATCCAATTGTATTTATTTATTTATTAGCTGCATGTTCTATATGGCTTTTCTGTCTATGTAAAATACTAAAACAAAACACACACTTGACCAAAAAGTTGTCTCAGACTAGAGCTGGCTACTTCAGGAGTTGATGGTTCCCTGGTCTCCCCTTCTTCTGCCTTCTCCTTGGAGTACACAAGCCTCAGGGACTGTGGAAGGGGAACTGACTGTGGACAGTTCTCTCAGAATGTTGGTGGTCCTTGCAGGAGCTGAGGATAACAGGAGCTCCCAGGCTTGGACTAAGAGGTGAGTTCTGCAGAGGCAGGTTCTTCCCAACTTCACCACAGGCATTATAAATGCATGTTCCAGAAAAGCAAACACCAGAGCAGCCGTCTGCCTTGCCAAGTGGTAAAAAAAAGGTTTTTAACTGGCTGGTTGGCAAGGGTAGCACAAGAGGTCACTCAGGTTGGGCCAGGCTGACCCCAGAGCCTTCAGTATTGGTGGCAGTGGTGGGTGTTCCATGTACCCCCATGAGGGTGGGCAGAAGGCATCATAGAGGCCCCAATGCAGAGTTTTGTGCCAGGGCTACTGGCAACCCGACCCCACCACTGATGAGAAGCACCAATGCTTTCAAATAAACTGTGAAGCAAGTTACAGGGTTCCTCCCGAGGAAACTCCTCTGAGGTTTATTTATTTGCCGCCTTTCTCATAGACTCGCAGCAGTTTTCATAGACAGGCTGACCATAAACTCCATTTTTTCAAAATTGGGTTTTTACCAGTATTATTCTATGAGAGAACTTAACGAGCTCTCCATTTTTCCAACAGTGTTTCCTTTCATGGTGCAGTTATGGTCCTGGCTGCGCACCTCTTGGGCTTTCTGAGCTTCCACAGGCAGCTGCAAATCACACCCCAGGCTGGTTCTCAAGATGTTATCCATTCTTGCCTGCTGGCACCTCCACCCTTCACACTCCTTCACAGAAGCTCTTGCCAGTGGCTTCTAGTCACCCATCCAAGGCGAGACCCAAGCTGATCCTCCTTATCTTTACAGCCAATGCAACAGGTCGCTCTCCAGACCGCATCTCCCGCTCATTTTATGTACTGGCTTTTATTCTGTTGTTCTAAACTGCCCTGGAAGGACCTATTTCTGAAAGGGGAGACAGTGAGGGTTCCAGGTTGGAGGGGACTCTTGGTAGAAGACCCCTTCCAGTGTGGCTACCCCCCCCCTCCAGGAGATTGTATGGGGGCAGTGGAATCTATCTTGGTGGTACTGAGTGGTGTTTTTTTTTAATGTCACATTTTTCTAGCTTCTGATCAGTGCAACTGCTGTAGCAGTGGATGCAAGGCACTCAACAGACCCTGGCCACCATCTTGAGTTCCCAGTAGTGTCCCCACTGCTGATTCATTCTGGGAAATTATAGTTAAATCATGTTGGTGGCAAGGAGCTATGGTGTTGGTTCTCCTCCTCCCCCCCTCCCAGGGTGGGTGAGTAAGCTGCCTCATGCTGAGGAGGGGGCTAGAGCCCAATCTTTGCCAGAGGGATGAGGCCACATGCAGACTCTGGGCTCGGGTGGAGTATAAACAGTTTGACACCCTGCAGACACTTGACTCTGCTGCGGCTTTCAGTTGATGGATGAGGAAAACACCTATGTACAAAGCTTCATTTTCCCAGCTGCCTTAAATACCAAATGTGCCCTTGAGATTCTCCATCCTTGTGCTAAAAGCAAGTGCTGCTCATCCGAACGGAGAGGATGCATGAAATGGAGTACTGTATTACCTCCTGTTTTGTGGGGGTCCTATTAACCGTCTGGTCCAACAAGAAGCTGACGGAACATACCAAGATCCAGGTCTACAGAGCTTGCGTCCTGAGTACACTTCTGTACTGCAGCGAGTCATGGACTCTTCGCTCACAACAGGAGAGGAAACTGAGCGCGTTCCACATGCGCTGCCTCCGACGCATCCTCGGCATCACCTGGCAGGACAAAGTTCCAAACAACACAGTCCTGGAACGTGCTGGAATCCCTAGCATGTATTCACTGCTGAAACAGAGACGCCTGCGTTGGCTTGGTCATGTCGTGAGAATGGATGATGGCCGGATCCCAAAGGATCTCTTCTATGGAGAACTCGTGCAAGGAAAGCGCCCTACAGGTAGACCACAGCTGCGATACAAGGACATCTGCAAGAGGGATCTGAAGGCCTTAGGGATGGACCTCAACAAGTGGGAAACCCTGGCCTCTGAGCGGCCCGCTTGGAGGCAGGCTGTGCAGCATGGCCTTTCCCAGTTTGAAGAGACACTTTGCCAACAGTCTGAGGCTAAGAGGCAAAGAAGGAAGGCCCATAGCCAGGGAGACAGACCAGGGACAGACTGCACTTGCTCCTGGTGTGGAAGGGATTGTCACTCCCGGATTGGCCTTTTCAGCCACACTAGACGCTGTGCCAGAACCACCTTTCAGAGCGCGATACCATAGTCTTTCGAGACTGAAGGTTGCCAATACAAATATTAACCGTTGGGATGTATTTCCCTGCCAACCTTATTGGGTCCATCCCCTGTTGCTATGGGTGCCTCACTGGACAATCAGGGGAGTGTTCTTGTCTCTTACTTGTTCATATGCATGTCAAGTAAGATACCAAGAGAGCTTTCTGGCTTCATGCTTGTTTATGTGGTAGGAGGCATCTCATTAACAGCGGCTTGAAAGAAAACATACTGTTGGCAGGTGGAAGACAAATGCACTGGCCCTAGTGTCGTTTATCAAACCACAAGAGAACGACCTTTGCTATCCATTTAAAAGGGAACTGAAAGCTTTGCGTTTTAACTTGCTTGGAGCAGAAAGCACCTTCCACCCTCTTTGGATCTCAACTGGGTGCTTTGTCCGGATTAATCCAAGAGACAATTTTGCAAATGTTTAACCAGTGGATGTTCTAGAATCTAATATTTCAAGAAGCTCAGAAGCATCACTCATTGTTTGGAGTCCTTCTCGTACTGAGTTTCAGGGTTCCTCTGAAAGAGAAACATCTGACTGTTTTCAAGGGAAGACAAAGAAGATTCTACAGGACAAGGGAACTTTCTCACAAGGCTGTTCAGTGCAAGGAGCTTTGTAATTATCATCACCTATCGGCTAACCCAACTCCATTCTCTGCAAGTTGAAAACCAAGGAGTTGGCTAAAACCTGTCTTCTTGTTGTGCTACTTTTACCGGCGCCCTCCCCCCCAATAAATGCACCAGACTGCGGCTTGGATTTAAAACTGGGCCACTTTATTGATTGTTAAATTACAGCAGGGTGACTGGGGTAGTTGGCTAAACTCCCAGTCCTAAGTCGTGTGGGGTCGTTAATAGGGGGAAACGAACCTAGCCGTCTACCTCCCCCAAGGTCAAAGGGTGAAACCATCCAACTCGAGGCTGACACCAGACCTGTGGCCTAGGACAACCTGTCAGTGTCACCCAAATGGTTAAAACAGCAGGACTGGTGGCCCGCAGGTCACTTCCCCTGCAAACGAAGGAGAGCATTGGTGATACCATTGTCGAGGCCTGGAACATGTCTGACTGGGAATATGGCATTAATCAAAAGGCACCGTCTCACGAAGACATGGACTAGGCGCATGACCCTGGCTGATTTAGATGTCTGTTGGTTGACGATGTGCACCACGGCAAGATTATCGCACCAGAATAACATGGCGGAATCTCGAAACATCAGTTCGTCCAATTTTTATTGATTTTCTTACGCTTTACTAGCTCCTGGTCCCTAAGGGGTTCTCCCAGCCTTAGGGTGGGTTCAGTCTCCACCTGTAAAAGGCTGAAGATGTCCACAAATTCTCCTCGCCAAATTCACTCCTTCACCAATAGAGTAAGTGGCTGCCCAAAGGTAGAGCAATGTCCCCATATGAAATTCTGGGGCGATCACTAGGTTATATCACAAAACCGGGGGGAGGGGGAATTGGTGGCCCTGTGAAGATATTGGTTGGCCCTGGGCAAGAAGAAGTGCTTGACCTGGAGTAGTAGGGGCACTAAAAGGCCCACTAGCACTACTGGTAGGCTGGGCCGCTGGTCCATTGAAACCGAAGGGTCCCGGAGGCCAGGGGTCGCCCAGGCCACCATACGGCAATGGCGCGTATGGAGGCTACCGTAATCCACCAAATGGATAACTCATGGCTAGCGAATTGGGTAGCCACAGGGCAGGGGGGACGCCCAAACCCAAAGGCGGGGGCTAGCAGAAGTCCTGAGCTGAGCCCTGAGGAGTGCGGGGAAAAGCCCCTGCGGGGTCCGCGCGGCTTCCCTGCCGGACTGGGCAACCAATTGGGCGGGCGCGTCCTCCACCGCCTGCGCCCTAGCCCGCTTTTAGCGGGGGGCACCCGCACATCCAACCGGCACAAGAGGAGCCCCACTGGTGCCAGGCGTGGCAGGGAGAGCACGCGTGATACCCTCCGCTCGGCTGCCGCCCATCAGGCGCCAAGCTGGTGCCTCAGGCGCAGTGGGGGAGAGTGCGCGCCTCTCCCTCCGCTTGGCTGGTGCCTGCGAGGCACTGCTCGGGGACACTGCTGTGCCTCTCCAGCCGCAGCAGGACTGCAGCTGGAAGCAACGCATCCTCCCGTGTCACGGCTCACTCCTGGACTGAGGCTGGGTTGGGCAGCCGCCGGACTCCAGCCTAATTGTCCTGCCTTCAGCCGCAGGAAGGCCAATGGGGAGCAAGCCCAGCCTGTCTGCATCAGGCGGGGGCAAGATACCTTGTAGCCCAACTACAAGAAAGTTCATTCTGTCTCTAACAATAGCAGGGTACCACATTATGATTCCAGAATATGATCAATCCCCTTAAAGCATATATAGAGAAAATGGTTCTCACTTGCTGCTCGAAAGATAACGGGAAAGCACCAGGCAGTGTTCTCTGAGCAAGGAATCCTGAGGTGGGGTGCCACAACTGGAAAGGTCCTGTCTCTGGCCTCCACACACAGTGCTTCAAATGCAAAGCTTTCAAGGATGATCGTAATATGTAGGCAGATGTATTTATTTTTATTTGAGAAATATAACGATCCAGCCTTTCCCATGCTGAAGCAAATGCCCAGGGTGGCTTACGAAGTGGTAGGAGGTGATGATCACTGTCAGCCTTGATTTTCCCGTCCTTGGAGATGAAATGCCCTGGTTCTGCAGGGGAGTACTTGTATGATATCTCCAATTCTCAGTTGCTTTTGCTGTCTTCTGTGGCTTCCTGCAAAGGCTGTTGCAATGCTGCTGTCCTCTGTTGCAAAGAACAGGATACTTTCCCCTGAGCCGAAGGATGGCGGGTTTCCAGGGCCTGGTGCAAAAATCTCACCTCGGCATAATTGAGTTGTGAAGCCTCCTTCTCGCCTCAAGTAGCAAATTAAACACAACCTTGTGGTTTCAGCTGTTTGCTGGCAAGCATCACTACAGATTTCTCTACTAATAGATTGTGACAGGAGTCCTCTAGAGTTTCCTTGGCAGCCAAGAGTTCTTTGGCCTTAATTCCATTTGTGACAAAGCAAAAAATCAAACAACAAAAACCCCACCCCAAATACACCCGTTGTAAAAACTGCGTAGGAACCATGTAACCTTTGCCTCCGGAGCGACCTCTGTTTATCTCCCCGATCATCTACTCATGTGATCTTCGTAGCTCCAGTTCAAGCTGATCTAATGGCACAGTTGCTGGAGCTGGGGAGAAAGTGGGCGACTCTCATGCCCAGTGCCACTGTTATTAGACTGGCGGAATTGGGCTCCTGTGAGGTTACAGCAAATAATCCTTTGCCTTGTTGCTATCATGACTGGCTGCGTCAGACTGCCAAGATGTCAAGTGAAGCCAAGTGGGCTCTGAAGACAGGAGAGAAATGAGCAAGAACACAGTGTGGCTGGATGAGTTAAGACAACACCCCAGCATGAGGAACATTTGTTTTCTCTACCACCTGCTCAGCTGCACATGGAAATGCGCATGAAAGATGTCGTTCACAAGTGTCCTTTTTCTTGAAGCTGAGTTTCCTGCACAAATCCTGGCAGGGCTTAGTTAACCGGTAAGAGGGGCCCCTTTCACACCACCTCCAGTGCAGGCCTGGTCTGCAATATGCAGTGGAAGGAGGTGGGAATGTTTTGGTTGGTTGGTTTAGATTGAGAGTCCTTTGGACACAGGGGTGGGACAGCCCAATCCTATGCTCACCGGTGACCAGGGCTACAGTGGTGCCAAAATGACGTTCGCTTTCACCTATGGGTGCCGGACTAGTGTCAGGAGTTTCCTCAGGTTAAGGGAGCATTTGCTAACTTACCCCGGGTAACACCACCACATCGCCAATTAGTGCCTCAGATCTGCGCCTGCTTTTGAGTGGGCACAGAAGAACCCAAGTCAAGATGCCCGGGCCAGGAAGGAGCATAGGATAAGGAGGCAGAACCTGCTGCCATCTCTGCCCCCATCTTGGGCTGGATTCTCCCCTTCCCTGCCCAGTTCTGCCCTCCCCCCCATCCCAGAAAACTGCACTGCCACTTACTGCCAGCAGCTTCATGGAGTGAGGCCCAGCAACAGCACTCCTTTCTCTCCAGGTGCCGCGGACATGCTTTACAGCACGTCTGTGACACACAGCACCAGTGTTATGCTCTTATCCCCCAACACTATGGAGCTTGGAATTGGGCTCTGTGTCTTTTGTATATGTGTCTTTGCTGTGTAAAGTGGTTATGAACTACTTTTTATTGAAAAGTGGTACAGTATACAAAAGTTCTGAATAAATAAAGTTCTGGGGTAGTAGACTAGACAGTCAGATTTACCATGTCAGATTGCAGGAGAGAATAATTTTTTAAGGAGTATTTTGCTAATTAAAGAAATATCTCCTTGCAAGCAGAAACTAGCACAAGGAGCCAGCAGGTTGAGAACTAGCCTGAAGTTCTCAGAGACCTTCTGCAGAAACGTGCGAGAAGGCTGTTATGCTCCAGTAAGGACAGAATTTGAGGGTAAGGAGAATCCTTCAAAGCTTTCTGGGCAGCTTAAGCTGGATTGCAGCAGTGGCTGGCCTTTTAAACCTGTTGTGTCGTGTGTATCCCCCCCCCCAGTTGCCTCTTTAGCAACCCAAGAGGTCTTCTGGGCAGCCAGTTCTTGCCAGCAGCCCTCCCCCAGGAAGCCCTGGAAATGACTCATTACCAAAGAGGCAGCAGGAGAAATAGATTAAAAGGGACAGTCACCACCACAAGCCAGTGACAAAATGTCCCCAAACCTTTTGCAATATTTCTCTTTCCTCCCAGATGCCCCCCCCCATTTTTGCTACCTGCAGCTGAGGTGACATTTCTCCCTGATGCGCTTGTTTTCACCTTCAGGAGTTTTCCCCTTGTGAGGAAAGCCAGACCTTCACGTAGGGCTCTGCAGAGAGGGGCTAGAATGGATAAGGGAGGACTCCAGAGACATATCTGTTCTCTTGCTGGTACAGCTACGAAGGATGCTAAACTGGGGACTGCACCTGCCCACATTGCTGTGCTCTGCTTTTGAGGAGGAATCTCCAGGGTCCATCTCTAGTTGGCAGCATCTCAGAAAGCAGGACCAGGAAAGACGTGAGACCTTGGACAGCTGCTGCTGTTTGGAGCTGGCTATAGCAGGCTAGATGAAGCAGTGGCCTGGCTAATAATAAGGCAGCTCCCCGTGTTCATATATTACATGTGGCACTGAACTGCAACATTTTAAAATGCTCCAACAACGTCACAGTGAAGCTATGAAGTATGGGATCTGTCAGCCGTACAAAAACCACCAGACTGAACCCAGGAAGCAGCTGGAAATCTTGCTTCCTGTCTCTTCTGAGAGACAATTTACAAAAATCATGTCAAATAGACAGTCAGCCTGTTGGAAGGTACTATGCTCTTTTTTTTTTTTTAAAGCATTTGTAGAGCCCTTTAAAAAGTTCAGTTTCAACAACAACAATGATAAAAGAATATGGTAAAGATTGCTAAAGGTTTTTTAAATATTGTCTTCATTTACAGTTAGATTTTCTGCTGAACTTTAAGAGCTGAGGGCAAGGAAGGAAATCTGGGTCAGGGAGTTCCATCCAATTGCCAAACAAAAGCCTGGACTTACATAATTGAAATGTAAAAGGTCATAACACATGATTATAAGAAAATTCAGTATCGAGGTACTGAAGCTTAAAAAGGCACAGTAAGCATGGCTACACAACTAACTGTTTTCCCGAAAACGATCTCATTTAGTGTTAGAAAGCAACAAAGACAGAAAGCGTGGGGATATCCCAGATGCACGCAGGGCGTTGGGGGGCAGAGATGGTGGAGCAGATCTGGGTTTATCATCTTGAGTCCAGCACAGCTGTCATTTTGGTGCTTCCCACCTATTTGCTGAGAGTGTTCCTTGTTAACAGTAGTGCATTTCAAAACCAGGAGAGAGAGAGAGAGAGAGAGAGAGGGAAAATAAGATGCTTTGTCTCTGCAGCCCAGCTGTGCCAGCCATGTTCTGTAGGCAAAGGGTACTGGAAGAGGGAAAGCCCAAGAGGGAACAAACCCCTTCAGCACCGAGTTCTATTGATCCATCCATCAGCAGTAACAATGGGAGGCCGAGCAAGTTGGACACAAGGAGCTGCTAGTAAGAAGCAGCTACATTAATTTGATCTGGCAGAAGTATTTATCTGAAGCTGCAGAGAGGGCTGCAATCAATCAAACTATGGATCAGGAACACACTGGAGGCTGTAGACTTCCTGGGTGGAACAGCACCACCCAAAACTCCAGGGTGCCACCAAAAATGGCAGGCCTATGTCAAGTGCGCTCCCTTGTACATGAATTACAACTTCCTGTTTGGTTGGTGTTATTAAAAATATTTATATACTGCTTTTCACCAAACAACATTCACAAAGCAGTTTGCGTTGCAAACAAAATGAAAGGAAGCAACTATGACTTGGGTGTAGGCATCCTTATGATGTGGGTGTTAGTTCTCAACATGGCTGCTCCAAGCAGGGGGCAAAAAAATGCTCTGCAGAATGCTATCGAGAGGTGAAGTAAGTTGCACAGCACACTGTGCTTTTTGGCAGCCGCTCCAGTTTCTTATCGGGCAGTGATTTTAAATGTTCTTCTTCTCAAGGCACACTAACATCTATGGTCTTCTCTATAGTCTTTGCCTCTTGTGATATCACTTACAGCTTCTGGGAGACCCTTCCGGATTCTGCAGCTGTTTCTTAGGCAACTTCCTCAACCAGTGGAGGAAGAGGAGCAGACAATCTGTTGCTACAGTTGCCCTAAAAACAGAGCCGCAGAACCCAGAAGAGTCTCCCAGAAGCCAGAAGTAACATCACAAGAGGCAAAGACCACAGAGAAGACCATAGAAGAAAAATATTGAAAATGGCTGTGTTAGATGTCTTGCAAGATGATAATGGGATCCTTGCCACTGAAATGACTCTACTCCTTTGGGTGCTGGCCACTGGCTCTCTAGAAATGGTTAACAAGTCTTTCTCTTCACATAAGGCACTGGAGATGCTGGCCCCTGTGCTGCACAGAGCCAGGACTGTAGAATGCTGCGAATGCCCTCCCAAGAAGAATGCTGCCCCCCATGTCCAGGGGCCTTCTGAGAACCGAACAAGACCATGCACAATTTCCTCTCACCCTCCAAAGGCCTTTTGTGGCTTCCGGAAGGCCTTAAATGTCACTTCCGGTTTTCACCAAAAACCAGAAGTGACATTTAAGGGCTATAGAGAGCCTTCTAAGGGCTGGGGAGCCCCTCAAAAGGTCTTCTTAGGGGCTTAAATGTCACTTTCCAAGGCATTTACCCCCCTGACCCTCCCTAGGAACACCAATGATGTCAGGACTTTGCATGGGCACCGATCATCTTACTGGCTCCTGGGTTGTTTTATGGTTCAAATAACTAACTTTTACCTCTTGAGCTGACTCCTGGCTTGACTGCCCATCCCTGACTCCCACTTAGGGCACAATCCTAACCTCTTATGTCAGTGCTTTCCAGCACTGACATAAGGGCAATGCAGCTCAAACATTCCCTAACTTTGAGGAGGCCTCTGTGAATGACACCCAACTGCAGGATGCAGCACACGTCCCATCGGCACCGCTATGCCAGTGCTGGAAAGCACTGACATAAGGGGTTAGGATTGTGCCCTTAGTTGCTGCCCAACTTTTTTAGCAATTTTCAACTGCTGTGCTCCAAACTCCCATGGCACATCTGCGGACCTTCTGCAACACATCACAGTGCCATGGTCCACTGGTTGGAAATCACTGCTATAGGGTGTAGCTATAAGCACACTTAGGAGTGTGACACAAACACATTTGAAAAGCTCATGAGGTTTCGTAGTGGAGCTGATAGTATTCTTCACTCAAAACAATTATTTTTTTTTCTCTCTGCCATGCTCAGATATGATGCACCAGCTTAACTGTATACCCAACTGCCAAAACCAGAAGCAGGAAATCCTTCCAAATAATGACATAGCTCAATTGTATTTTTGGAAAATATTTTATTTAGAAATGGCTTTTATATGTATATATAGCTGTAAACAAACAGCAAATAAAATACTGTAGTGTCGTGCCTCAGTTTAACATATGGAATTCACAGTCAGAAATAGTATTTATGCTAGTGAATGTAAGGAAGCTTCTAAAATTCTCCCCCTGTGAATTTTCCCCCAGATTTTGGTGTTCTGTTTATTCCATAGTGAAACTGACAAGTTAGGAATTTTCAATGATTCTGACCCTATTACCATTACATTCACCGACGCATGTATGAATTGATAAAACACAGCAAAAATTTAAACTGGAGATGATTGTATTTATAACTGTGTCATGACTGTGTGTGTGTGAACACTACGGAAGAGTGTACACACACACTTGTAAAACCTTGAAAGAATCTTGATGCAGCATATGTCAGATCTCATCACGTTTGCCTTTTTTATAACTTTTTAGCAATGTGCAAGTTTATATTGGTGAAACAAAAGGGGGGAAGCATGCAAAGAAGTTTGCAAAGAAGCTGAAAAAATGAATGCTGTTGCAAGCAGTCCACGCTCCAATTCTGGAATTAATTTTAGAAATTCTTCTAGTTAAATGAAAATCAGGAGGAATGGAATGCTGGACAGAGGGAACCAGCAGAACAAGAAGGAACTGAATGGGGAAATTCCTCTCGTCCCTAGCAAATGCTAGTCCAGTTTTTCTGAAAGAAGGGTTAGCTTTGCAGCAGCAGGCTAGGGGAGGGGATACAATGGCTTGGGGTGGAGATCCCAGTCCTTCCCAATGTACTTAGAATTGAGAAATGCTTGCACAAAACACTGTTTTGGCCATGCAAATTCTGGATGAGGCACATGGATACAATTTCCCTGGATAACCGGTTGCTGAGGTTCCTGATGTATCATTCTGAATGTTTAGGAAAGTGGCTGCGTGGAGAGAGAAAACTGCATTATGTACTGTTATTTTGGGTAGGAGAACATGGAGGAAGGCCAGCCCCCTCCCTTGGCAAAAACAATCAAGTCCAGCTCCATGTGTAGGTTGTGACCTTTGCATAATGGGAGACTTGTTCGGAGCGATGAAAGTGTTGGGTGGCGCCTTTGTGGTGGTGGCTCGTAGACTTTACAGACACAAAGTCCCCAAATGATTGAATGCTGCACATTTTTACAATTTCCAGAGTGGTCAGCAGTGTGTGTTGGCTAGAGGCCCTGGAAAGGGAAAACTGCAAGTGGCTGGGGCTGACGTGCCATGGCACATTGGTGCAGTGGCGGACCTGCCATTCCATGAAAGGGGTAAATGATCCAGGCGCGGAGTCTCACATGCCTCTAGGATCATGCGGAAGCCTCACTGAGGCTCCCGGCACAGTTGGAAAGGCCGGTTTAAGAGCCTGGGGAAGCTTCAGTAGGCTTCCCTGGTGTGTCCTGGAGTTGAACGAGGCTCTGTGTGCTCCAGGTAAGTGGGAGGGGGGCGGATTTGTGCATGGGGGTGGTAGCATCTTGTAGAGGGTGCCATCACAGACCTTTGCCCCAGGTGCAGGGCTGGAGAGGTCCACCACTGTGTGCCACAAAAGGTACTCAGGTGTGCCACAGGAGCACCAGCAGTTGAAATCTCTGAACAACTCTTCTGAGTTCTGTGGCTCTGTGTCTAGGGCAACTGCCTGTAGTAACGAATTGTCTGTCCCTGTTCTGGCTGCCACAGGTCCGAGGAGACCCATTTCGGAATGGGAGGTTTACTCAGGTGTACAAGGATATCCACTTTTGCTCTGAAACCTCAGGATCTGTCCTCTCAGCTGGGTACAGAACACCTCTTTTAGGCATGGTTGCACCAGAGGGGAGGAGGGGGGTAGGGCTGGGCTGCGAGTTCTGCCCCCCACCCAACATATGCCATTTTTCCAAGCTGCTGCTAGAGCAGGAGAAGGAGCCTCCCAGGACCTGCTTGCCTCCTTGATGGAGACTCCATCTCCCCTATGACTGAATTTTTTTTCCTTTTCTTTTCAGGTTTATTTTTTGTTTCCCATGTCACCTGGAGTTCTTTTGGCTTCTTGTATTCTCCCAAATTATTACTCTTTTTTTTTTCTTTTTTGCTGAGCCCCTTGGGGACAGAACTAGTGACATCAATCCTATAGACCAGGGGTGTCCAAAGTTTTTGGCAGGAGGGCCACATCGTCTCTCTGACACTGTGTCAGGGCCGGGGGGGGGGGGGGAAGAATTAATTCACATTTAAAATTTGAATAAATTTACATAAGTTTACATAGATGAATATATTAAAGATGAATTTGTATGAATGAATGAAGATCTTGCAATAGCTCAAGGCCTATAAAAGGCCTTGCACAAAGCTAGGCTGGCCTTTCCTTTGCTGCTGCTACTGCGTCACAGACATGAAACAACAAGCAATGGAGGGAGCCCTAATCCCACAGCTCACGCAAGAGGTCAAACAGTCGCCCTCACTCTGAGAACAGTTGCGTCGGGCCAGTGTGGGCTCCAGCAAATCTCTAGAGGGCCAGAGGCTCATTGGAGACTGGGGGCTCCCTGAGGGCCACATTGGAAGTCCTTGAGGGCCACAAGTGGCCCCAGGGCTGGGGTTTGGGCACCCCTGCTATAGACCACTCTGAGCCCTTGGATGTAACTCTACTTCCCTAATGGCAGAAGATCCACTATTACACATCAGATTCTCAGAAAGAGAGATCTGCACCCACAATGTGCCTTCAGCAAATTCACAGCTGACTCTCTCTTGACTCAGAACAATCTTGGAGCATTCTGCATGCACCCACACACAGACACAGACACTCCCCATGAAGCCCTGTGTGACAGATACTTGTATTGTTCTCTTATAAACCTTCCATGGAAGGAAGTTCCATCGCATTCTCTAGGTCACTTTTTTCTTTGCCCAACAACGCTTGAGAAACCCTTCCTCAATATGCAAGTTAAATCCTGTTGCTTCAGTCTGCACCCAGGACTTATTTCCTTCCCTCCTGACATCAAAAAAGCAGATATTAGGACACTTTAGTAGTAATAAATAACACATGGTGACTGCAACAAAATGCTGCAGTTTATCCTCAGCCTCTACCACGAATACTTCTGTTCAGGGCTCCAGGCAGCCAGCAGTCTTGTAGTGGTGATCAAAGCTTGTAGACGGAGATGCCGAAACTCAGCTGGATGGACACCAAGAAAAAAACTTGATCAAATAGATACAATAACTAGGAATGCCCAGCAGAGAGAACTAGGAAGCTCTCTAAGCAAAGCACGCAAACCCCTAAAGCCTAGCCAAAAAGAAAAGAAACTGGTGGACTTTGCAGGCTGGCTTGGAGTAAAAAGTGCAAAAACCAAAAGTAATTCCTTACATGCATCTAGGTAGGATTACAGTCCCTTTTGCTAGCTGCTGACATTGACCCAGGAACTGTGGTCCCTGGACTTACTGGAGAGTAGTGAGTGTGCTTTCTGTGAAACAACTCTAGATTTCATGGCACACCTGACAGAAACACACACGAGCATCCCTGTTTACTTAAGATTGAAGTGGAGCCCACCTGACGACTCCATCCCACCCCCTTTACTTAGACCATGACTGACCCAGCCATGAAGCAGTTTGATGTAGTTTACACTCTCACACAACACCAGAACCAGGGGACATCCACTAAAATTGAGTGTTGGGAGAGTTAGAACAGACAAGAGAAAATATTTCTTTACTCAGGGTGTGGTTGGTCTGTGGAACTCCTTGCCACAGGATGTGGTGACGGCATCTGGCCTGGATGCCTTTAAAAGGGGATTGGACAAGTTTCTGGAGGAAAAATCCATTACGGGGTACAAGCCATGATGTGTATGCGCAACCTCCTGATTTTAGAAATGGGTTATGTCAGAATGTCAGATGCAAGGGAGGGCACCAGGATGCAGGTCTCTTGTTCTCTGGTCTGCTCCCTGGGCCATTTGGTGGGCGGCTGTGAGATACAGGAATCTGGACTAGATGGGCCTATGGGCTGATCCAGTGGGGCTGTTCTTATGTTCTTAACTACAATTCCCAGGAAGCCTTGCAGGTCTCTTGTTATCTGGTGTGCTCCCTGGGGCATTTGGTGGGCCGCTGTGAGATACAGGAAGCTGGACTAGATGGGCCTGTGGCCTGATCCAGTGGGGCTGTTCTTATGTTCTTAACTACAATTCCCAGGAAGCCTTGCAGGTCTCTTGTTATCTGGTGCGCTCCCTGGGGCATTTGGTGGGCCACTGTGAGATACAAGAAGCTGGACTAGATGGGCCTATGGCCTGATCCAGTGGGGCTGTTCTTATGTTCTTATGTTCAGGTGGAATGAGAAGGCATTTGGAATGAGGCTGCCCCCATCTCCCTCCAGCCCACTTCAGATGTCAGCTGCATTGGCCTGCTCCTGGCTCACTAAAAGTGAACAAAAATCAGATCATCCACTTTCCTTGCCATGCTCCGTCCTTGCACGTGTTCCTTTAAACCTCAACTGAGGAAGGGGCACTTAGCTACTCCTCACTTCCCCCCATATTTGCACAGTGTTACAGTGTAAAGGGAAATGTTCCCTTCGCATTTTAAATCCTGCACAAGGATGGTGTGTGGCAAGGTGGTAAGGAGCTTTGGCGGGGGGTGCATATGCATGGTCCCCTCCCTGGTGAAGGCAGAGGCAGTGTCCAGTAGTTGGCACAGTTAGAGGGTTCCTATCCTAGACAGACAGATTTGGCTACCCAACCAGTAGGCTCATGCCAGTCTCAGTAGGAGGGTTAGCTACTCCAGACATAAAGAAGGACTCTGAATCCACATGAGAACACGGCTGTGAAGTAATGGCATATCAAACATAAGAACATAAGAACAGCCCCACTGGATCAGGCCATAAGCCCATCTAGTCCAGCTTCCTGTATCTCACAGCGGCCCACCAAATGCCCCAGGGAGCACACCAGATAACAAGAGACCTGCATCCTGGTGCCCTCCCTTGCATCTGGCCTTCTGACATAGCCCATTTCTAAAATCAGGAGGTTGCACATACACATCATGGGTTGTAACCCCTAATGGATTTTTCCTCCAGAAACTTGTCCAATCCCCTTTTAAAGGCATCCAGGCCAGATGCCGTCACCACATCCTGTGTCAAGGAGTTCCACAGACCAACCACACGCTGAGTAAAGAAATATTTTCTTTTGTCTGTCCTAACCCTCCCAATATTCAATTTTAGTGGATGTCCCCTGGTTCTGGTGTTATGTGAGAGTGTAAAGAGCATCTCTCTATCCACTTTGTCCTTCCCATGCATAATTTTGTACTTCTCAATCATGTCCCGCCTCAGGCATCTCTTTTCTAGCCTGAAGAGGCCCAAACACCGTAGCCTTTCCTCATAAGGAAAGTGCCCCAACCCAGCAATCATCTTAGTTGCTCTCTTTTGCACCTTTTCCATTTCCACTATGTCTTTTTTGAGATGTGACGACCAGAACTGGACGCAATACTCAAGGTGTGGCGTTACCATAGATTTGTACAACGGCATTATAATATTAGCCGTTTTGTTCTCAATACCTTTCCTAATTATCCCAAGCATAGAATTGTCCTTCTTAACTGCTGCCGCACATTGGGTCGACACTTTCACCGACCTGTCCACCACCACCCCAAGATCTCTCTCCTGATCTGTCACAGACAGCTCAGAACCCATCTGCTTATATCTAAAGTCTTGATTTTTTTGCCCCAATGTGCATGACCTTACACTTACTGACATTGAAGTGCATCTGCCATTTTGTTGCCCGTTCTGCCAGTCTAGAGAGATTCTTCTGGAGCTCCTCACAATCACTTCTGGTCTTCAACACTCGGAAAAGTTTGGTGTCGTCTGCAAACTTTGCAACCTCACTGCTCATCCCTGTCTCCAGGTCATTTATGAAGAGGTTGAAAAGCACCGGTCCCAGGACAGATCCTTGGGGCACACCGCATTTCACCTCTCTCCATTGTGAAAATTGCCCATTGACACCCACTCTCTGCTTCCTGGCCTCCAACCAGTTCTCAATCCATGAGAGGACCTGTCCTCTAATTCCCTGACTGTGGAGTTTTTTCAGTAGCCTTTGGTGAGGGACCGTGTCAAACGCCTTCTGAAAGTCCAGATATATAATGTCCACGGGTTCTCCCGCATCCACATGCCTGTTGACCTTTTCAGAGAATTCTATAAGGTTTGTGAGGCAAGACTTACCCTTACAGAAGCCAGGCTGATTCTCCCTCAGCAAGGCCTGTTCATCTATGTGTTTTGAGATCCTATCTTTGATGAGGCATTCCACCATCTTACCTGGTATAGATGTTAGGCTGACTGGCCTATAGTTTCCTGGGTCCCCCCTCTTTCCCTTTTTAAAGATAGGCGTGACTTTTGCTATCCTCCAATCTTCTGGCACTGTGGCCGTTTTGAGGGACAAGTTGCATATCTTAGTCAAGAGATCTGCAACTTCATTCTTCAATTCCTTAATAACTCTTGGTTGGATGCCATCAGGGCCCGGTGACTTATTGATCTTTAATATATCAATGAGGTCTGAAACATCTTCTCTTTTAACCTCTATCTGACTTAACTCCTTGGTCAGGAGGGGCCGTTCGGGCAGCGGTATCTGCCCGAGGTCTTCTGCCATGAAGACAGATGCAAAGAACTCATTTAATTTCTCTGCCATCTCTAAGTCTCCTTTTATTTCCCTCCCTCACCATCCAGAGGGCCAACCGCTTCTCTGGCGGGTTTCCTGCTTCTAACATATTTGAAGAAGCTTTTATTATTTCCCTTAATGTTGCTGGTCATGTGTTCCTCATAGTCTCGCTTGGCCTCCCCTATCACCTTCTTACATTTCTTTTGCCACAGTTTATGTTCCTTTTTATTCTCCTCATTAGGGCAAGCCTTCCATTTACGGAAGGAAGCTTCCTTGCCCTTCACAGCCTCTCTAACTTGGCTGGTTAGCCATGCGGGCACCCTCCTGGATTTAGTGGAGCCCTTCTTTCTTTGCGGTATACACCTCTGCTGGGCCTCTATTACTGTTGTTTTAAGCAGGACAAAAGCTGCTGCAGGAAAATATTGCAAGTGTTTTAAGCTGCTGAGCCAGAAGCAATTTTCTAGGGGTTAGATATGTTCAAAAATGGGGGAGGGGGGGAACAGGTCATCCATCATTTTCACCAGAGATGGCATTTATCTTCTTAACTGCCCCCTCTCTCCCAATGGTATTGAGAATCACATGCATGTTTGAAGCTTGTTCCTTTTCTCTTTTGGATTCTGATAAGACTTGGGTATTTAGTATAGTGGTGGCTTCTGGGAGATCGTCTTTGATTAAGTAGATTGCTTTCTAACAGACAGGAATGAATGGGTGAGTGATATTTCCTGACCAAGAGCTAGCGGCTAGGAGGTGTTTTCCTGAATGAGTGACCTGGCCGCAAGACCAAGGTGTGAGTAGCAAGTGGGACAAAATGAATCTGGACACAGAGGGCGGCAGAGCCCTGAGAATGTGGCTGGACTAGAAGCAGCATAGGGAGAGTCACATGAAAGAGAACACTGAAAAGACCTTCACATGAACTCACTGAACATGATCTCCCTTGCGGGGTGTGTATGTAGAGGGCAGGAATACATATACACCCTGTATGAGGGGTCTCAGAAGTAACATTGACTCATCATTAAGAAGTAACATTAGTTCATCATGCTAAATAACCTCTAGGAATACCTAAAGTTGCTTGACCTGGCTCATATGAACCCAACCATAGTACTAATTAATGAGGTATTTGAAGTATGTTCCGTCAGCTTCTTGTTGGACCAGACTCTCTTTGTGAGTCTGGAAAACGTGGTAGCTGCTTTACCGATGCGCTTGTTTAGCTCAGTATCGAGAGAATGAGTGTCGGAGATAGTTGAGCCAAGGTACACAAAGTCATGGACAACCTCCAGTTCATGCTCAGAGATTGTAATGCAGGGAGGTGAGTCCACATCCTGAACCATGACCTGTGTTTTCTTCAGGCTGATTGTCAGTCCAATGGACTCTTCGCTCACAACAGGAGAGGAAACTGAGCGCTTTCCACATGCGCTGCCTCCGACGCATCCTCGGCATCACCTGGCAGGACAAAGTTCCAAACAACACAGTCCTGGAACGTGCTGGAATCCCTAGCATGTATTCACTGCTGAAACAGAGACGCCTGCGTTGGCTCGGTCATGTTGTGAGAATGGATGATGGCCGGATCCCAAAGGATCTCCTCTATGGAGAACTCGTGCAAGGAAAGCGCCCTACAGGTAGACCACAGCTGCGATACAAGGACATCTGCAAGAGGGATCTGAAGGCCTTAGGGATGGACCTCAACAAGTGGGAAACCCTGGCCTCTGAGCGGCCCGCTTGGAGGCAGGCTGTGCAGCATGGCCTTTCCCAGTTTGAAGAGACACTTTGCCAACAGTCTGAGGCAAAGAGGCAAAGAAGGAAGGCCCATAGCCAGGGAGACAGACCAGGGACAGACTGCACTTGCTCCCGGTGTGGAAGGGATTGTCACTCCCGGATTGGCCTTTTCAGCCACACTAGACGCTGTGCCAGAACCACCTTTCAGAGCGCGATACCATAGTCTTTCGAGACTGAAGGTTGCCAATACTATTTGAAGTATGCATTAAATGTGCATATGAAGAGCCCAAAGATGCAGTTTGTTATTTCAAATCACTGGGTGAGTCTTTACCTGTTGGCAACAAGCTCCTCTCCCCCGTGACTCTCCCCCTTTTCTCTCTCTCTCCTATTTTGGACCAACCCTTCTCTGGAGTCCCTGTGTTATATTCAAATTTAAGTGAGCCCTGTCTGTCCCCTCAAGTACAGCAGGCTCTCTCTTCCCTTGGCCCAGGAAAAACCCCATGCTTACGTTAAGAGCTCTGCCAGAGAGTTGCATATTTATCCCATTTATTAAACCTACTAATTACTACCACCTGTGAGGAGCCTGGCTGCACCATCAATATTCAACAGGCATCAATTCCTATTCACATTTTTAACACACGCACCCTTTCACTTGGCCTGCTGCCTTCTCAAGTGCTCTGGCTCTTATCCTCTTGTCTTTATAGCATCTTTTACAGCATTATAATATAGATTAACAAATGAACATGAATATGGGCCGGATTTCTTTCTTCCAGGAGAGAGGGTCACCCGAACTATAGATCTCACTCGCTCCAGAACAAGAAGCCAACTTTTGATGTTGTCAGAGCAACGATGCTGAGGGCAAGAAAGAGGAACTTTGCCAAAGCTATTTGTACATGTCGTCAAGGAGGAAAAATCTTCTACAAAAGGCCTCCTTCACCACTTTAGGAAGCCAGCATGAGTAATCCCAGAGCACAAACCACGAGATATTTAAAGTTCTTGCCCATAATTGACTGCAGCTGTGAGAGCGCTCCTAACGGACTGCCGCTTCGGAGCTGCCGAGAAAGTATTTGTTGCTTCAGTTACAAGAAGGAATTTCTGCAACTGCTGGAAATAATGGTGACTGTGCCTCACTGCAGGAGGCCGTGGTGGGGAGGGTGGATTGACCTGGAATATATAAAGACACCGAAAGACTGAGGCTTTCTATTCCCAACCTGACCCACCAGGCACAGAAATAAGAGGGTTTTCATACAAAGCGGATCTGACACGCGGGGTGGCCTGGCAGGACTTCAGAAAGGAAGCTATAAAAGGCAAGAAGCCTTCCTTCAGAAAGTAGAAGTCTTGTCCAAATGCAGAGAACAAAAAGGAACACAAACTCCAGTATAAGAATGTAACCTGACAGTAAGATATGTTGCGGGGGTGGGGGTGGGAGAGAAAGAATGAAAGAGGAGCTCCTGGCTAAAAACATCCCTGAAAAAAAACTTATTTAAATACATCAAAAGGAGGAAACCTGCCAGGAAGGTGGGTGCCTAAAAGAGAAGCTTTCAGAGAAGATGGAAATTGCAGAGAAGCTGAATGAATTCTTTGCATCTGTCCTCACTCTACAACAGGGGTGCCCAAACCCCGGCCCTGGGGCCACTTACAGCCCTCGAGGACTCCCAATGTGGCCCTCAGGGAGCCCCCAGTCTCCAATGAGCCTCTGGCCCTCTGGAGATTTGTTGGAGCCCACACTGGCCTGCTCTCAGCGTGAGGGCGACTGTTTGACCTCTCGCGTGAGCTGTGGGATAAATGCTCCCTCCACTGCTTGCTGTTTCACGTCTGTGATGCAGTAGCGGCAGCAAAGGAAAGGCCAACCTTGCTTTGTGCAAGGCCTTTTATAGGCCTTGAGCTATTGCAAGTCCCTCATTCATTCATAAAAGTTTATCTTTAATATATTCATTTAAGTAAACTTATGTAAATTTATTCAAATTTTAAATGTAAATTAATTCTTTTTCCCCCCCTGGCCCCCGACATCAGAGAGAAGATGCAGCCCTCCTGCCAAAAACTTTGGACACCCCTGCTCTACAAGTCGGAGAGCAAATGCTTGTGCCTGAACAGATCTTCTCAAAAAGGGCAGTGTCTGAAGAGCTGAATCAAATCTGTTGGCAACCTTCAGTCTCGAAAGACTCTGGTATCGTGCTCTGAAGGGTGGTTCTGGAACAGCGTCTAGTGTGGCTGAAAAGGCCAATTCGGGAGTGACAATCCCTTCCACACCGGGAGCAAGTGCAGTCTGTCCCTGGTCTGTCTCCCTGGCTATGGGCCTTCCTTCTTTGCCTCTTTGCCTCAGACTGTTGGCCAAGTGTCTCTTCAAACTGGGAAAGGCCATGCTGCACAGCCTGCCTCCAAGCGGGCCGCTCAGAGGCCAGGGTTTCCCATTTGTTGAGGTCCACTCCTAAGGCCTTCAGATCCCTCTTGCAGATGTCCTTGTATCGCAGCTGTGGTCTACCTGTAGGGTGCTTTTCCTGCACGAGTTCTCCATAGAGGAGATCCTTTGGGATCCGGCCATCATCCATTCTCACGACATGACCGAGCCAACACAGGCATCTCTGTTTCAGCAGTGCATACATGCTAGGGATTCTAGCACGTTACAGAACTGTGTTGTTTGGAACTTTGTCCTGCCAGGTGATGCCGAGAATGCGTCGGAGGCAACGCATGTGGAAAGCGTTCGGTTTCCTCTCCTGTTGTGAGCGAAGAGTCCATGACTCGCTACAGTACAGAAGTGTACTCAGGACGCAAGCTCTATAGACCTGGATCTTGGTATGTTCCATCAGCTTCTTGTTGGACCAGACTCTCTTTGTGAGTCTGGAAAACGTGGTAGCTGCTTTACCAATGCGTTTAGCTCGGTATCCAGAGAAAGAGCGTTGGAGATAGTTGAGCCAAGGTACACAAAGTCATGGACAACCTCCAGTTCATGCGCAGAGATTGTAATGCAAGGAGGTGAGTTCACATCCTGAACCATGACCTGTGTTTTCTTCAGGCTGATCGTCAGTCCAAAATCTTGGCAGGCCTTGCTAAAATGAATGAGGCTGAATCAAATAGAAGTGTCATAAGAACATAAGAACAGCCCCACTGGATCAGGCCATAGGCCCATCTAGTCCAGCTTCCTGTATCTCACAGCAGCCCACCAAATGCCCCAAGGAGCACACCAGATAACAAGAGACCTCATCCTGGTGCCCTCCCTTGCATCTGGCATTCTGACATAGCCCATTTCTAAAATCAGGAGGTTGCACATACACAACATGGCTTCTAACCCGTAATGGATTTTTCCTCCAGAAACTTGTCCAATCGCCTTTTAAAGGCATCCAGGTCAGATGCCGTCACCACATCCTGTGGCAAGGAGTTCCACAGACCAACCACACACTGAGTAAAGAAATATTTTCTTTTGTCTGTCCTAACCCGCCCAACACTCAATTTTAGTGGATGTCCCCTGGTTCTGGTGTTATGTGAGAGTGTAAAGAGCATCTCCCTATCCACTCTGTCCATCCCCTGCATAATTTTGTATGTCTCAATCATGTCCCCCCTCAGGCGTCTCTTTTCTAGGCTGAAGAGGCCCAAACGCTGTAGCCTTTCCTCATGATCATGGGATTATGGTGACCACCCCACTGGTGAGGAGGAGCACTCGGAGGCTCGCTGTGTCAAGTTCACAAAACACTTTGCAGAGAAGGTCGATTAGATTCGGCATGACTTAGACGCCGCTGTGGGCATATCTAGTGATGTCCCCGGGGGAACCTATCCTACTATTTGGAATTCTTTTCAGCTTGTAGAGCCTGAGGATGTGGACAGGATTCTCTGGAGTGTGAGACCTGCTGCTTGCCCGCTCGACCCTTGCCCAGCATGGCTAATTAGGGCTGCCCGGGAAGGGCTGGCTGAGTGGACGGGGAGGGTGGTGAACTCATCTCTGAGGGAGGGGGTGCTCCCGCCTGCCTTGAAGCAGGCAATAGTTTGCCCCCTCCTGAAGAAGCCCTCCCTGGATCCCACTAATTTAAACAATTTTCGGCCAGTCTCGAATATCCCATTCCTGGGCAAGGTGATTGAGCGGGTGGTGGCGTCCCAGCTTCAGAGGGTACTGGAGGAAACGGATTATCTGGACCCATTCCAATCTGGCTTCAGGCCGGGGTTCGGGACGGAGACTGCCTTGGTCACCTTGGTGGATGACCTTCGCCGGGGAATGGACAGGGGGAGTGCAACCCTGTTAGTCCTGCTGGACCTCTCTGCGGCTTTTGACACCATCGACCATGGTGTCCTTCTGTGTCGGCTGACCAGGTTGGGGCTTGGAAGCACTGTTTTGAAGTGGTTCCGCTCCTTCCTGGCTGACAGATCCCAGAAGGTGGTGCTGGGGGATGCCTGTTCAGCACCCCGACCTCTTAGGTTTGGGGTGCCGCAGGGTTCCATCTTATCCCCCATGCTCTTTAACATCTACATGAAGCCGCTGGGAGAGGTCATCCGGGGGTTTGGAGTGGGTTGCCATCAGTATGCTGATGACACCCAGCTTTATCTCTCCTTTCCCCCTGATTCTGAGGAGGCGGTTGGAGTCCTGGATTGCTGTCTGGAGGCGGTTAGGGGCTGGATGTGGGCGAACAAGCTGAAATTAAATCCGGATAAGACAGAGGTGCTTTTGGTTCGGAAATCCACAGCTCGGGTACAGGACTATCGTCCTGCTCTGAATGGGGTTGCACTCCCTCTGAAGGAGCAGGTTGCAGCTTGGGGGTTCCCCTGGATCCACAGCTGCACCTGGAGGCCCAGGTGGCGGTGGTGGCCAGGGGAGCCTTTGCTCAGCTTCGGCTGATTCACCAGCTGTGACCGTACCTGAGCTGCATGGACTTGGCCACAGTAACCCATGCCCTAGTGACATCTAGATTAGATTATTGCAATGCGCTCTACGTGGAGCTGCCTTTGAAGACGGTCGGGAAATTACAACTAGTACAGAACGCGGCTGCTCGTGTGGTTGCTGGGGCACGTCGGTTTGACTCTGTCGGACCATTGCTTCGGCGGCTACACTGGCTGCCAGTTCTGTTCCGGGCCCAATTCAAGGTGCTAGTTTTGATTTTTAAAGCCCTTTACGGCTCGGGTCTGGGGTATTTGAGGGACCGCCTCCTTCCCTACAATCCTGCCCGTTCTCTTAGATCATCTGGGGGGGCCCTTTTGACTGTGCCGCCACCAAGAGATATGAGAAGAGCGGCGGCCAGGAAGAGGGCCTTCTCAGTGGTGGCCCCCGAACTTTGGAATACCCTCCCCTTAGAATTGAGAACTGCTCCCTCGTTGCTAATATTTCGGCATGGACTGAAGACCTTTTTATTTCAAAAAGCCTTTAACTGTTGACAGGCTGGCTGGCTTTCCTTCTTTTATATTAGAATCCACCTTGTTTGTTTTAGATTTTTAATTATTTGACAACTGTTTTTAATTATTGTTTTTAATTGTGAATTGTGTATTTTTAATTGTTGTAGGCCGCCTCGTGTGCCCATGGGGCAAAAAGGCGGGATATAAATCAATAAAATAATAATTATAATAATAATTATGTCATGGGATAAGATAGACAAATTAAAGCATACAGACAAATTAAAATTAACAAATCCCTGGGTCCAGGTGGCATCCACCCAAGAGTTCTTAAAGGGGATAAAAATATTTAAGTTGTCTTTGAAATCAACTTCCATGCCAGAAGACGGAAAGCAGTAGCATAACTACTATTGGGGCCAGGGGTATCCTGTGGCACCGGGTGGCACACCTTCAGGGGTGGCATCACTGCCCTGCAGCAATCAGCCATGCTGCGCCAACTTGCCAGTTTTTTTACAGATTCCATTTCCCAGGGTGCTGCAGGAGGGGAACAGCTCTTCAGGCAAGCGTGCTACGGCTGCTGGGAGTGGCTGGCCAGTGACACTTTCTAAGAAGACAGGGGCTGGCTCCAGTTCACTCCCACCCCTGCTATCTCTTCAAAGGCCCATCTCTTGGCTTCCTGAGCAGTGGCAGTGCCTCCAGGGCAGCTCTTGGCTCTCCCAGTCACCCAGGAGCTGTGGGCAGTGGGTGCCTCTGGGGCAGAGCCCAGCAGAGGAAGAGATACTGTGCTGCCTGCCCACCACTTGAGTGGAAGCCCTTATCCCAATGGTTCTTGAACTTTGGTGTTATAACTATACACTAGAAACAAAAAAAAAACAGCTGAGTCTGAGCACTCTGAGGCTGCAATCCTAATCACACTTACCTGAGAGTAAGCCCTATTGAACAAAATAGGACTTACTTCTGAGTAGACCTGGTTAGGATTGTGCCTTTTGTCTTATAATAGCAGCTAACATGAGAAATAAACCCCCCCCCCCAAAAAAAAAAGGGAGGCAAGAGGAAAAAGAGGGGTGGCTGAAAAGGAATGGGTGTTTCTATTTTTTAATCAATTTTTGGAGACAAAGCCATCAAGAGTGACTTTTTTCTTTTTTGAAGGGGGAGGAAAAAGAGAAAGGTGAGGATCCTTGTTAAGCTGACACAGACCCCCAAGCCTGAGGGCCCTATTGACTTCAAGCGGCTGCAGCTGTGCAGCACACTCTGCTGGATGCCCAGGCCTTACCCTTAAAGGGGCCACTGCTGACACCACATCTACCAGATCTTCCTTGATTCCAATACACCCCCCCCCAAGAGCAGGCTGGGCTCCCTCCTTCCCAAGTGGAGGAAAGCCCTTCACTGCTCTCTCTAGGTCAGGCTTTCCTCCCAGTTTGAAGCCTGCCAGGAGCTCAACCTGTGTTGATGAGATGCAGCACCTCTGCTGCTGCCCAGACAGCCTTCTCTCCCACCTCCCCACACCTTGTTTCCCATGCCCTGCCCACCTCAGCCTCCGCAAAGCAGCGAGTCAGGAGGCAGCATGTGCAGCAGAGCACAGCAGCCATAGCCACCTCTGGCCAGATGCCTGGCAACACCCCTGGAGGCTAGCCATGCCTCACTAGGGAGGCGGGACACGCAGATGGAATACCTCAGCCTTATCCTATTGCATGTGGCTCAGCAGCCCCATGCATCTCCTCTGAATGGAGAACCTCAGGGCTCCAGGCATGACGAGGAGGAGGTATGCATGCACAAGAAGGCGCGAGGAACAGGAGGACCAGGACAAATGCGGAGAGGCTTCACTCTGACCTGCTAGAAGTAACTGCAGTGATGTTATCACATCACCGCAATTACTTCCCAGTCGGTCAGAGGGGGTGGCAGGATGTGTCCTGGGGTGGCAAACCGATCAGCTATGCCAGTGATGGAAAGAGAGCCTCCTTGGGGATCATAATTAAGAAAAGATCCAGAAGGGATCTGGGACATTACAGGCTGGTCAGCTTAATGTCTGACCCGAATAAGCTGGCAGTGATCCTGCTGACCTACTTGGCCTTTCAAAAACCTTTTGACACATGTCCCTCACCACATGCTCTTGAGTTAATTTAGCATTCATGGAATAAGAGAACCAGTCCTTGCATGGATTGGTAAGACCTTTGGGGCAGGACTACTCATATGCAGGAAAAAATGTCAATTACCTCGGGTATCTTCCAGAATCAAGAGGAGGGAAAATGAAACACATGAATTCAGGGAACACTTGCTTAAAGGTCCCTTTTAGGGAGTCCCTTTTAGGGAGAAGGGTGGGGTATAAATAAAGTTTATTATTATTATTATTATTATTATTATTATTAAAGAGCCAGGTCTTCAGTCTCCCATGAAGCAGATAGCTGCTGCACTGTATAGAACAAGGAATTCCACATTGTGAGGGCTGCCACTGAGAAGGCCCTGTAGCTTGTCATAATGAGCTGCCTTCTGAAGGTGGTGGCATATATAAGAGAACTTCCCATCTAGATCGTAATGGATGGATGATTGCTTTGAGGAAGGTGGTCCTTTGGGCATCATGGTCCAAAGTCATTGAGGGGTTTAAAGGTAAAGCACCTGGAATCATTTCCAGAAAGGAACTGGCAACCAATGCAGCTGAAACAGGAATGAGAAGTGATCAAATTGCCTCACACTGTTCTGTACTCAGACAGCTGCTCTCTGTAGCAGCTGAAGATTTTGAAGGATCTTCAATGACAGCCTCTTGTAGAGACTCTTGCAGTAATGAAGTGACCAAGGCATGGGTCACCATAGATGGGTCCTCTTGAGGCAGAAATGGGCACTTTGGCACACCAGTCAGAGCTGGCCAAATGCGCTGTGGGCACTGGTGTCACCTGGACATCCAGGAGCAAAACCAAGTTTGGGAGTTCCCCCCCCACACACACACACACAAGAAAAAAATATATTGCGGATCTGCTCCTTCAAGGTGAGTGCAAACCCATCCAAAACAGACTCACGCACCTTTGCTAAGTCAGTAGACTTCCTGAATAGGAGAATCTCTAGTTTGTCCAGTTTTGATTTCAGTTTGTTTTTCCCCATCCAGCCTTTCACTGACTCCAGGCACCAGTTTAGAACTTCCACAGCTTTCTCAGCTGGGGAAGGCAAAGCCAAGGACACACATGCACATGTCTGGCCTTCATCAGTATGCTGCTGGCAACTAACATTATACCTCTGGAAAACCCCCTCAATGGTTTCATGCAGTGTGTGGGAATAGAAACTTGCAGGACACAGCAAGTGAAAAGGCTACAGCAGGGGTGCTCACACTTTTTTGGCTCGAGAGCTACTTTGAAACCCAGCAGGGCCCGGAGATCGACCAGAGTTTTTTTTTACAATGTTCGCGCCATCATAACATATAACATTTATGTGTACAATGTATGTTGGTGTACCTTGAGCCCCACTGAGTATAACAGGACTTACTCCTGAGTAAACATGCCTAGGATTAGGCTGTGAGGCTGCAATCCTAGCCACACTTACCTGGGAGTAAGCCCCATTGAGTACAATGGGCCTTACTCCCGGCGTTTCCTCCCAGAGGCACATGAAGGGGGGGTCGGCACTCCGCGATCTACTCATTTTGCCTCGCGATCTACCGGTAGATCGCGATCCACCTATTGAGCACCCCTTGGCTACAGTATTGAGCAGGAATCCACCAGTGGAAATCCCTCCTGGATCCAGGAACAATGGCAGTCCCCTGGCCGATGTCAGATAGAAAGAGTTGCAGGAGCGGCAGGAGGTTGCATCCCCTGCCTCCCAGGATGAACACTATGACCAGGGGGAGATCAGCCTGGCCCCCACCACTGGCCAGAGGATGGAGAAGCTGCAGGGAAATCTTCCCTCTTCCTGCCTGAAATAACTCTGCACCAGCTGCCAGTTACCTGAAGGTGGAAGAGGTGAGTGAAAGCATGCTCTCAGCTCTGCCACTGGCCAAGAGGAAGAAGGGGCTCCTGGGTTGTTTTGAAGTGTTGGTATAGTCCTCCTTAAGCAGGGTGACCAGATGTCCTCTTTTTCCAGGACATGTTCTCTTTTTTTAGTCTTGGAAAAGAACTTAAATGACCTCCTGTTCCCTGAGAGCCGGCCTCTGCAGGCAGCGCATAGCCTTCTAGTAATTAATAAATTATATGTAATAAATTATACATAATATAGTTTTAAATTTAACAATAAGTAATATAGTGTTTAAATTATCCACATGAAATTAAAATACAAGTGTTTTTAGCTTTTATTTCATCGTGTTCTACAATTTTCTTGGGCGTCCTACATTTTGGGATGCCTTGTCCTCTTTTGCAGTTATGACTTCTGGTCACCCTGTCCTTGGGGATCCTTTTGAATGAAAAATGAAGTACAAACAAATAAATCTGGGCCCCTCCCCCATACTATTACATGTTGGTGGAATTTTAACATACTGTACTTTTAGCACACAATTAAGAATAGCAACTTGGATTTTAATTCAGTAAATAACAGCCAGATCCGAGCCCCAATCCCCCCCCCCCCCGCCCCCTGGGACAGATTGTGGCTACAACATGAAGGAGCTTAACCCTCTGTCTTTGCTTGGTCTCAGTCTAAATCCTTCCCCATAGAAGCTATTTATCCTGGGGGGTAGAGTAAAACCCCTCCACAAACACACCAGACCCAATCTTGTGCTTAAAGTAGCATCTAGTTTGACCTTCAGCCTGCAGTTCTAAAGGGACTTACTAGTGAATGAGCTCCCCCTCCCCAGTGAGACTGACTTCTGTGGATCTCCCCCTTCACACAGTGAGACTGACTTCTGAGTCAGCAAGCACAGGACTGTACAGTTAATTTTTATAATTAATGTATTTCTCATGGCCTGCTAACAAGTCCTCTTATGGCATGCTAGTTGTTTATTTGACTTATTTCTATAGTCATAATGGCTCCCAAGACAATTTACAATAAAAACAAATTAAAACAATTCACAATTAAGACCACTCAAATCAAAAAACGTTCTTCATCATGCAGTCTGGAAATTACTGCCCTAGATTAGAAACTGGCAGGCAGAACTTTTTGTTTTGGTGTTAATCTTTGTACAGTACTTATGCATTGCTGTTCCAATATTTAGTAATAGCATCATTCAGGTCGCAATGTTCTATAAGATCTATCAGTTATTCACATTGGTGTAGATGGGAAGATGCTTGCTGCATCTTTGTCTTCTCTCCTTGCTTTGCCTTTCTGGTCTGAAACAGAGAAAAAGTAAGTGCAAGATAAAGAGGTTATTATTCTTGCCGCACATCCTTCTCCATGTGAAGTGTGCTCTAAGCCCATGCACATGGTGTACAACAGGTGACTAGTGCCATCTCAGCCTCAAGTTCTAATGCTTCCTGTTGGAGTCATGGAGTACCCAATATTTATTTAAGATACAGATATTCCACTTTTCCACCATGCAGTGGTGCCAAGGTGGGCAGGAGGTGTGGTCTGATGGTTGAGTTGTTGGTGCTGCCTGAAAAACTATGCAGGAGAATTCGTGGTTGTGTTTATGGATGGGAGACAGAATGCTAGGCTGTGACAAGCTGCTATACCTTGTGACAGGACAGAGTCGCTAAGAGCTGATTATTGCAGTGAAAGTGAGGGGTAGTGTGGAAACATCAGCGGGCAAGAACAGAACCTTGAGCACTTATGATTTACGAGCCCTGCTGAAACTCAAATGCGCACAGCCAGAAAAGACAGCCATGCTGTGAAGGGCAACTTCTGAGGAGCCTATAAACCTTTTTTCTGGAACATATTGTAAAAAAAACCCATTGAAAAATGGTGGTTTACACTAGCCTACCCATGTCAACTGCCCTGAATCATAGTTGGCATCCTTCAGTCTCGAAAGACCATGGTGTCACGCTCTGAATGGTGGTTCTGGAACAGAGTGTCTTCTCCAGTGCGCGAAGCCTGGGTAAAGTAGGTATGGAGGATAGGCTGTTACCCATGCAGCAAATCCCCCCTCTCCACGTCGCTGGAATGGTCCAATGGAAAGGCAGAAGCCAATACGGTTGGTCCCAGCGGCGTCACAGGAGTTGCCAGAACGTGACTGTGTTCAGCCATGAACTGCCTCAGGGACTCCGGCTCTGGATTTTGCCTCAAGGTTGACTCCTGAAGCCTTTTCCATAACTGGATGTAGCCACGAGGCAGTGGAGGTTTGGGATCAGAGTTTTCCTTCTCTCAGATGAGCTGCCTTCCCAGGCTAACGAGTCCCATCTACCCAGTGGCTGTTTAGTCACCTCTTAGTACAGCCTCTTAGTACAGCCAAACTGACTAAAAAACAGAGAAAGTCGGTATATAAATGCCTATGTATGTTTGTATGACTTAAAATAAAAAAACATCTGTGGTTTTTACCCCCACCACTGCCATTGGGAGCCCGATGCCATGGTTATTGCTGCTGCCCTCCACCGCAGACACTGGGGCCACTGCTTTTGAAGGTTTCACCTCCCTTGCTGCATCCTGGCTGGAATTCTCCCTGTATGGGGTATGGAGCACTGTGAGTGGGGTCGGCTGGGATGAATGGCAGCTTGGAAAATTTCCACCTCCCTCTCACGAGATGCCAGATGTGGGTCTCCTGTTTTCCAAGGCAACAGAGACACCAGATATGGGTACTGAGGAGATGTAGAGATAGGCATGTACACACTGCTAGCTGGGAGAGATTCAAAGGGCTCTATCCATGCCAGGGAGGAGAGAATGCAATTCAGAGAGCTCTTTAGGGAAGCAGAGGCCCTGGAAGCTGTCCTGAAGGAGAGGAGGAGAAAGCAGGTATGATACAATCCCTTCATCCAACTGGTGTACAAGAAAACAGAAAGAAGAGCAGGAACCTTTTTGATCCTGTCTTTTTGCTCCTGTGAAAGAAAGAACTACAGTTCTGGTGGGATACAAGAATACTGAATCTACCCACTACATAATCAGGGATGATTTTGGGCTGACCTGAAGATCATAAGAACATAACATAAGAACAGCCCCACTGGATCAGGCCATAGGCCCATCTAGTCCAGCTTCCTGTATCTCACAGCGGCCCACCAAATGCCCCAGGGAGCACACCAGATAACAAGAGACCTCATCCTGGTGCCCTCCCTTGCATCTGGCATTCTGACATAACCCATTTCTAAAATCAGGAGGTTGTGCATACACATCATGGCTTGTACCCCATAATGGATTTTTCCTCCAGAAACTTGTCTGATCCTTCGCCCAAGCATTAGGTCAGAAGACATGCTCCAAGGACAATTGCCAAGAAGTGTTTGGGAATGAGATGAATCTCCACATATTATCATATAATACCTAGTAAATGTGCAAGCGTGCCACCCTTAACTGTTTGACTGACAGCCTTGGAAGATAAACTGAGATGATAAGCTGGGAAACTGTTTGTTTGTTTGTTTGTTTGTTTGTTTGTTTGTTTGTTTGTTTTTTGCAAAACACCATAGATGGGTCTGAGGTGAGCCATCTGGGGCTTGGAAGAGGTGCCTGGGCAGAAAGTAAGAAGACCAGAACCATTCTGAGGATCTCCAGCTGAGAACCGAAACCGAAGATGGTGGCAGCAGATTTGAGATTGATTTTTTTTTAAGTGCTGCATGATGATAAGGAAAATTTGTTCCACACTTTGGCTGAATAAATCTTGCAGTGGCAAATAATACCATATTGGTCAATTTCAATGCACGGAGGGAAGGAGGAAATGGGTGGAAGGGAGCCCCTGGGTGCCCTTTGGTGCTCTCCCCCAGGCATGTGAGGAAGTGAAAGGAAGATGGTGCAGGCAGTGGCGTAGCTTAAAGGGGTTGCAAAGCACTAAGTTTTGCAGGGAACCTCACCACAGTGTACAAGCAGCCCCTCCCCCTTCCCTTTGGAGCCATTCTGGGTGATGGGAGCAAAATGGAAGTGTATACCTCCCACTTCTGCTCCCACTACCCAGAATAGCTCCAAAGGGGAGGGGCCGCTTGCATGCTGTGGTGAGGCTCCCTGCAAAACTTAGTGCTTTGCACCTCCTCTAGCTATGCCACTGGCTCTAGGACAAACAGTTTTCGGATGTGTCTAATAATATTCATCACTGTGTGTATGGGGAATGAAGTTAGTTTGATTTAGAACAGGAAGAAATGGATGAGAAGCCCCAAGGTATCTTCATGTGGAATAAAATGTGGAAAATATGGGGAAGCTCTATGAAAGATGGCTGGCTGGTTTATTTTTATTTCTCACAAGGTTTCCCAAAATGTGTTTGTTTACTTTGACAGTGACTTACGGCACAGCTTTCTTCGAGGCTGCCTCAGTCTAATAAGGAAGATAAATCTGTAATAATTCAGCTCCTGGTTTTTAATAAAATCTCATCCTTCTTTCTCTCTGGAAGCAGACAGGAAAAACCTCAGTGTTTTATGATTAGCAGCTTCCCCCCCCCCCACCACCATTTTTCTTTTAACAGTGGAAATGACAGGAGCATATCTGCACAAGGGAAATTAATGGGAGATATGGCTTCAGCCAAAGCCGTCAGTCAAGCAGGCCAGCCTTTGGGTGTGTGTGGCATGTGGACCATTCTGAACAACCCAGACGGGACTGGCACCTTGCATTCTGCAGTGGATAGGCTGGTGTTTGCTGCACAAATATCCTTCTGTTTTGTAGGTCTTCCTGCTTCCTCTGCTTTTGTCTCATTCTGAACCAAAGAAAAAATGCGTGTCAGTGGGGCACAGTAGGCCTACAGAAGTCCCCATATGCACCAACTGCCCTGCTTACTAGGAACACTCCCTGTTTTTCCATATCTGTCCCTAGTATTTAACTGCTCCTATTTTTGTTTTGCTTCTAGAATTTGAATCTCTGAGTGGTGAATGGCTACGTCTGTGTTTCTGCACATGTAAGTAAATACCTGCACATAACCAGTAAGGCAACGCATGCTGCACGGCTTGCCATTTCTCACAGGGAGGAAGGGTCCTGTTAGGGGCTGACCAGGTCAGACAATGGCCAAGGCCCACTTCTAATCAGAGGGCTCATGTAATAAGTCAACCCCTGACCCTGCCCCCTTCACTCCATACTAGTGGCAGTGGTGACCCTGCACTGCTATTGAACTTCAGTCCAATTAACAAAGAAGAATATCCCCCAGTGGCTCTTTGGGGGCCTTCTGGAAATGCTCCGAGTGGCCAGTGGTGAGGGTGGGAGAAGGAGGAGCTGCCAAGATCAAGAGACTAGGCAGCACTGGCAGCTCCTCTTCTTCCCATCCTCCATCCCCACTGGCAAATTTCGGTATGGTGTGGGGACAGCTGGGCTTCCTCCTGCTCTCCAAGGATTCTCTTTCCCATTCATGAATGAGGAGGTTGGGAAGAGCTGATGCCCACTGGAGGTAAGCAACCCAGAGCCTAGTGCAATGATGGCAAACCAATGACACACACATGTCATATTTTGGGTGACACACAACGTTTTGGGTGACATGCTAGCTTTCACCAACAGCTGACAACAACCAAGTTTGTTTTACTCATATTTTGTTTCTGTAAATATTTGACATTTCTTTATATACGAGCGTATACATAGCACCACACTCGTAGTACCATACTCGTAGTACACCATACTCGTAGTACATAGCACCACACATGACTGGATTGTATTTTTTTCTTAAATGAATATATGAAGAATTGTAACTCTTTTGTTTTGGGGGGGGGTGTGACACACCAGCAGTCGAGTTAGGCATTTTCTGACTTTTTGACATGCTGAGCCCAAAAGGTTCCCCATCACCAGCCTAGAGCAACATGGGAATGGTGCATAGGTAGTTCAAACCCATACTTTGTACGCATCTGGTTGTGGAACCAAGACCTGGCACCTCCACCTATACAGTGCTGAACTAGCGAGGTCAATGCTCTGATTTGGAACAAGGGAGGCTTGCATGTTCACTTGGAGCAGGTATATTTTGAATTACTGATAGCTCATGGTACGACCATTTTTTAAATACTATACAGTATTGCTAATCCAAAGGACAGTGTTTGGTTTTTAATAAATCTGATAGGTTACTGCTGAATAAACCAATACAACAGATAGAATAAAGTCCTTAGCAATGTGTAATCCATATGTTTGGATGCTATGTCCCAGTACTGTTCCAAATGCAAACTGAATATATTCCAGCAGCTTGTACACACAACATGTACCTGTATCAAGTAACTACAGCTAAGGAATGTTGGTTAAATGACCAGTGCTGGCATCATACCTCTGCAAATTGCCTGAAATCTGACCCCTTTGACACTAGTAATTTTTCTCTTATATGTGTATGCATGTTTTATCATATAACCTGCCCGAGTCTTTCAGATGGAGCTGGTGAAAATAAAACACAGTAGCTTTTATCAATAGGTCTATCTGATTAGTTATATCCCCACCTTCTTGTCCCCCCAAAGAGGTCCCTAAGGCAGCTTATATCACTTAGGCTGCAATCGTAACCACACTTTCCTGAGAGTAAGCCCCACTGAACAAAATAGGACTTACTTCTGAGTAGACCTGGTTAGGATTGTGCCCTTAAAAATATAATAATAAAATCATCAAAAATATCCCAATGAACAATCGTTAAAAAAATCCAAAGCAATAACTAAAACTGGTTTCATGAAACTAAATCATCACCTGCACTGAGATCAAATGCAGAGTAGGGAAAAGTTACCAGTGATGGAACCAAACAGGCCTCCAGGAGAGGGGAGTTCCAAAGCTCCCCCCCAACAGCTAATGGGAGCATCCCCTAGAAGAGCTGGGATGAGCCTTAGGAGCTGTTCCTATTTGTAGATGAGGTGCTGAAATCAGTGGTGGCATGAGTCTTGCATAGCTCAATTCTATGCATGTCTGCTTAGAAGTCAGCCTCATTGAATTCAGAGATTTACTCACAGATAAACACAAAGGATTGCTGTCTCAGGGCCCAATCCTATCCAATGTTTCAGCACTGGAATATTGTTTTTACCTTATTTTGAGGAGGCCTCCATGACTCCCCACCACCACCACTGGATGCAGTGCGTGCCCCATTGGCATTGCTGAACCAGGGCTGGAAAATTGGATAGGACTTGGCCCGCAGTGAACTCATGCCAGCACTACCACTAGTACTGGGACATTCTGGTCAGTAGAGTGGTCTCTCTGATGAGTATGGACAGTGGCCAGTGTCCAACCTGGCCAACCCTTGATGCCCCACTTGCCACCCACCTCCTTGTCATGATCACAACCTGGATTGGGCCCACACAGAGTTACTGATTCCCCACCAATTTGACAATGATGCTTTTAATGTCAAGTCTAATTTTGTAACATGTAGCTTGGCCCTCTGAAGCTCTGTTCTGAAAGGCAGAATAAACTAGACTTGAAATAACCTCTCTCCTGTCTTGTAGCCTACTATACATTGACAATTTGATCAGTTGCTGTTACCCAGTTGCCTAAAAAGGGAAAGATGAAGAAAAAGTGCTCCTTTAAAGAGAGAGAGAGAGTGCTCAAAAAGAATGCTAAAAAGACCACAACTCTCTAAAGAAAAAAATGAAAAGCTCAGGTTACTTGTTAAGGCTGCAAAAGATAAAACAGCATATAAATGTCTCCAAAGTGGAAACATGAACTTTTAAAGATTTTCACTTTAAATTGTTCATAAATTCATACATAAAAAGACTCTTTCTTTTAAAAAAATCGAACTCAAAGAACAAAAAAACCAGCAATTGAAGCAGTTTTGTTTAGTCTTAGCTGATGAAATGAAGCAGAAGTGACTGTTGCTTTCCATTGCTGATAGATTAAAGACCAGGGAAAAATATCCTTGACCTCATCTGCACACCAAACAGTTTGAACCCTGCAACAAGCTATGCTGACTTCAAATGGACATGGACAGCTCCACCCTCATCCCTGATGCCCTGCCTTGCTTGATGCAAACCTGCAAGTTACATGAAGGAGTAGTTGAGGAGTAGAGTTCCAGAACTCCTTCTACAGCAGCAGCAGTGATTCACCAACAGAGTACTCAGGTGCTGCCTTTGAAACCTTTTCTAAAAGACCTTAAAGACTGAGATGCAAGGGAGAGCACCAGGATGCAGGTCCCTTGTCTTGTGTGCTCCCTGGGGCATTTGGTGAGTTCCAAACAACTCAATCCTGGAACGAGCTGGAATCCCTAGCATGTATGCACTGCTGAAACAGAGACGCCTGCGTTGGGTTGGTCATGTCGTGAGAATGGGTGATGGCTGGATCCCCAAGGATCTCCTCTATGGAGAACTCGTGCAGGGAAAGCACCCTACAAGTAGACCACAGCTGTGATACAAGGATATCTGCAAGAGGGATCTGAAGGCCTTAGGAATGGTCCTCAACAGGTGGGAAACCTTGGCCTCTGTGCAGCATGGCCTCTCCCAGTTTGAAGAGACACTTGCCCAACAGACTGAGGCAAAGAGGCAAAGAAGGAAGGCCCATAGCCAGGAGACAGACCAGGGACAGACTACATTTGCTCCCAGTGTGGAAGGGATTGTCACTCCCGAATTGGCCTCTTCAGCCACACTAGACTCTGTTCCTGAACCACCCTTCAGAGCACGATACCAGAGTCTTTTGAGACTGAAGGTTGCCAACTCACAACCTTCACATTATCTTACCTGTTTTATGTAACATTATTTTACCTGTTTAGAAATCATTTTGTATACAGGTTTTTGGGCTCCAATATGGAGTAAATGGGAGGAGAAACCCCAACCAACAGATAAAGAAGTTCTAAAACCTGTTCAGTGTGATCTTAAGCAAGCTTTCAGTCTGCAGGAGAAGTATCATCCACACTAGCCTGCTGCAGTTTACAACAACCCAACAAAAAGGCTGCAAAAAAGGAAGATCACCAGGAAGATGCAAACATCAAACAGACATCTAAGTAGAGGTGTGCCTTTATTCCAATGTACACATGACAAAGTGAACTCTGTCACCCATTCATTTTGTGCACTCTGCAGCCCAATCCAAGCTTACTTGGAATTAAAACTCCATTGAGTTCACTGGAACTGAATCCAAGGATGTTACAATCCTTTGGGCACTTATGTAGGAGCAAGTTCCCTTGCAGTCAGTGGTACTTACTTCTGAGTAAACAAGTTTGCATTTGCACTTTGTGCTTCTGATTGCCTCTTGCAGCCCAATCCTTGCACTTTTCCTGGGAAGTATGTCGTGCAGTAGTGGAGCGTAACATTCAGGCAAGTGTGTACAGAATGGCAGCCCATTCTTATGAACATTTACTTGGAAGGAATCCACATCCCCCATGGTTCTTAAGAAAAGCCCTCCAGCATGAGATGAAAGGTCTAGATAGACCCAGCATCCTGTTTCCTACAATAGCCAGCCACATGATTCTGAGAAGTTCACAAACAGGGTGTGAAGGCAATGGCACCCTGTCCCCAACAGTTGCTCCGTAGCAGCTAGAGTCCAGAAGGTACAATATATGTTTCTGATTATGGAGTACCCATTTAACCACTATGGCTAATCTTCCTTCATGAATTCATCTCCTCTCCCTTTTGAAGTTGTCAAAGTCTGTGGTCACCACCATATCTTGACAGTGAGGTTGATATATTTTACTGCTACTACTACTACTATTACTATTAAATAGATTTAGAGACTGCTTCTTTAAAACAAAGATGCTCAGATTAAAACATAAAACAAGAATTACAAAAAAAAAAGGTAACATGCTAACAAACAGCAGATAAAGCACTGGCAGCATCAGTCAAATCATAAAGGAACAGATATAAAATACTACTACAGCCTATCGAAAGCTGAACAGAAGAGGAAGGTCTTTAGAACACACTTGAGGCTGCTCAGCATGGGGACTTGATAGATCTCCTCCAGCAATGCATTCCACATCCATGGCACTGCCTGTCTGTCCCTGGTCCTTGGCAACCAAACCTGGCAGGAACATACAGGGCACGTGCTTCAGGTAAGTTGGTCCCTTGGTAGCTATTTAGGCCAGTGTTTCTCAATGTTTGTTCCCCATTGTACCACTTTGCATGGTCCACCTCTTGGAAGTACCACAGGAAGTAACTGGCAATGACATCATAGCCAGCTACATCTGGACTGGGGGGCCAGATGCAATGCAACAAACCCGAGTAAGAGGCTCAGGGCAGATGGGAGGGCTTTCATGAGCACTCTTAAAAGTGAATATTGAAGCTCTGCCTGCTGAGTTGAGCCTCCTACTGCTGCTCATTGCGTTGCATTATTGGTCTCACTGTCAGGTGGTAGAGTTCTGGAGGGTCCCATGAATACCACCAGATACCACCTCAAGTACCACTGTTCGAGAAGCACTGATTTAGGGCCCAATCCTATCCAGTTTTCCAGTGCCGGTGCTGCTGTGCCTATGGGATATGCACTGCTTCCTGGAGATGCAGTCACAGAGGCCTTCTCAAGGTAAGGGAACATTTATTCCCTTACCTCAGGGCTGCATTGTGGTTGCACTGGTGCTGGAAAGTTGGATAGGATTGGGCCCTTAGGCCTTTAATGACCAGCAATTTGGACTGGGCCCAGAAATGCAGATGATACAATACTAGTATGATGCTCTCACTATGCCTTATGCCTGTCAGTAGCCTACTGCAGTAGCAGTTTCTTCAACTGAAATTTCTAGACTGTCTTCAAGAAGCTCCACAGAGCACACATTAGAGTAATTAAGCTGGGATGTAACCAAACATGGATAATAGTGGCTAGATCCAATTTCTCCAGGCAGGGTCTCAGCTGGTAAATCAGCCATAGATCTGCTAAAAGGCAACTTCTGGCTGCTGCCACCACTTGGGAATTGAGGGTCAATGCTAGATCCAGGAGAGCTGCCAGACTGCACACCTGTGTCTTCAGGGGGAGTGCAATCCAATCTAGCCTATAAACCTCGATCCACATTGATAGAATTTTCAGCCAAGAGCACCTCTGAACTGTCTGGGTTATTTATTCATTTAAAAATACAGGTACTTATATTCTGCTTTATTGTCAAAGGGACTGGAGGCAGCTTACAACAGAATTTACAATATAATAACCTTAAAACCACACAACAAATTAAAATAATACAAATACTAAACAGCCAGAGAGAGTGAACAAAAACCATTTAAACTAAATGTAAGGTGGGAAGCCTTACAAGAAAGGGAAAGGGCATAGAACCTGGAGACGGGGTGCCACTGAGAAGGCTCTCCTATTTAGCACGTACAAAGGGGGCCAGAGTGCCTATATCTTTAACCACTGTTCAGAAGAGTGAATTCTGGCAGGTGCAGCTCAGCATGGAAGGGTTTAAAAAGCTGCACCTGCTAAAATTCCCTCTTCTACACAATGATTAAAGGTAGAGGCACTCTGTCACCCTTTGTATCTGCTAATCCTATGCAAGAGGCATCTCTGGAAGACCTCAGGACATGGGTAGACTCATGTAGGGGCAAGCGATCCTTCAGGTGCCCTGGTCTCAAGCTGTTCCTTGAATTGCACTTCAATGGATTATGAAACATATGAAGAAGCCCTTTTCTTTTCTCTGTCCTGAATCTTGGGGCTTCAATCTTATACAAACTTTCCTGGGAGTAAATTCCATGAATGTAATTGGCCTGAGTAGGCACCCAAGGCTTGCAGTGTGACAAAGGGAGGAAAAAACTTCTCTCATCCCCTCTCCATTTTAATGATGGGGGGGGGGGCGGGACGGACTTACAGGAATAATCACAACTATAGCCCTTTTTCTTAAACCAGTGGTTTCCAAACTGTGATTCAGAACCCACTGGTGGGTTGTGGTCTAAGAACATAAGAAGAACCTGACTGGATCAGGCCAAAGGCCTATCTAGTTCAACTTCCTGTATCTCCCAGTGCCCCACCAGATGCCTCAGGGAGCACCCAGGACAACAGGATACCTGCATCCGAGTGTCCTCCATTACATCTGGTATTCTGAGGTAGCCCACTTCTAAAATCAGGAGGTTGCACGTACCCATCACAGCTTGTCACCTGTGATGAACTTTTCCTCCTAGAAATTCGTCCAATCCCCCTTTTAAAGCCATCCAGGCCAGATGCCATCACCACATTCTGTGGCAAAGAGTTCCACAGACTAATTACATGCACATATCCATCACAGCTTGTAACCCATGATGGACTTTTCCTCCATCAATCTGTGCAATCCCCTTTTCAAGGCATCCAGGCCAGACACCATCACCACATCCTCTGGCAAGGAGTTCCACAGATTTATTACACAACAACATAAGAACAGCCCTGCTGGGTCAGGCCAAAGGCCCGTCTAGTAGAGCCTCCTGTATCTCACGGTGGCCCACCAGGGAGCACATAAGACAGGAAGTGCATCTGATCCAGATGCCCTCACCATATCCTGTGGCAAGGAGTTCCACAAACTAACTACATGCACATGCCTATCACGGCTTGACACCTGTGATGGACTTTCCCCCCAGAAACCTGTCCAATCCCCCTTGAAAGGCATCCAGGCCAGGTGCTGTCACCACACCCTGTGACAAGGAGTTCCACAGGCTCTTTACACCTTGTCTTAACCCATTCCTGCCACAGCGACCCAATGTGTGCACACCCCTGTGGGCCGGGCAGAAATGGGTTAAACCATTCCTTCAGCCACTCTCTCACTCCCTTCCCAGAGATGACGTCACCGTCCAAAAAAAGACGCGGTGGCCCCTTTAAGACTCTCCACTTCTCTTGGCCTTACTCTATGTTTACATAACGAGACCGGACGAAACCACTGCGGGAGGGGGGGAGGCGAGGGACTGGAGGGGGCGGGGCTCCGCCCGCTCCTCCCCCTCCGGCTTTGGTTGCGCCCGCTTAGAGGCGGTTGGTGGCGGCTGCTGAGGAGCAGACGCGTCTGAGGCGGCGCGCGCGCAGGAGGCAACCGTCGCTCGCTCGCTGTCCCGAGTGCGCCCGAAGGACGCGCGGCCGCGGCTTGCGCCCCGCGTATGGGACTATCGTGGCGGCGGCCCCATGTTTTCTCCCAGCCAGGAGGAGCACTGCGCGCCCAACAAGGAGCCCGTCAAGTACGGGGAGCTCGTCGTTCTGGGGTGAGTGAGGGGCTGAGGGAGGCGCGCGGCCACGCAGGGCTCCCGTCAGCGGTCCCGGGAGCGAGCGGGCGCGTGTGCCTGAGGGAGGAACGGGCGCTCCCGGGACCGCTGAGGGGAGCCCCGCGCCCGCCCTCCCTCTGAGGGGCGTGGCTCCAGCTCCGGAGGGGCGTGGCTCTGACTCCTGGCCACGCCTCTGAGGGAAGCACGAGTCGGACGGGCGCGCGCGGGGAGGAGCGGGGCTGGTGGCGGAGGGGAGTGCCGCGGGGGGCGTGGCTTTGCACTCTCCTTGGTGGTCAGGAGGGGAAGGCGGGGAGAAGGGGCTCTGCTTCGGGCAGCGTGTGGGGGTGTCCTGGGGCGCACTCTGGAGGTGGTGGGGGGCCTGTTTGAGACTGCACTATCCACACTTTCCTGGGAGTAAGCGCCATTGACTAGAATGGGACTTACTTCTGTGTCGACTAGCCTAGGATAACATAAGAGCCCCGCTGAATCGGGCCAAAGGCCCATCTAGTCCAGCTTCCTGTGTCTCACAGTGGCCCACCAAATGCCCCAGGGAGCACACAAGACAGCTTGGCATAACCTGTGTCCTGGTGCTCTCCCCTGCACCTGGCATTCTGAGGTAGTCTGCTTCTAAAATCAGGACTTGCACATACCTGTCATGGTGTGTAATCTATGATGGACTTTTCCTCCTGAAATTTGTCCAATCCCTTCTTAAAGATATCTGGGTGAGATACCATCACCTCTTCCTGTGGCAAGGAGTTCCAGACTAATTACAGGCTGGGTAAAGAAATATTGGGCTCTAAAGTACAATCCTATTCACACTTTCCTGGGAGGAAGCCCCATTGCCTATAATGGGACTTGCATCTGAGTAGACAGGCATAGGATGCGGCTGTGAGGCAGCAAGAGGCAACTGGCAGCAGGTGTTCCTATGTGCATTTGGGGCAGGGAGTCTCCAGGGTCAGCTGGGGAAGGAGAAGCTGGTGGCCTGGCCAGGGTGACCCGGGAGTGCTGGAGGGCATGGAGGGCAGGCAGGCAAGGGGGCGGCAGGCAGGTGCCTGGGCATGCATGCAGCCCTTGTGCTGAAAGTTAATGGGGGGGGGAGGCTCCTGGAGTTAATCCACCCCCTCACATCTTTGTTCCTTCTAGGGAGGGATACCCATCTGCTACCAGTGCACTCCCCCCCACCCGCCTGCCTGCTTGCTGTCATTCTTCTCCCTGAGGGATAGCAGGACCCCATGGCTTTCAGGTCTTTGGGGACCTGTCCCTCGGCACTTCAGTGTTTCATCCCACTACAGTTGGCAGTATATATGTATAATGCATTTGGATGCATATACAGTATATGTACACGTATTGTAAAGCGTCTTTAATCACTGGAGCCCTAGGGCACAGCTAACAGTGCCTCAGGAAACAAGACTGGCCCCTAGTCTTCAGCCTATTGAGCCTTATGAATAATACAACTCTGGGGGGAATGCAGGGCTGTTCGGAGAAGGGCATATCCCATGGGGGGGAGCCAGAGGAAACTTGGGAGATCTTTCTTGAGTACTGAAGATGACAGTTCTGCTGCTGTTGTGCATGTGTGACCCTATTCTTGCTGGGGTGTGTGGTTTATTTGTGTTACTTTCTCCGGAAGCTGGGCACAGCTTCTATGGGAGGACATGCGCTTGGGTTAATCCTTGCTCCATGGTTTAGGCAGCTTATGTCTTGCCTCAGCCTATTACTTGTCTGAAAACTGGATTTTCATCTCTGGCTTTGCTTATGCTGTAGGATTGCTGGGCATGGTGATGGTTAGATGAAAATGCTCTAGGGAGTTTGTGCACTGGGCCCTATTATGCCTGCACTGTACTGTTTTGCAGTGCGGGGGGGGGGGGGAACAGTGAAGGGAGCAGTTCATTGGCATCTGATAAAAGGAGATGCTTCTAATTGGGATAGCTTACCCCTGCAGCATCCTCAAATATGCAGAATGGTAGTTTATGTAAGTCTCTGCTACAATCTCTTTTTAACTTTAACAGAGGAGGAAACAAATAGGTTGCCCTTCTCTGCCCAGATCCCAGACTGTAGAGGGCTGCTGCATGGTGCTTTTCTAATTAAAGGCTTCATGCAATCCACTTCCTGACTTCTCTGGAAGCGTATTATTCACTGTGATAGGTGAATCATATCTCCATTTCCTCAGCTGCTGGAGGGAGCAGTGGGGATGCACACTGGATGGCTTGGATGTGGGTGGGATATGAAAGATGGAAAATATGTCTGCTGCCATGCTAGTTGATGAGAAGAGGGTCAACTGTATAATCGGCTTGGTGTTATGCTCCTGCCCTGCTGTTCTGGCTTGGAGCCTCTTTGCTGTGTGCCATAGAAACTGATGATGAACGTTAAGGCATCTAAGCCCTTGTTTGCTGAGCCACAGTGAGTCCTGCAAATGCGTTTAATTTTGGTAGCTGAATGTGCATAAAATGTACAGCAGGCAAGTGAACTTGTTCAGTCAAATAAACAAGTGAAGTCTGTTGCATTGTGAAAATTCAAGCCCTCTGTGAAATTGTGCTATCACGTACATTGCAGTAAGCATTAGCCATTTTTGGAAATAACAGAAAGGAAGCAGGATCAGTGGACCCAAAACAAAACTGGTAGAAGACTGCTGACTTGAACCTTCTATCCTGTGGTGTCGCTTTTTTTTTTTTTAATGACACTGTGTTTGGCCACAACAGGAATCTGTCAAAATCAGGATGCAAGGGAATGGAATATTTATGCTATTGCAGTGAAAATGTAATATGTTTCAGATGCTTGAAAGGCTTGCCTTTTAGCCAAGCTGAATTCTCCAGTATCAGGTGCTAAAAATCCATGTTAAGTTGTGATCAGCAGAGACTGGTTTACTTAGATCTGTTGAATGGTAAAAACTTAGGGGAGTATCAGCTGTGATGTTTGGGTTGTGTTTGTAGAAAACCCTATTTAATGTCACTTTTAGAGATTCATTTTGTGCTGCATCTACTTGTATTCATACAGCTAAGTGCTGGCTGCTTCCTATGTTGTTTGTCATTTTTAGTAGTAGTTGAAAGCATGTAAGTATAGAACTTTAACTTTTGTTTGGTTTCAAAATATTTGCTGTGGGTTGTTCTTAATGGTTGTCTTCTTTGAACAGATGTATCCTTATTTAGTCCTGTGGAGAGAACTCATATTGCATAGTGAAATAATAAACAGTTTCCCCAGTGATTGGTGTCTTGTTTTGCTCTAAATGTGTTATAACCTCTGATTCTGTCTGTGCTATACCCAATGAATAACATTTCAAAGAAGCATTTAGCATTTTTTGTACTTTATCCTTGAAATTGGTAAATATTTTTAATTGTGCTATTAACTGTCAGTCATCAATAGTCATAAAACTTACCATGAGTTTAATGGAATACTTTTGTCTTGTCTAGATTGTTGCAAACTATGTTTTAAAACACAGGGGAGCATTAGAGTTGGCATTTGATGACATAAATTCTGTTGAGCGGACCAAGGATGAGAATTTAGGATGGAGCAAAAATCAATGTACAGTAGTCTATTTCTGGGGACACTGTAGATCCTTTCTTGAGATGCTTAATTATTTTACAGGACCACAAATAGTGTGATGCTATTTTATTTCCAGAATTGGATCATTAGCAGGCAGTTGTCACAGAACAGCTTGAGCTTCTATTCAGCATTATAAAAAAGTAATCTTTGTGTCATTCTATGCTATTACAAGTGCCTGAAAAAGAGGAACTGCAGGTAACAAAATTTTGAATTAGATAATTACATCCTTGGAGGATTAGAAATTACTTGAATAGTCTTTCCTTTGGAGGTGTTAATATATCATAACAGTGTACTTCGTTGTGACAGTTGCTGAATTATGGGTACAGTAAAATGACCTGTTTTCTTTTTCTAGACAATTTTCTTTAAGTAGCAAATATTGGGTGTGCAGGAAGTAACTTTTAACAGTATGGAAGCTTATAAGACATAAGTGAACTGATGTAAAGGAAATCAAGGTTCAACCATTTGTGTTGTTGAATTGTCTCTGCACTCCATTAGATTTTTCACATTTAACATTCTGACGTGCCCATGTGTGGGTAGTTCCATATATGAAAGTGAAGATGGGGAAAACTGCATTTGTGCTGGACAAACTATTGCCATGGAAAATCATCTTGTTTTGCATGTTAATCGGCTCATGCAGCAGTATGTAAAGCACTGTAATTCTGTTGCTGATGCAAATGTAATTTTAATGACTTTTTCCTCAGTAGCCCAACATGAATTCTTTGTGAATGTAAGTGATGTGCCAGTTCATATTTGGAGACAAGACTTTTCTTATATAGGTTTAAGCGCCTGATAATTGTGATGAATAAAATGCATGTTTCTATCAATTAAGCCAGACAGATCAGAATTACTAAATGAGAAAGATAATGTCTTGATTGGGAAGAGCATCCTGCAGACTTGCCTGTTCCCCAAATTCTCAGACTTCCTTCATATCAAAGACAGACTCGCTCATCCACTTCCTTGATTTAATTTCTGAGGCAAGATACTCTGCCTGTTACTGTGTCAAAATATTTCATATATTAACAGGATAATACAATGAGCCTTGTTTCATAGTAGCACTATTTAACTTGACAAATATTTCTTTGTTGGATTCTTTTGAACGATTATGCTTCAGCTCAAATGCAAATTATTGAGTTTTGTGAAAAGCTTGAATTGGAAAATTTTCTCAAATTTTCCAGTGCCTGAAATCAACTGGGATCTGATTTTACATACTTGGTAAGCCATGTTTAAAAAGAACTACAGTACAGTATCTTAATTTTGCTCAGTATACATTTTTCAAATTTTTCTAATAGCCAAAACTCAATAAGAATAGCCCCGCTGGATCAGGCCAAGGGCCCATCTAGTCCAGCTTCCTGTATCTCACAGTGGCCCACCAAATGCCTGAGGGAGCTCACAAGACAACAGACGCAACCTGTGGCCTGGTGCCTTCCCCTGCATCTGGCAATCAGAGGCAGCCTGTCTCTAAAACCAAGAGCTTGCATATACCTTCTATGACTTGTAACCCGTAATGAACTTGTAACCTGTAATGAGTGAATAGTTGATTAGGAAAAAAAAAATCAAATTCTTGTATGTAGTTTAGATATTGTATTAAAACAAGTTTTCAACTTTTACTTGGAAACTATTTTTACAGGAATATTTGTAAATATTTTAGGGCATGGCAACTCTTACATGCATTCATGGTTTAAATTTGAAGAAAAAATGAAAGCACCGAAGAAGCAGTTAACACACTAATTCTAGTACTGATCAAGAATTATGTATTTTAACATAATAGGTACAAGGTGGCTAACAATGTAAATATGAAAATGCAATAAAACACAAAACAAAAAATAACCACAAAAGATAAAGACTAACCAATTATGAAGGCAGCAGGTCAGAAACTAAATTCATGATCTTTCTAGAAAGCTAATTAAAATTTAGGGTACTAGAATTTCAGTGTCAGTGGTTACTAATTTTATGGAATGTTTCTTTACCAATTTACTGCTAAAAAATGCAGTGAAAAATATTTTCATTATATAAAATTCTTTACAGAGAACTTTCTATCCCATAGCATTGATGAAAACATAATCCTATACTTATATACAGTTGTGTGTGTGTGTGTGTGTGTGTGGATACTATATAGGTCAGTGATTTTCAACCTTTTTCATCTCATAGCACACTAAAATTGTCAAGGCACACCATCAGTTTTTTGACAATTGACAAGGCACACCACACTGACAGCAGGGCTCACATCCCCCAGTGGCCCTACTAACAAAAGATCCTCCCCCAAATTCCCGTGGTGCACCTGCAGACCATCTGCGGCACACCAGTGTGCCATGGCACCGTGGTTGCAAATGGTTGATACAGGTATTGGTTGGCATCCCAGCTGGCTCTTGCGCCTCCAGAAGCTCCTGCTATGGACAGAAGTGCCCCTCTTCCTCCCCATGAATGAAAGCAGCCTTCTGCTCATACAGGGATCTTCTGACAGCAAAAGCAATAATTGGGATGCTACCCATAGGATGCAAGAATCAAAATGAGTGCAGCCAAGACATTTTATTAACTGTAATTTTCATAATGCCCTATTCTAGGGCGGTGGCAGCAGCTAAAAGATCATACTTTTCTGCCACCACCACGTCCGTGGAGAACTGTCCAGCTGAGCTCTTCCGTGTGGTTCATGGTCTACTCCATCTCACCCCCCTGCTGATGGGGAGGAGCACATGGAGGCTTGCTGTGACGAGTTTGCTAAGCACTTCATGGGCAAAGTCGATCAGATTTGGCACACCTTGGACATCACATTAGCAGTACCTAGTGATGTCCCTGGGGCATTTGTCTAGGGGATTCTTTCCGGCTTGTAGAACCTGAGGATGTGGACAGGATTCTTTGGAGTGTAAGACCATCTTTTTGTCCGCTCGACCCTTGTCCGGCATGGCTAATTAGATCCGCCCTGGTGGGGGACTGGCCGAGTGGACAGGGAGGGTGGTGAACTCTTCTCTGAGGGAGTACTGCCACCAACCTTGAAGCAGGTGGTGGTTCACCCCCTCCTGAAGAAACCCTCCCTGGATCCTACTAACTTGAACAACTTCCAGCCAGTCCCTAATATTCCATTTCTGGGCAAGGTGATTGAGCGGGTGGTGGCGTCCCAGCTCCAGAGGATCTTGGATGAAGCTGATTATCTGGATCCTTTTCAGTCTGGCTTCAGGCCGGGGTTTGGGACAGAGACTGCCTTGGTGCATGACCTGCGCCGGGGAATGGACAGTTCATTCCTGTTAGTCCTGCTGAACCTCTCTGCGGCCTTCGACACCATCGACCATGGTGTCCTGGTTGGCTGAGTTGGGGCTTGTAGGCACTGTCCTGCAATGGTTCCACTCTTTTGTGGCTGACAGATCCCAGAAGGTGGTGCTGGGGGGTGCCTGTTTGGCATTCAGGGTATTTGAGGGACCGCCTCCTTCCATACAATCCAACCCGTCCTCTCAGGTCATCGGAGGGGGCCCGTCTGATTGTGTTGCCACCAATGGAGGTGAGTGGGATGGCGGCAAGAAAGAGGGCCTTCTTGGTGGTGGCTTGCTGACTGTGGAACTCCCTCCCCCTGGAACTGAGAACAGCTTCCTCTTTAGAGTCCTTTCGGTGGGGGCTTAAGACCTTTTTATTTAAAGAAGCCTTTTAATGCTGACACAAGGGGCATGGCTTTTCAAAAAAATTAATTTTTGGTTCTTTTATTATGTTTTATTGCTTTTAAATGTTTTATTTTTATACATATTTATATATTTTATGTTTTTATATGATTTCTTTTGTTAGCCGCCTTGAATGCCCTTTACAGGGACAGAAAGGCAGGATATAAATAAATAAAATCTTATTCAGCACAACATAAGACTGAACATCTTTAACTTTCATCTTCATACAGGAAATACTCTCAGAGATTGCAATCCAGCAGGGCTCTTCTTAGATACTTACCTGGAAGTAAGCCCCACTGAATATAGTGGGACTTACTTTTGAGTAAACATGCCTAGAATTGTGCTGTTAGTCACTGGACAGTGTAAGCAGTAGCCAAAAGCTTGCCTCAATAGTATTTATACTAGGAAATATGGTATGGCTCTTGGTGCTTTTTAAAAACTAAAATGCCAACAGAGGCCTTTTTGACCTGAAATTGTTCTCCTCCTTTGGGACTGCTTAAATATTTAGGTGACAAAACACTCTTTAGCACTCAACAGCCATTACCAGAATTCCATCCTCTTCAAAGAATCAATTTTTGCAGAAGGGGCACTTGAGAAGCTTATCCTTTGGATTGACTTTGTTCCTTGGGCCTAATACTTTGATGCAGAGCCTGTGTACTTCAAAAGGATTTAAAATTTGGCAAGCAGATTTTGTAGTTCAGCTGACATAACCGCTGTGCTTCTACTTTCTCTAATGCAACTTATTCATTACTCTATGCTTGACCAGGAGCACCACACCAGTAAAAAACTATCACAGTGTTGAAAATTATCTGTGCTAGAACTGTGATAACTCCCATTGGCCATAGCAATTACATAGAGTGTAACATCACACCCAGACAATTTTTCTAGCATATATGGGAGATCTGAGTTGATGGCATCTTTCTCCTATTTGTAGTTGGTATTTCCAATACAAACAAATACTAATGGTCATCTGTATTGTTGACACTGGTGTTGGGAGAAGGTGGCAGCAATTGTAACTGAGACAACACCGCAAGGTCTAAGCAGGAAGCACCTGCTGTGCTTCTGTACATGGGTGAATTCTCTATTGGTAGGGCTAGCTTTAAACCAATTGCTTCCACTTGGACCCTGTGCTAAGGTAGGCCTTGTCAAACAGCACATTGCAATTGACACCTAACACCACATTACAGGTTTTTTTTAGAGAACAGCAACTATTTTAATTCCCCTCTGAAGTCTTAAAGGTCAGTAGTGTATATACCATGTATATTTTGAATTTTTTAATGTACTTGAATTACATAAAATGTGAATTATAGAACAGTATAAATTTATCTGGAAAAGCTAGGCAAGCACCACAGGCACCTGCCCACAAGTCAATTTCACAGATAAGTTGAGGGCAGGTTTTGAGCCCCAAATCATGGAATTTTCTATGATCCTTGGATAAGTCAGGGGTTAAACTGGGGGGGGGGGGGGTGTCTGACTATAATTTTGTCTGATTTTACCCAAGGCCAGATCCTGAAAAATAACCATCCAGTAATTGTTACCTAAAAACTGTACAGTTTCTAATTTATTAAAAATACAATAACAGATCTTAAGATGCATTTTTGTTCATTAACTTTTAAAATTCTGGTCTTCACAACATTTGTGTAAACAGTGTCAGAGTAAGTGCCTGTAAATAACATACCAGTAGAACCATGAGTCAAATCCTTCTTTCAGGTGCCTGGTGTGTGAAGCCATAGGCTCTACATATAACGTATAATTATAAATACATGCAAACATGCAGTTTGGAGTGTGTAGTTCTTTTCACAGCAGGGAGACAAGCAACAAGGAATGAGCTGCGTATAGTTGCAACCCTCTTAACTTAGAAGCAGACCCACTGCTTTCCACAGGTGTTATTCTTAAGTAACGGTGCATTGCAGCCTGGGACCTTGTTTCAGATCCATAATCTTCCCAGTAGCTCCCAGAGGATCCTGCCTCACTCACTGCATTGACCCAGGTATAAGTCGACCCAGGATCTCAGGCTCCATTTTTAGGCATAATTTTTTGACCTATAGGCGAGTATATGTGGCATGTAAATTTATGTGCAACATGTTTTTTAGGATTCTGTGGTTCCTGTAAATATGGTTCATTAACTTGCATGCACTTTTCAAGTGCATGCTTTGATTGCTTTCCATTCTACCATAGTGTTATAACATCTATAAATTTATATCTCTAAGATTCTGCAGACCTTGTCCGTGAACCTAGAGCCCCACAAAAATGTTTCTATTTGTGACCCACAGCTCCTATGGCTGGCCCTATTCAGACTGGTGGTTTAGGTTTGCTGTAGATACTTGCCTATAAGGCAAGAAATTTCTGCCAATAAATCAAGTGTAAGTTATCTCCTTGCCTTATCTGCAGATCACTCAAGGGTCAGGGTTGTTCAGGCACATGTGGCAGCCCTAAAAAGCTCAGAGCAAAGCAAGAGGACAATGCAGAGATAATTGAAGGGCAATTTGTCTCCAGGGCAACGATACTGCAAGCCACAAAGTTTTGCTCCTGCTGAGGAAGAAGTTAACCAGGGCTCAGCAGTTCCATTTAAATCAAGCAAATCTCCTTCTCTTTGGCAGAATCACACCAGACCCATCTGCACCCGTGTTTCATTTTGCAAATGTTTGACAGAGGCCTGGTTTTAAAAACACCAGGAAGTAATCCCCATTTCAATCTGAAACAAAGTCTGAGGGTACAACTCAGTGCACCATTACTTAAGAACACCCATGGAAAGCAGTGGGTCTACTTCTGAGTAAATCGGGTGTAACTATGTGTAGCTGCACTTGCTCACACTCCTTCCTTGTTGCTTGTCTCTCCGCTGTGAATTGAATTGCACACACTCGGTTATGTGTTTGGGACAGGGAGCCATTAGATATTTGATTTTCTCTGTAAACCGCTTTGTGAACTTTTTGTTGAAAAGCGGTATATATATACTGTTGTTGTTGTTGTTGTTGTTGTTGTTGTATATGTTGAGCCTCTGGCTTAACATGCCTGGCACCTTAAAGAAGAATTTGATTAACTCATTTCTGTCCAGCCCACAGGTGTACACATTTGGTCCCTGTTGGGTATATGCAACTTTGGGCAGAAATGGCTTAATGGTTCTACTGGTAGGTTGTTTACAGTACACTTATGCCGATTGTGTTTACAAAAAGGTTGTGAAGATCAGAATTTTAAAAGTTAATGAATAAAAATGTTTCTTGTCTTTTACTATATTTTTAATAAATTAGAGACTGTACAGTTCTTAGGTTACAATTACTGGTAGGTTATTTTTCAGAATCTGGCCTTGGGTTAAATCAGACAAAATTATAGTCAGACACCCCCCTACGTTCCGTCCCCAACTTATCTGAAGGTCATAGAAAATTCCATTATTTTTGGCTCAAACCATGCTCTCAACTTATCTGTGAGATGAACTTATACCCAAGTGTCTGCAGTAAGTTTAAATTTTGCTCCTTGCATGTGGTGCTGTATCACATTCTCATCTTCTCAAGAAAGCACCCTAGGCTGTGCAATAGTCCATCTAGGTCAGTATTATCAACACAGGCTGGCAGCAGCTCTCCAAAGTTTCAGGCAGGGATTTTATTCTGTCCTCCCTAGCAATGCTATGGATTGAACCTAGGATCTTCTGCTACGAAGCTCTACTACTAAGCCATGGCCCTTTTCTGAGTCTTCAGATTTGTTGATATCAATGTGTTCCATTAAAGAAAGAAATTGCTCCAAATTTCAGGACAACGGAAATCTAAAGTAGAGTGATCAGAATGGCCAGATTGTGCTTATTAACTTGGTTTTTGCACACAAAGTTAGATCCTTTGGGTACCCCATGTCCTTGAGTGTCTGCAAAATTTAGTGGAATTGTTCCACCTTTCAGTAATTTTTGGTAAGAGCTGCTGAGACAGCTCTTTTCTGTCAAGTGTATGAAAGCTCTCAGTTCCTCATCTCTCCATGAAGGATTCCTCCGATGGTGAGGAAGCCCCTCACCGCTGTTAGGAGTAGTGGAAACAGTTGGAATAACAGCTTCCTGCATCATTAGGTAATCCAAAGATTCTGAGATTCAGCAAAAATTTGACCTAGGTCCACTTCAGCTTCTTTTTGCCTATGTGCCTTAAATGGGTTAGAGATGGCTACCTTTAAAGCTGAAAGTAAGGATGTGATGAAGAAAAGTTCATCATGGGTAACAGGTCATGGTAGGTATGTGCAAGGTAGAAGTAGGCTGTCTCTAATTGCCAGATGCAGGGGAGGGCACCAGGATACAGGTTGTGTCTGTTGTCTTGTGTTCCCTAAAGCATTTGATGGGCCACTGTGAGATACAGGAAGCTGGATTAGATGGGCCTTTGGTCTGATCCAGCAGGGCTCTTCTTATATTCTTATGAAGGAGGCCTCCACCAGAAGCTAGTCCAGGAAACCATCTTGCCATGTCTGAGTACTCAGAACTCACGGTTATCAACAACCATGTGAGCTTTGCAATTATATGTTCAAAACCAGGGGTCTCCAAACTTTTGAACACAAAGGCTGCATCATATATCTGACACGGTGTTGAGGGGCAATAAATAAATAGTAAATTCATGGAGAACCAATGTGCTGAGAGTTTTATTGAATACAGTGTTGGTGAGGGTGGAAGGAGGAGGGGAGCAGATGGCAAAATTGATTTGCACAAGAGGAAGGAATGGATTTTGATAAAAGTATTGATGGGAGCAGAGGGCAAAACAGATTTTCACAGGATGGGGGGAATGGGTTTTGAAAAAGCATCAAGCAACCTACAATGCCAATCACAAACTTTTTTGTCTCAGTTTCTGCTCTGTATAACATAGACTTCAACTTTATAATTATATTCTAGGTTTCTTAGTATTGGTATATATCTCATTCAACCACTACAGGTGCTAATGCAATGGAATAATTGCTTTCCATTACATTCAGCATCTCTAGTGGCCATCTCTGTACACCCAGAAGTGCAATTTCGGAGCTATTTTTTTGCCCCGAGAGCTAGGGAATCACGCAGTCTGGATTAAATCATCCAGAGGGCTAGATGTGGCCTGCAAGTCGGGGTTTGGAGACCCCTGTTCAAAACTCACGTAGAAGATTTTGAACTCTCACATTAGAAAGCAAAAAGATACCTGGCTTATTCTGTAGGAAAAACTCATGGATAAAGACATTCATATGGGTTTTGCATCCAAAGGTGCATGTAATTATTCCATGATAAATGCTGATTTCTGTGTGGGTTTCTGTACATTTGGTCTAGGCCTCAATCTCTTGTTCACCTTTGCTTCCTCTTTCTTTGAAGTAAAAGAGCCAGTCTTTTATCCGTATCTCCCTACACTAGGGAACATAAATATTAAATGAAATGGAGGCTTTTAAATTGCTAGTTCTCTTAAACTGTGACTTAGAGTTTGGAAAAGACCTAAGATAGAAGTAAGGGATTTAAATTTACATCTTTGCCTTTGGGCAGAAAAATGCGGTATTGTTTGCATACACACACTGGACTAGAGCAATTTTATACATCTTTTGTAGCCCTGAGGCTGGATTTAGATGATATGGAGGCTGGAGGCTCATGCTTCATTGGAATTTGCAGTTGGCCTAGCAGCCTCTCTGCAGAAAAGGCAGTTACAGTAAGATTAAATAATAGAATAGCTTCTTTTTTTTAGCAAGCATTTTGGCGATGTTAAAATGTTCTGTTGCTTGTTAAAACTGAACTTCCAAATGAGAATGTATTATGTTTAACACTGTTTGCTCAAAGTGTATGAATATAGTTGTGTGCAGGGCTGTTGTCTGATTAAAGAAACTGGTGGATGGATGAGTTATATGAGGTTAGTTGAATTTGTATGAGAGTCAAAAAGATTGTCTTGAAACAAAAAGTATTGTTTGGTTCTGAGATTTTTACCTAGCCTTTCCATTACACAAATAGTCAAGATAGCATACGTTTTTTTAAAAAAAAGGATACAGTAAAACATAAACCAATTTAAAATCCACACTGAACAGTAACAGAGACACTAAAATATTAAGAGGGAGACAAATGATTAAACAAAAGGCAGGTCAAATAGTTTCCTAAGAGTAAAAAAGAGCAGACTATCCAAAAAGAGTGCACATTCTGAGGACTGCTGCTGAGAGGTGGCCCTGTTTCTTGTCCCCACAGCTGCAGTCCTGAGAGATCCAGCAGAACTAACAGTATGCATTCCTCCTGTCCAGTTCCCAAAGTAGATAATCCACCAAGGTGTATGACAGCATCTTGGTCCCAAAAACTAGATGAAATAGATCTAGATCAGGGATTCTTAACCTGGGCTCTGTCAATGGTCTTCAGGGAGTGTGTGAACAGAATGCCAACAAAATTTTGTGTGTACTGTATATTTATGTGCATTTTCTGGGGGAGGTGGTCCATAGTTTTAATCAGATGCTCAAATGGATCTGTGGTCCAAAAAGGTTAAGAACCTCTGGTCTAGATAAACCATGTTCTAATTGCAAGCAGCTTTTAAGACTTTGCTTTTCTTCATGAGAGTTTGTTTCTTTCGATACCGTAAGGCAGTGGTTCCCAAACTTTTTAGCACTTGGGGACCCATTTTTTAAAATGACACTCTATCAGGACCCACCTAGGTTACCAGACTTCTTAAAAAAGGAGATCTAGAAAGAAATAATATTTATTTATGTATAGTAAAAGACCCTCAAATATTTATCTCCCTATATTTACACATGCTTGCAAGCTGACCTCTTTGCAAGTAATTATCAGCTACAGTATCTGATTTTTGAATAGCCTAGAGGTAATTAGTTATCTGATCTTTCCATCTCCCTTTGTCAATCCACCAAAAATAAGGTTGTACAAGAATATCGACACCTATCATGAAGGGTCAAACATAACTGTTGCTTAAGCAGATCTGAAAGCTGTATTTAATAATACTGTTTTTAATAGAACAGTGGTTCTTAAACTTTTTAGCACTGGGACCCACTTTTTAGAATGGCAATCTGCCTGGGGCCCACCAGGAGTGATGGTATTGCCAGAAGTGACATCATCGAGCAAATTAAAATATAAAGTAGAATAAATTAGGGAAGATGAGATGGGAAAGCCAGCCTGGTCCACCAGGTGAATTGTCTCTGTAACCTACCTGCAATCACTGTACCCCCCCCCCAAAAAAAATAATCAGTAAGATTTTCAGCCTTACTCAGTTCAATTTAAATTCTTATATTTAAACCATATCACTATTAGGATCCACCTAGTTTTACAAATCTAAAAAAGAAAAAGTAATTTACCTTACCAGCTCAAGCCTCTGTTTTTATCCTTTGGGGGGGGGGAGCTGGGGACTGCCTTCTGGAGCATTTCTGAGCCCCACTTTCATCAGATTAGGACTACTCTGGTGGCCTTGCATTTACCTTTGCCTGACCTTCAACAGGAGCCAAGGCATGTTTACTTATCACTAAATGCAACTGTGTAGCTTAGTTTCACTTTCTATAGGTCTCAATACATTTATCAACTTGGATGGAGGAACTTCCTTCTCAAGTGTTTTTTGGAGACTGTTTTTGGTGGTGTTGCATTCCTCTTGCCCTGCCCTTTGCAATGTACTTGCCCACCTGTGAGTAAACATGCAATGTGGCTCAGTTTCACTCTCCATAGGGCTTCATGTATTTTCCTTCTTAGCTGTCTGCTTGTCAGTTTCAGCTTTGCAACCCACCATCAGTCAGGTTGCAACCCACCAAGTAGGTCACAACTCACAGTTTGAGAAACTCTGTTAGAGGCTGCTGCCTGATTTATATATGCTGAGGGGTGTGGCTATAATGATTGGGTAGCAGGGCTCCCCCATAGCAGCTTGTGTAACTCTTGATGCCTATACCCTAATCTGCCCTGTCAGTTTTGTTAACCACCAAAAATTGAGCCTGCAGGAAAAAACGAGGGTGCGCAGTCTTGTCCTTCTCTTCTCTGTCAATCAGTATAGTCGTATATAAGGAGGCTGTCTCTTAAATACCCTGGTCCTGAGCTGTACAGGGCTTTAAAAGTCAAAACTAGCACTTCGAGCCCAGAAATGAACTGGTGGTCAGGGTAGTCACTGTAGTAGCAGCCCAACTGAGTTGAACCAACCAGCCCCAGTAACCGCACAGGTGACTGTGTTCTGCACTAATTGCAGTTTCCAGACCATCTCCAGAGGCAGCCCACATAGACTGTGTCACAGTAATCTAATCTGGATGTGGCTAGGGCATTGGTCACTGTGGTCAGGTCTGAGCATCCCAGGTATGGTCACAGCACCGCCTTCTTGGATCTGGCAGCCAGGAATGAGTGGAATTACCGCAAAATGGTGCCCCCAAGCCAACCAACCCAGAAGGATTACGGTCATTAATGTCGAAGGCCACTGACAGGTCCAGTAGGACTGATGCACTTCCCCATCCATTCCATGGCACAGGTTATCCACCAAGGCCATCTCTGTCCCTGACCTGAAGCCAGACTGGAATGTATCCAAATAATCAGCTTCCTCCAGGACCCTCTGAAGCTGGGATGCCATCACTCACCCAATCATCTTGCCCAAAAATAGAATGTTTGAGAGTGATGACTACACTGGCGGCCAGTTTATTCCTGTGCTGAGAGTGCTAGTTTTGACTTTTAAAACCCTTTAGTGGGATCTAGGGAGGATTTCTTCAGGAAGGGGTGAACCACCACCTACTTCAAGGTCAGCAGCGATACCCCCTCCCCCAGACATGAATTAACCACCCTCTGTCCACTTGTCCAGCCTTCCCTGGACAGATCTAATTAGCCATCCCATACAAGGGTCTATCAGGGAAGATGTGGCCTCACACTCCAGAGCAGGGGTCCCCAAACCCCAGCCCGGGGGCCTCTTGCGGCCCTCGGGGAGCTCCCAGTCTCCAATGAGCCTCTGGCCCTCTGGAGACTTGCTGAAGCCCGTGCTGGCCCAATACAACTGCTTCCAGCGTGAGGATGACTGTTTGACCTCGCACCTGAGCTGTGGGATGAGGGCTCCCTCCACCACTTGCTTTTTCACATCTGTGATGCAGCAGTGGCAGCGAAGGAAAGGCTAGCCTTGCTTTGTTCAAGGCCTTTTATAGGCCTTGAACTACTGCAAGACCTTCATTCAGTCATATAAATTCCATCTTTAATAAATTCATTTATGTAAATTTATTCAAGTTTGAAATGTAAATTAATTCATTTTTTTCTGGGCCCCCCCCCCCGACACTGTGTCAGAGACATGGTGTGGCCTTCCTGCCAAAATGTTTGGACACCCCTGCTCCAGAGAATCCTTTTCACATTCTCATGTTCTACAAGCTGATAAGTATCCCAGGAGGTAGGATAGACAGATGACCAGGACACCACTCGATACTCCTAATGTGGCGCTGTGCCCAATCTGATTGATTTTATCTGCAAAGTGCTTTGCAAACTCGTATCATTCATCAAACCCATCACAGCAAGTCTCCGTGTACACCTCTCCACCAGTAGGGCGACCAGATGGAGCAGGCTGATGGCCATGCCAGGGACCACATGAAAGTGCTCAGCAGGACAATTCTTTAGGGACACATTGGTGGCAGAGAAGTATGCCCTCTTGGCTGCCACCACTGATCTAGCTTGTGTGTGGTCAGACTTGATACAAGTCTTCTGCCACTGTTGCTCTAGGTATCTGTCCTGCTGCTTCATCATCCACAGCACCCCAGAAAACCAAGGAGCTGCTCTTATTCTGCGGTTGGGCAGAGGCTGCTCAGGAGTGATCTCATCCAGAGCCCATGTCGTCTCCCCAAACCAGAGATCAACCAGGGTGCTGGGTGAGTTGCCAACTCTGTTAATAGGAAAATCCCCCAGAGTCCTCAGGAATCCTTCCAGATCCATCAGCCTCTGGAGGTGGACCATACAATGAAGTTCCTGGCTGCTGTGGAGGCAAGAGGCTTTGATAAGCCTAAATCCCCCCAGGCAATGATCTGTCCATGACAAAGGAGTGATCTTAATCTTCTCCACACCCAGATTACCATCAAATGCCCAGCAGTAAAAGCCAGGTCCATTGTGTGTCCTGCATCATGTGTTGGGGCAGGTGTTCTCCAATGTCAATGCAAGGGAGGGCACCAGGATGTAGGTCTCTTGTTATCTGGTGTGCTCCCTGGGGCATTTGGTGGGCCGCTGTGAGATACAGGAAGCTGGACTAGATGGGCCTATGGCCTGATCCAGTGGGACTGTTCTTATGAGTCAAACCCATGGTTGTCATGGTGGCTGTAAAATCCTGAGCCACACCCATCCCTGGGACCTCTGCATGGACTAGTCCCCTAGCACTATTAGTCGAGGTTACTCCAACACCACGCTCGAGATCACCCTTGTCAGCTCAGGCAGGGAGACTGTTGGGCGGCATGGTAGACAGTACACCAACAGAATTTCTGTTCTATCTCACCCCTCTAACCTGACATGAAGGCACTCAAATCCTGTGGACTGCCGGACAGGGTATCTGGTAAGATGGATGGTATTACAATAGACCGGGGTGTCCAAACTTTATGGCAGGAGGGCCACATCTCTCTGACACTGTGTCGGGGGGGGGGAGGAGAAATAAAATTTGAATAAATTTACATAAATGAATATATTGGAGATGGAACTTAAGAATGAATGAAGGTCTTGCAATAGCTCAGGGCCTATAAAAGTCTTGCATAAAGTAAGCCTGGTGTTTCCTTTGCTGCCACTGCTGCATCACAGATGTCAAACAGCAAGCAGCCCTTGTCCCACAGCTCATATGAGAGGCTAAACAGTCACCCTCATACTGAGAACAGTTGCATCTGTCCAGCGCAGGCTCCAGCAAGTCTCCAGAGGGCCAGAGGCTCATTGAAGACTGGGGACTCCCTGAGGGCCAGATTGGGAATCCCTCAGGGCCGCAAGTGGCCCCTGGGCTGGGGTTTGTGCACCTTTGCAATAGACCATTGCAACCCCACCTCCCCGCCCCTGTAGTTGTGGTTGCTGCAGTACCCAGAAACCTGGTGGGCAAATCTGGGAGAGGCTTACACCTCCTGACTCATCCAGCCAGGTCTCATGATACATGCTAGGTCAGCACCCTTGTCCTGGATTAGATCCTGGACTAGGCAGATCTTGTTATTCACTGACCTGGCATTCAAGCGAAGCAATTTCAGTCTTGGGATCATTGCCTAGAATGCCAAGGGTCAAAGGAATGGGAGAAAGGCCAGAAAGAGGGACAGTCTGTCTATGACTGACCCTCGTTCTCCTGAAACAGCCTGCCCCACTCCCACTGCCGTATCTTGCATAACCCATCACTCTACTAATGGTGGCTGCACTCCCCTCGACCCCCTGGAGATGTTACACACATTACCGTTGGCAGAGTCGACCCACAAACCACACACACTCTACTCAGCACTCAGTCCCTCTCATTTTGCTATTGGCTCTTCCTCAAAAACTCTTTCTACAATCAGTCTACCTTGGGCATCAACCCTTATTCCCCTCTTGCTGAAACCTGAGTTACTGCACCACCTGTCCTCCTCTCACAGAGGCAGGGGCCACCATTTTTCTCCTGTCCCCCTCTCATTGAGATGGAGGTCACCACCTTCTCCTCCTAAATAAGACCAAGAATAAACACTCCACTATCACAAACAAAACTTTCACCACACCTCCATAACCATCCACTCACTATCCTGCTTTCAGTCCCACTCACAAGCTTTATGCTGACACAATGCCTGCTATTCCTCTTCCAGATGTTTCAGTGTCCAGATGTTGGCATTGGCAACCTTCAGACTCGAAAGACTATGGTATTGCGCTCTGAAGGGTGGTTCTGGACCAGCATCTACTGTAGCTGAAGAGGCCAATTCGGGAGTGACAATCCCTTTCATACTGGAAGCAAATGTAGTCTGTCCCTGGACTGTCTCCCTGGCTGCGGGCCTTCCTTCTTTGCCTCTTTGCCTCAGTCTGTTGGACAAGTGTCTCTTCAAACTGGGAGAGGCCATGCTGCACAGGCTGCCTCCGAGCAAGGCGCTCAGAGGCCAAGGTTTCCCACCTGTTGAGGTCCATTCCTAAGGCCTTCAGATCCCTCTTGCAGATATCCTTGTATCACAGCTGTGGTCTACCTGTAGGACGCTTTCCCTGCACGAGTTCTCCATAGAGGAGATCCTTGGGGATCCGACCATCACCCATTCTCAGGACATGACCAAGCCAACGCAGGCGTTTCTGTTTCAGCAGTGCATACATGCTAGGGATTCCAGCTCGTTCCAAGACTGCGTTTGGAACTTTGTCCTGCCAGGTGATGCCGAGGATGCATCAGAGGCAGCGCATGTGGAAAGTGTTCAGTTTCCTCTCCTGTTGTGAGTGAAGAGTCCATGACTCGCTGCAGTACAGAAGTGTACTCAAGACGCAAGCTCTGTAGACCTGGATCTTGGTATATTCCGTCAGCTTCTTGTTGGATCAGACTCTCTTTGTGAGTCTGGAAAATGTGGTAGCTGCTTTACCGATGCGTTTGTTTAGCTCAGTATCGAGAGAAAGAAGAGATCATTGAGCCAAGGTACACAAAGTCATGGACAACCTCCAGTTCATGCGCAGAGATTGTAATGCAGGGAGGTGAGTCTACCTGTGTTTTCTTCAGGCTGATTGTCAGTCCAAAGTCTTGGCAGGCCTTGCTAAAATGATTCATGAGCTGTTGAAGATCTTACAGATGTTACAGAGTCACTGTACTGACATCACTTTCTCTTGGAGTTTCAAGTCTTTGCCATTTCCACTGGTCTAAGAAATGCACAGAATATGCAAGGAGCAACCCCATCACCTCCACACCCTCCCCAAATAGAATCTGACTTTCAACTTAATAGTCACAGCTGATCTGTGCAGAAGACATGGCAATTTTCTTCCCCTGGACTCCAGCTGACTTCAGAGAAGGGTTCTGTGTCAGTTTGAATGCATCACTTAAGAATGTCTGTTAGAACATGGCTTTCAAGATCTGACATATCAGTTCTGGCGATTAGTTCATCCAGCTCCATATTGTCTATTCTGGCAGTATGGCTCTCCAGGATATTATAAAACTGAGAGATTATTAGCTAGAAATGGAAGGATCAGGGACTTGTTTAACTATGGGTTCCCAGCCTTATGTAGGTACGTCACACTGGGTTGAGGCAACTTTTGCAGCATTAGATGTAGCTTTGTATATATGTAGCTTTGAAGATAGCAGAGGTCCTGTTCAACCCATAATGGCATCCTTCCCAGTGGCTGTAGGTATCTCCAGTTTCCTTTTTGAACTGTGATCCATTTAGGGAAAGATAATCATGCTTTTGTTATGTAAGCTGTTCTGAAGGGGCTTATGCATGAATCCAGCTGGTCCACTGCACTACAGCCTTGCAGGGTGAAGCTGTGTGCAGTGACTGTGTGATCCTCCCTGAATGTGCCATTTTGTGTGTCATGGCTCTGTGTGCTTGATTTCTAATTGAACCATCTAACTGAACTTGAAATTGAAGGCAGCAAGGATATGCAAAGGCAGCATTTTGCATTGTACTTGCTTGATACTATGCATTTTTATTTCTAGAGAGATATGGAAAGGAGAGTGGGAGGTTGGTTTTGTTCTAAAATTGACAGGTCTCCTTTTGAATATATAAGTAACAAAAGGAGATGGTGAGTAAAGCATCACTGAGTGCACTTCCCTACCCTCTTTGCCTTAAAGTTTGTGAAAGGGCAAAAATGAGGTGTTTAGTGTACCTGAACTTTCCTATTACACCCCACAGCTTGCTCATTCTCTATGTATTTGATGGCATTAGCTGCTGCTGTGGTTCAGACTCTATTCTCATCCAAGCCTCGCTAGTATAATTGGAGGGTGTGCATCAGTTGGTGGATTGTTGGCTGTTTAAATCTGATCCTGCTGGCTGTTTAAAAAGATCCATCTGAAATGTTGTGTGGTTCTTGAAAGATAGAACCTTTCTTCAATTGTGAAAATCCCTATGGGGATTTAGAACAGCCTGCCTATGTAAACAGCCTTGAATTAAAGTCTGAGGAGAAATTTGACGGCCAAGGAAGGCAGTATATAAATACCTGTTATTGTTATTGTTATTAAATCCAAAACGGCATTCAGTGTGATATGAATAATGGAGATACTACTTCCTTATTATCGTGCATAGCATTTACTTATAATTCTTAGACCAATCATTGGTTGGCTTGTTCAAAGAATGCATTGCTAACTGATAAGTGACATACTTAGAAAAACTATTCCCCACCTATCCTCCCTTCCCTGATCTTCTTTTTCTGGTAATAAGACTTCAATCCTCCATGCTGCCTTCACTTCCTGTCTACATTTGATATTGTAATTGATGGAAACCACTAACTGAAAAGCATTCTGCTTTGTGTATTTGGTTCTGGATGAGATGCCTAAATAGTGGTCTCCCTAATGCTTTGATCAGTTTCATGGTCATTACCCCTGCTAACTGGGTAAGAGGCATTTTTTAAGTGGGTGCTCTTTTATTTAGGGGGGGGGGAGAGAAACTGGCCTTCCTCACCCCAGCACTGTCTTTTCTTGTGGCTGTCTGCTGGTGTTCTTTTGCATCCTTTTAGATTGTAAGCCCTTTGGGGACAGGGAACCATTGTTTGTTTGATTTTTCTCTGTAAACCGCTTTGTGAACTTTCTGTTGAAAAGTGGTATATAAATACTGTTAATAATACATTCTGCTGGTAGACTAGACTAGATTGAGATTAACAGGAAGTGAAAGTGAACTGCTTCCTGATAACCTCAATCTATTTTTTTTTATCCAAGCATTCAGGTTGGCGGCCTGAGCATTCTATGCTTATAGCAAACTTTAAAGCAAGAAGAGTTTTGGTCTGCTAAACATTTAAATAACAATGGGCGCATGGGTGGGAGCCTGCATCTTCAGATAATTGAAACTGCTGATCTGTGGATCTGTGGAATCAGGGCCCACCTTTATGAGTTAATAGTTTTATGGTTGGTTGTATTATAATTTTGTAAGCTGTCTTGGGCATTTGCTTTAGCAAGGGAAATATGAGGCAGGCATGTTTTATCATAAATCAAAAGCAAAATATTTGAAACAATATTTGAAATACAAAGCAAAATATTTGAAACATAGGTTTTACCTACACAAGCTGCAGCAAAGCAACTGATAGATTTAACTATCTTATTATCTACCCATAAGAATAGAATTCACTCTTGGCCTTTACTGAATTACCAGTTCATGCCTCAGGTGCTAGCTTAGTAACAGCATAACAGTGCTTTAAGGTTAGCTGCATTGATCTATATTTTAACTTAGAACATTTGATTCATCTGCAAGAATCTGTCTTTGTCAGATTTTATATGTGGGAGCAACTGATGGATTCAAAAAAGAATGTTATGGTTCTCATTTTTTTATTTGCTATGTAACCTGTTAGTGTTTAATCTTAAACAGTGAATGGAACATGACTTGCTATGAAGATAAATAGTGGGGTGTTGCCTCAAATGACTGAGAATTTTAAAAGTCTTGCATAATTAAACTGAAATACTTTTAATAGTCCTTGAATTACAAGGTATTACAAGGTCATCCAAGTATTAATAACAAATAAAAGTCAGTAGTAGGATGATCTAGTCTCAAAAGAACAAATATAAGCAACAAATATTAAAACTTCAATTAGACCCTAGAATATTTGGAATTTGGGGCACAACAGAGAGTGAGATTTGCATTGAAAAAAGATTGCAGAGAACCATAGTTTGTGTTCTGATTTACTGCTTTAAAATAGTACTACAGCATTTACTTTGTAGCAATAAGGTATCATTAGACTTTATGTAGTCTTTTCATGCATTTCTCTTTTTTCCAGAACCACTGCATTACAGGTAGGGACTTAGTATCTGTGGGTGATCTGTTCTCAGACCCCTCGAGGATACAGAAAACCACAGATAATGAAATCTGTAGTTTTGGCCCCTATATGTCTTCCGGGGGTGACTAGAGCTGTGCTCTGATCGCCTCTGGAGTGCTCAGGTTGGGCCAAGTCTGGCTCACTGCAGGTCCAGGGGACCTGCGTTGAGCCTGATACACAGATACAGAATCCATGAATATGGAGGCCCCTCCTGTATATGTGCTCAGCCTGGATCTGAGTTCACAAAGGTTTTGAATTACTACCCTACTATGTAGAACAAGTGGACCTTGGTGGAATGATGTAATATCTCCTTCATGTTAATATCATACAGAGATGGGATTCCCACCTTCTAAGTAAAATCCATATCTGAACCCTTTATCCAGAAGGGTAACCCTGTCCCAACCCACAGTTTGAGAAACACTGTGCTAAAACCAACTAAAAGTCAACATTAAGCTGATGCAATGGCTTAAAAGCAGATGTGTTGAGGGAATTTTTGAAGTAATCTGTGTAGGGAGTTGATGGATCTTTTTGGGTATTCTGCAAGTGCGGTGCCACCACTGAAAAGACACTGTCAGTTGAAACAGTATAAGTGGTGGGCCAGAGCAGGGAGTCTGAGCAGTTGACCTTTGCACCAGGATAGGTTTATATAGGCAAGTCTGTGAGCAACTGGAAGGAGTTTCATATTGGGTATTTCATACCCAGCATATTTCTGATATCCGAGAGATATTTGGGTGCTAAAGGGTATGTACGTGTACACACACACACACACACACACACACACACACACACACACACACACACACAGAGAGAGAGAGAGAGAGTACCATGTTTAAAGCTTCAGAGTGTTTCAGGTGGATAGACGCTCTCTGCAAGTACCTGGAGCCTCTTTAGTACAACTCGGGCAAACAGCTTTCCTACAACGCTAAGGAGAGAGATGCCGCGGTAGTTGTTGCAGTCACCCCTGTCACCTTTGTTCTTGTACAGCGTGATGATGTTTGCATCCCTCATGTCTTGAGGTACTCCACCTTCTCTCCAGCAGAGACAGAGGATTTCATGCAGCTCAGTGACGATGATCTCTTTGCAGCATTTTAGGACTTCAGCAGGGATGCTGTCTTTTCCAGGTGCCTTGCCAAAGGCAAGGGAGTCCAGGGCCACGTGAAGTTCTTCTAGGGTTGGTTCACTGTCAAGCTCTTCCAGCACAGCCAGGCACTCAATGTTGTTCAGTGCTTCTTCGGTGACTACATTTTCTCTGGAATATAGCTCAGAGTAGTGCTGCACCCAGCGTTCCATCTGCTGCGCCCGATCCTGGATGACCTCGCCTGTGGCAGACTTCAGAGGGGCAATTTTCTTCTGTGTTGGACCTAGGGCCTGCTTGATACCATCATACATCCCCTTGATGTTGCCCGTGTCAGCTGCTATCTGTATCTCGGAACAGAGCTGGAGCCAGTAGTCGTTAGCACATCTCCTGGCAGTCTGTTGGACTTTGCTGCGAGCAGTTCGGAGGACCTGCAGGTTGCGCTCACTGGGACAGGCCTTGTATGCTGCTTGAGCTCTCCTCTTTTCCTCAATGACTGGTGTCAACTCCTCAGAATCGCAGTGTGGATTCCGAGCCAACAGGTCCACCACTGATATGGTATTCTCCCTTAGACAACTGCAGGAGAAATGCAGGGAACAACGACAGCCACTCTTTATAGCCTTCATAGATCTCACAAAGGCTTTCGACCTGGTCAGCAGAGACGGCCTCTTCCAGATTCTCCCCAAGATTGGATGTCCACCCAGGCTCCTCAGCGTCATCAGATCTTTCCACAAGGACATGAAGGGCACTGTTGTCTTCGATGGCTCCACATCAGACCCTTTTGACATCCGAAGCGGAGTGAAGCAGGGCTGTGTTCTTGCACCAACCTTGTTTGGGATTTTCTTCGCTGTCCTGCTGAAGCAGGCCTTTGGAACTGCAACAGAAGGCATCTATCTCCGGACCAGATCAGACGGAAAGCTCTTCAACCTCTCCAGACTGAGAGCAAAATCCAAAGTCCAGCTGAAATGTCTGCGTGACTTCCTCTTTGCCGACGATGCAGCTGTCACTACCCACTCTGCCAAAGATCTCCAGCAGCTCATGGATCGTTTTAGCAAGGCCTGCCAAGATTTTGGACTGACAATCAGCCTGAAGAAAACACAGGTCATGGTTCAGGATGTGGACTCACCTCCCTGCATTACAATCTCTGAGCATGAACTGGAGGTTGTCCATGACTTTGTGTACCTTGGCTCAACGATCTCCGACACTCATTCTCTCGATACCGAGCTAAACAAGCGCATCGGTAAAGCAGCTACCACGTTTTCCAGACTCACAAAGAGAGTCTGGTCCAACAAGAAGCTGACGGAACATACCAAGATCCAGGTCTACAGAGCTTGCGTCCTGAGTACACTTCTGTACTGCAGCGAGTCATGGACTCTTCGCTCACAACAGGAGAGGAAACTGAGCGCTTTCCACATGCGCTGCCTCCGACGCATCCTCGGCATCACCTGGCAGGACAAAGTTCCAAACAACACAGTCCTGGAACGTGCTGGAATCCCTAGCATGTATTCACTGCTGAAACAGAGACGCCTGCGTTGGCTTGGTCATGTCGTGAGAATGGATGATGGCCGGATCCCAAAGGATCTCCTCTATGGAGAACTTGTGCAAGGAAAGCGCCCTACAGGTAGACCACAGCTGCGATACAAGGACATCTGCAAGAGGGATCTGAAGGCCTTAGGGATGGACCTCAACAAGTGGGAAACCCTGGCCTCTGAGCGGCCCGCTTGGAGGCAGGCTGTGCAGCATGGCCTTTCCCAGTTTGAAGAGACACTTTGCCAACAGTCTGAGGCTAAGAGGCAAAGAAGGAAGGCCCATAGCCAGGGAGACAGACCAGGGACAGACTGCACTTGCTCCCGGTGTGGAAGGGATTGTCACTCCCGGATTGGCCTTTTCAGCCACACTAGACGCTGTGCCAGAACCACCTTTCAGAGCGCGATACCATAGTCTTTCGAGACTGAAGGTTGCCAATACAAAGTTTCAGGTGGTGTAGATGACTGTAGCAAAATATAGCAAATGTATTTAATCTTAGATCAGCCCTTACAAGACTTTGAACCTGAATCTGAGTTTTCCAGTAAGTTGGAACTGAAAAGTAGATTGATTTTTGGCAAGCGGACACATGCCTGCATATTTCTTAGAAGTTATTGTGTTTTGTAGCCTTGTTGTTAACTATTTTAATGGGGAAATTCTTCAAATGGTGTCAAATAGTGCTTCACTGACATCCTTGAGCTGCTGAAACTTGATACCTTTAGAGATAGTAGTTCCACATTTTTCCATTTTCTCAGTGATGTAATGTGTCATTCTGAGTTCTGTTGGTTCAGGGAGTGAATCTAAGGTCAGAAGACAGCAGAGAATGTATGGAATAGCAGGCTAAAGAGGAGATTTTTACAGTTATCCTTTTCACATTTATCTGGGAATAAGTGCCATTGAACAGATGGGACTTGCTTCTGAGAATTGCACTGTTAGTCTCCTTACCTGTAATTTTGGGCGGGGGGGGGAGGTGGGGCAGGAGCTACTGCTTCTCCTGTTGTTCTGGTATCTTGCATATCTCAGTGATCACAGCAGTAATTTCTTCCCAGCTGAGCAATACATTTGATGGAAATAAACTATGAGGCTCTAATCCTTGTGTGTCCCTGCTTCCTCTCTAATAATGTGCATGCATGCTCCACTGGTGTGATGAATTCACAGAGAAGCAGCTTCCACATTCCAAAGCATTGAATGTGCTTCAGCAGGGGCTTTTGGCACATCCTCCTCTATGTTCTAGGTTTATTTAAAACAAAAACAAAAAAAACTCAATGCCATATACCAGGGATGTCAAACTCATTTCATCCCAGGGGCGACATCGGAGTTATGGCACCTGTTGAAGGTTGAACTCCAAATGTGTCCCCCAGAAGTGATGTGAACACCGAGTGACATCACTTTTGGTGTTCTAAAAAATGGAAAAGCCTGATTCCCCTCCAGCTGCTCACTGTCCCCCTCGCTCTGTTGCCTCCCAGCCCCCCCTCCTGTCCACCCCTGCCAAGACCCAATAGCCCCCCCAGTCCCTGGAGCAGGGGAAACGAGCTGACAGAGGCTCCATTCACCACCCCACTTTTTTTCTCCTGGGGGGGAACCCCAAACTTTTTGCAAGCAGAGTGGCGAATGCAGCCTCTGCTTACTCACTCCCGCTGCTTCCCCTGCCTCCCACCAGTAACATCCCCCCCTCCTGCTCAACCCCTGGAGCAAGCAAAAGGAGCAGGCAGAGGCTACGTTTGCCACCACTGCTTGCAGAAAGTTTGGGGGCTTTTTTCTATTTAAAAAAACAACAACAAACTTTTTACAAGCAGAGGTGGCAAATGCAGCCTCTGCCCACTTGCTCTCACTGCTCTCCCATCTCCCATCAGCAACAGCAACCTCCTGCCCTCCCACCAGCCAAGCCCCCTGGTCACCCCCAAGCTGTCTTCTCCCAGCCGCCTCCAAGAGGACATTCTGAGGGCTGGGGATGCCATGCGCAGCAACATTTCGAGACTTCAGAAGGCCTTAAAAGATCACCTCTTTTGGGTTTGCCAAAAACTTGGAAGTGACCTTTTAAGGCCTTCTGAGGCCTCAAAATATCGTTTTGAGGGCTGGGATTCTGAGGCCCTCTGGATTTTCCCTGGCATATACAGGTCCAGCCTATTTATACATGGATTTTTTATACACGAATTTGACTCAACACGAATGGCCCCTGCAAATGAGAAGGAATGTGCTGATCCCTGGAGAAGGGGAAAAATGCATCCCTTTAAAATCAGTTTAAAAAACTGAACAGGCCTTTAACAACAGCCTCCTTAATGAGAGAGAGAGAGAGAGAGAGAGGGCAGCTGGCTGACAATCCATCAATCCTTCTCTCTCCAGCAGCCCCTCCCTTCCCCCCAGCACATTTGCATTGGTGAAGGGAGGGGCTGAATGAAGTGGTTGGAGAAGGACTGATTGATGGATTGTCTTCTTAATAACGTTTATCTTAGAGTCAAAAGGTCAGCAAGGCTGTTTTTAAATCACTGGAGCAAAGAAACTTTGTTTTTTAAATTGATTTGCTATAGTGGCATTTTTTTTTGCCATCCTGCAAAAAATTATCCTGCACACATCCATGAGTGCTTGGAATGGAACCCACGTGGATAATTAGTCTCAGCCTGTACCAGTAAACAACTGGAACAGGAGGAGAATGGGGGGGGGGGGGAGGCAGGAGAGATGGAAAAGCAAACTGGGCAGGGCTGTGCTTGTGGAGCCCCTGAAGGAACGCAGTTTGAGAAACAGTGCTTAAGTAAAACTCACAAATGGTCGCTGTAGGATAGTACACAAATAAATGAATGGAGGGTTTCTTTCCTATCTCTGACCACCTCTGCTTGGCGTAGATGGGGAATGCTCTAATCTCTGATTGACTCTGCTGTTTCTTTACATTGTATCCGGTATTCACAATTGTGCATTTTTGAAATTTTAAAATAGTTTTTTATGTTTTTGCCCCCCCCCCCCGGTTTCAAAACTGTTATTGTGAATTGATGCAAAACTATCACGAAATGTAGGTTACCTGTTTTGGCATCATTGTATGACTTAATAGAGACAGGCTACAATTCTCTGCATGCTCTCCTAGAAATGTACTAGGACTTGCTTCCAAGTAAATGTTTATAGGATTACACTGACGGTCTTGTTGTGGCTCCTGCTTATAGCTCTTCTTCCTTAAACTGCTACAGCGTGAAGAGAAGAAAAGGAGAAAAATTGAGCATGGATGTGTGTATAGATACTATTAAGTGAAGCAGAAGAAGGGTGGGAGAATAGCAGTCACTTTGGATTCCCAAATAAAATCAAGGGCTGTAGTATACTGTATTCTGAGTTAATCCATATAAGATGTTTGCATGTGGTAGTGTTTTGACAGTTGCAAATAAGATCAGGCATGTGGAAAGATTGTAGCTCAGTGGTAGAGTCCATGCATTGCATGCTTATTGTCCTAGTTTCAGACCCTGGCATCTCCAGCTAGACTTGCAAAAGGACTCTTCTATGCCTGCAACCCTGAACTGTTGCCAGCCAGCATGGATAATACTGAGCTTGGTAGACCAGTGATCTGGCTCAGTATAAGGAACATCATATGTCCATAAATGTTGAGACAGCAGCTAGGTGACTGACTGAAATCCTTCCCGTGGTGTAGAATGATATGACTATGTTAGTACAGTATGCCCAGGGGTGAGCTATCAGTCAGTTTTAGACTATTGTGCAGGCCAGTCAACAGTGTGTTCCAGAAACTTTTCTTCGTCTCTGAGCAGTTTTTTTTGCACTATGAGTGGGATGTGGGCAGTTTGGTTCAAGTCTGCAAAAGGAATATACCTTCATAACAAAGAGTTTCAGAACTTTATATTGGGATGTCATGGTTCTGGAACTATTACAAATATTTTAATGCAAGTGCGCTTACTAAGCAGTATTTTTGGTTACTAAACTCTGATGTTAAAATCCTAACAAGTACAGTAGATCCTGCAGTGGCTGAGGAAGTATCTGATTTTTTAAAGCATCAATGCAAACAATTCAAGTTTATTTTTAAAGGGGATGGTGCAGTCTGCTCCCAAGGCACATCTGGCACAGTTTACTAGGATAGTAACCACACTGAATTCCTAGCAGTGGTTGGTTTTGCTTCAGAATGTAACACAAGGTCAACAGATGTAGCTACTGTGGTGAAAACAAAATGTGTAGTTAAGGTGAAGATGGATACACTGCTGATATGCTTAATACATCATTACTGAAACGTTCAGCTTAAAATATCTTTAAAGCCTTGCATCTTATCAAAATGTTGTCATCCTTCTTGCAGTGCTTGGTGAGGAAAAGTAGATAGGAATTTTGTGCTGTCTCAACCTATAGAAATAGGCTATCTTTTTGCTAATTTGCAGAAACTCTAGGGAAGAGCCTGTTAGTTTGAAGGACTGTTAGTGTTGACCCTACTTCCCTTGAAACTTCTGATCTGTTTATCCTGTCTCCCCTGATATTGCTGTGATGTGTTGGGAAGAGGATCCTTTTGACTGTCATTGGCATAGCTGTTCTGATGTCACTGAGATGCTTGCTATCGTGGAGTCAAACAGATGGGATCGTAAGGGGGCCTCTGGAAACACTACTATCTATGTACCGAAGGCCATGAGGAATCTGTTATAAGACAAACCACCTCCAATAAGTCAGTGGGGTCATTATCTTTTAAATGACACACCATTTGGGTGTATATGATTGAGCAACCTAGGGATACTTCAATGCTAAGGGTCAGTACACACTTGCTACTTAACTAGGTATGAGATTCCCTGTGTCTTTTTTCTTGGATGTAGAGGGGAAAGGAGTATTCTGCATTGCCTAGATCTTTTTCTCTCCTCAGCTATGTCCTCAGGCAAGGCCATCAGCTGCCAGTCATTCCTGTCTTCCTTTGGATCTAGATGGATCTAAGCACATGGCTCTGAATACTGACCCAATCCCAATGAGACATCTGAGCCCTTAGCAGGCCAACATTGCCCCAGCCCAGGAATAATCTTAGTTGCTCTCTTTTGCACCTTTTCCATTTCTACTATGTCCTTTTTGAGATGCGGTGACCAGAACTGGACACAATACTCCAGGTGTGGCCTTACCATCGATTTGTACAACGGCATTATAATATTAGCTGTTTTGTTCTCAATACCTTTTCTGATGATCCCAAGCATAGAATCGACCTTCTTCACTGCCGCTGCCCATTGGGTCGACACTTTCATTGAGCAGTCCATCAGCACCCCAAGATCTCTCTCCTGATCTGTCACAAGACAGCTCAGAACCCATTAGCCTATCCACTAACCCATTAAGTACACTGCCACTCAGCCTGCCATCCAGTTTGTTGCGTGGCTGTTTCCCTGCAGGGAGTCATTGTGTCTTTGTTCTGTTGAGGGCTGCCCTACTGCCTATTTCCTGTCAGGCTGGTCCTAAACCTGGGATTGTGTAGAACCGGTTGCCTCCAATTGTTGCATGTAAGCCCATCTTCAGATACTAGGCACAATTTTTCAGTTAACTAAAACCTTGTGGTACAATATCAACAGTGTTTGGTAAAAAAAAACTATACACAAGATTGTTAATCTGAGCAGTTCTTCAAGTGTTTTGCAGACGCAGCAATACCTATTAAGAGCTTTTATTGCTGCAGAATGTGGAACTTATACAAATTTCATGTTCAGTGCCTAACATGCTTGGAGCTTTCTTCCACTGTATGCCAAACAACCTGAAATACTTTTTTCTTTCTTCCCAGGTACAATGGTTCCCTTCCAAATGGTGATAGAGGACGTAGGAAAAGCAGGTTTGCTCTCTATAAGCGACCCAAAGCAAATGGTGTCAAACCCAGCACAGTTCATGTGATTTCAACACCTCAAGCATCCAAGGTATGTGGCTACTTCCATGCCTAAAGTTTCAGTGCTGATCTTGTTGGGTGGTAACTGGTGGCAAATTTTCTTACCACATTTGCTTGTCTTTCTAGTTGGGATGATATTTGCTTGTTGAGAAGGTGTCCTGACTTTTCAGTTCAGTATGTTCAGAGTTCTGTACTCATTGTTAGTCACAAAAAGCAGAACTCCCCATCACTGTAGCAATAATTCTGTGCATAGGCTTTTTTGTAGGGTTTGGCAAGGAATAGAACTCTCTTATAAATGTAGATGTGTTTGTCTTTAACAAATCTTGTAACATGCCCATAAGGAATAGCTTTGTTCTTTTGCAAGAAGCCAGGTTATTTTAGTGTACTTGTTGGCCACATACATTCAAAAGTCATGTGCATTGCAGTCTTTATTTATACCTGGGGCAAAATCCCAATAGACTGGGGCCCAGAATGCTGATTATATCTATTTGTGTCTGGATGGTGGATAGTGTATCTTGCTGCCCAGGCACACATATCTTGATCCTAGTGTCCAGGAATCTGGAGTATTCTCAATCCCAGAGTCTAGACAATAATTTTAAATACATGGAAGTAAGGGATGTTTGCTCCAGCTGCAAGCTGTCATGGAATGGAGAAGCAATGTGGATGTGAAACAGATTAAAATTAAACTTCTTTATTGTGATGGCAATTTAAGAATAGCTATTGGATTGTTAGGAGTCTAAACAATGGCCAGCTGTATCTCATGAATGGTTTTTCTCAAGTTAATGAAATTCCAATATTTGATCTAAACATGCTAGAAATCTGCATTTTTTTTTGTTTAGTTGGCAGGAAAGTAGGCAGGAAAAGAGTGAACTCTTCTGAGGTAGGAGGAAATGTGAGGCGTATTTGAGGTCTGTCTAATGCATCTGTGGGGAAGAGTAGAAGATTACCTGAGAACCCCCCTCAAAAAAAGAAAAAAATTGCTGCTATGTAAATATGTCTCTGGACTGGTATCTTGAAACCTTTGATAGTGCTTTTCCACTAGAAGACAGGACTGAATTGGACTGGGCTGGGGAGAGAGCGTTTGGCTTCTTTCCTACTGGAATACAACATTCTGATTGACTTTGCCGTCTGACTTGGAATTGAATCCTCTTCTGCTTGTTCTCCTTTCCTCCTTGCTCAATGGATTGCATGATGCCCAATTTTCCTCTTGGAATTGAGCTATAGTAATTGTGTAAGGCAGGGCTGGCCAGAAAAGTAGTATCTAACTCATGGGTACTACCTGCTCCTGAGAGTCTGACTACAGTCAGGTGAGAGTCTGACTATAGTCAGGTGAGAGTCAGACAAGCAAAAGAACCAAATTCCTGCTGGGGATTAGTGTTCGAAGCAGCGGTGTACTGTCAGTGCCCTGTCCGTCTGTCCCCCACCCCTGGTTTTTCCTTATTTTCATACACCTTAAAATTCTCTAGAAGCTCTTGTGCAAGTCCAGCAGTCTAAAAAGCTGCTGGAGCATCCTTCTACAAACTGTTTTGGTCCTATGTTTGAAATTTCATTATCCACCAGCCATGTGCGTTCGTGGTGTAAGTGCTCCCTAACTGAATTAGCTACCCTTCCTACAGAATTGGCATGTGATTGTTGATTGGGCAGCCAAACCTGTGGAAGGAGAGGTCAGGTGAGCACCAGTTGGGTAACTAGATGACATCATCAAAAGGGAAAGAGGGGGGACCCGGGAAACTATAGGCCGGTCAGCCTAACATCCATACTGGGTAAGATGGTGGAATGCCTCATCAAAGATAGGATCTCAAAACACATAGACGAACAGGCCTTGCTGAGGGAGAGTCAGCATGGCTTCTGTAAGGGTAAGTCTTGCCTCACCAACCTTATAGAATTCTTTGAAAAGGTCAACAGGCATGTGGATGCGGGAGAACCCGTGGACATTATATATCTGGACTTTCAGAAGGCGTTTGACACGGTCCCTCACCAAAGGCTACTGAAAAAACTCCACAGTCAGGGAATTAGAGGACAGGTCCTCTCATGGATTGAGAACTGGTTGGAGGCCAGGAAGCAGAGAGTGGGTGTCAATGGGCAATTTTCACAATGGAGAGAGGTGAAAAGCGGTGTGCCCCAAGGATCTGTCCTGGGACCGGTGCTTTTCAACCTCTTCATAAATGACCTGGAGACAGGGTTGAGCAGTGAAGTGGCTAAGTTTGCAGACGACACCAAACTTTTCCGAGTGGTAAAGACCAGAAGTGATTGTGAGGAGCTCCAGAAGGATCTCTCCAGACTGGCAGAATGGGCAGCAAAATGGCAGATGCGCTTCAATGTCAGTAAGTGTAAAGTCATGCACATTGGGGCAAAAAATCAAAACTTTAGATATAGGCTGATGGGTTCTGAGCTGTCTGTGACAGATCAGGAGAGATCTTGGGGTGGTGGTGGACAGGTCGATGAAAGTGTCAACCCAATGTGTGGCGGCAGTGACGAAGGCCAATTCTATGCTTGGGATCATTAGGAAGGGTATTGAGAACAAAACGGCAAGTATTATAATGCTGTTGTACAAATCTATGATAAGGCCACACCTGGAGTATTGTGTCCAGTTCTGGTCGCCGCATCTCAAAAAAGACATGGTGGAAATGGAAAAGGTGCAAAAGAAAGCGACTAAGATGATTACGGGGCTGGGGCACCTTCCTTATGAGGAAAGGCTACGGCGTTTGGGCCTCTTCAGCCTAGAAAAGAGACGCTTGAGGGGGGACATGATTGAGACATACAAAATTATGCAGGGAATGGACAGAGTGGATAGGGAGGTGCTCTTTACACTCTCACATAATACCAGAACCAGGGGATATCTACTAAAATTGAGTGTTGGGTGGGTTAGGACAGACAAAAGAAAATATTTCTTTACTCAGCGTGTGGTTGGTCTGTGGAACTCCTTGTCACAGGATGTGGTGCTGGCGTCTAGCCTAGTCGCCTTTAAAAGGGGATTGGACAAGTTTCTGGAGGAAAAATCCATTATGGGGTACAAGCCATGATGTGTATGCGCAGCCTTCTGATTTTAGAAATGGGTTATGTCAGAATGCCAGATGCAGGGGAGAGCACCAGGATGAGGTCTCTTGTTATCTGGTGTGCTCCCTGGGGCATTTGGTGTGCCGCTGTGAGATACAGGAAGCTGGACTAGATGGGCCTATGGTCTGATCCAGTGGGGCTGTTCTTATGTTCTTATCAAACCCAAGTTACTTAAGTCTTAAGCATATGGGTGTTCTGAGTGTTTTCTGCCCAGTTTTCCATGCAAATCTAATGCTGGTACACAGAAGGCACAAGCACTTACTCTCCAGTAAGTGCAGGGACCAAGAATTCCTGAAGCAATGTAAATAGATAGGGACTGTATTTTGTAGCTATACACATTCAGGGAATTTGTTTTGCTTTATTGTAGTTTGCTTTCATTCCAAACCAGCTGCAGTGTCACTAGCTTGTGTCATGTGTTGGGGCTGTATGCTTTACTCTGAAGTAGTATGGCAGCACCATTTGCTGGATATTATTAGTTAGTGCATTTTGTTTGGTCAAGCCTTTTCTCTGTATCCATCCCGCTGAGTTTGCATTTCCATTAGCCTTTCTATATTCTTTATTTTTTAAACTCCACCTATTTTGTTAAATTTGTTTTCTTTTGGATTTTTAATAAACTAGTTACATTTTGACTCTTTACCAGAGGCAGTAACCTTTTTAGCAGAGCCTTAAACTACATGTATTATACTGTTCATCGCGGCTTATGCTGGACTGGTTGGGACCTAACCAAGATTCTGTGAATCACAATGGTACCTTGGTAGGATTCTTGCTATTTCAAGCAACATTGTTTTCTGGCATTAAGCTGGCGTAATTTGCTGTAAAGGCCAAGAATGCTGAGGTGTTTCTTCAGACTAAGCCCTGGTTCAAGGGCTCCAGTGACAATTGGTACAATATAGATCTTCGTCTTGCAGAGATGTCAAAGTTCTACTTGCAGGTCTTGATATTTTGTGATTGTCTCCTTTCATCTTCTCATATATCATCTATATATACTGGATTTAAACAAAAAGTTAAAAGTGGTTGACATAGTAAAAGAAATTTTAGAATGAGTAGTTTCTGTTACAGAGGATTCACAATCTAAAAGACACCAACAAATGGCCATTAGAAATGATGCTGAGCTGGTGTGAGGAGGGATAGTCCCCTGCTGAATATAAGAGAACCAGAACTTAATAGGTGTGTTTAGTCCTGTTAGCAGGGGTTTTACAGGTGGAAGAATGTTTTGTACTTTGCCAAATGAATGTATTAGATTTGTTAAACAATCCCCCGAATAAATGCTACTTGTGGTGAAATTATGATATTGGCTTTCAGTTAAATTTGAAGTTTTTATTAGTGTTTGTGTTTTCTAACAATTGAACAGGATCTGGTTTTTGATCACTTGGGCCATTTGAATAGATAAGATTGCGTTATTCAGAGAACCCTGAAACAAATTCAGGCTCATGTTAATGATGAGTTTTGATCAAATTCTGCTAACAGTTAAGACAAAACTTGTGTGTGTATAGCATACCAAGAGATATTTGAAGAGTCATCAAATATGGGTGAAACTTTTAATATTCTGCTATTTGTGTATGTATGAGTGATACTTAAGGTCAGTGTCTTGACCTGGTATTATTTACTGCATTTTAACTCCTGGATATTTCTAACATGACAAATCAGACCTTAGAAATCAGGGCTGAAATGAACATTCCTGTGCATGACCCTTGCTTGTGTCGACTTTGGTGACTGAAGAGAAAAATGGAGATGGGGGAAAATGCATCCAGTTCCTTCTTTTCTAGCATTTGGATTTCACAGTACTTAACCTGTCAAAAGCCTATTGAGGGTGCCTGAGGTATCTTGTTAGTTTAAAAAAATGGCACCATCCTCCTTGCCTCTTGTGCACCTTGAGTTTCAGTATCTAGTATAATGGCTTTTGTTACAAAAATAACAGTTCTGTGTGAGATGGTAATTAAAATCCTTTACTGTTTTGCATTTCAGAATTTGGAAGTGGAAAGAGATACCAGGTTCAGTGTAATCCTCTTGCACTTTCTTTGAACTGTTATAAAAGAGCTTTTGTGCTTTTTAAATTGCTGTGTAAGGCAGAACTTCTGGATGCCTGCCCAGGGAACAGTGATGACATGGGTTACAGCTAGTGTTCCTTCTAAAGCTCAAAAGCAGATTTGAAGATTGGGTGGTTGTGTATGTGTGTGTTTAAAAGAAAAAAAACCAACCCTCTTTGGGTTACTTTTCTGGGAGTTTGGGAGTCTGAAATGAAATCAAGTGGGTTAGGAATTATTTTTGCATGTTTCATAGTAACTTTATTTTGAAACTCAAATGCAAAGGAGCCAGAAACTACTTTGTGGAAATAACTTTCAAGTTGACGTTAATAATCACTGGGTTCTGTTTCAGCTCTTTCAGTGTTAAGCTTTATCATCCATTAGAGTTGGGCTGTTCTTATGTTTAACTGCATAGAATATTAACCTACCTGGACTTGTATTGGCAACTTTCAGTCTCGAAAGACTATGGTATCGCGCTCTGAAAGGTTCTGGCACAGCGTCTAGTGTGGCTGAAAAGGCCAATCCGGGAGTGACAATCCCTTCCACACTGGGAGCAAGTGCAGTCTGTCCCTGGTCTGTCTGTCTCCCTGGCTATGGGCTGGACTTAGTGGTTGGTTTTAATGTACAGTTTATATGCCTGCTGCTTTGGGTACACAAAAAGTTGTATTAACTATACATCTGTTCAAGGAACAGATTTCCCTCCTGCTCCCACGCCCCTGCCCCCATGCTTGTTCTCCTGGAGATTGTTACCTTTTGGTAATGCACAATCTGTTTGTAATTTGAGATCTGCTTCTAGAACAATATTGGCTTGATGTTGCTGAAAGTCCAGGTTTTTTCTTTGGGGAAACAAGATGTCTGTACCTGTATTGTGTACTGATTTTGTCCGGAAGCACAACTTTTAGCAAAGCTATTTTTAAAAAACTCAAAACCTTTGAAACAAAGATGAATCTATGTTGTTTGCCAAATCTGAAGTTTTCTCCTGCAGAATTATATGAATTAGCAAATACAAAGGAACATAAGAACAGCACTGCTGGATCAGGCCATAGGCCCATCTAGTCCAGCTTACTGTATCTCACAGTGGCCCACTAAATGCCTCAGGGAGTGCACAAGGCAACAAGAGTCCTTTCATCTGGTATTCTGAGGTAACCCACTTCTAAAATTAGGAGGCTGCACATGCATCCTTACTTGTAACCTGTGATGGACTTTTCCTCCAGAAATTTGTTCAATCTCCTTTTAAAGGCTTCTAGGCCAGATGCCATCAACACATCCTGTGGCAAGGAGTTCCACAGATTAACTACATGCTGAGTAAAGAAATATTTGATCCCTGTTGCGTAAAGCAGCTACTACGTTTTCCAGACTCACAAAGAGAGTCTGGCCCAACAAGAAGCTGACGGAACATACCAAGATTCAGGTCTACAGAGCTTGCGTCCTGAGTACACTTCTGTACTGCAGCTAGTCATGGACTCTTTGCTCACAACAGGAGAGGAAACTGAGCGCTTTCCACATGCGCTGCCTCTGACGCATCCTCGGCATCACCTGGCAGGACAAAGTTCCAAACAACACAGTCCTGGAACGTGCTGGAATCCCTAGCATGTATTCACTGCTGAAACAGAGACACCTGCATTGGCTCGGTCATGTTGTGAGAATGGATGATGGCCGGAGCCCCAAGGATCTCCTCTATGGAGAACTCATGCAAGGAAAGTGCCCTACAGGTAGACCACAGCTGCGATACAAGGACATCTGCAAGAGGGATCTGAAGGCCTTAGGAGTGGACCTCAACAAGTGGAAAACCCTGGCCTCTGAGTGGCCCGCTTGGAGGCAGGCTGTGCAGCATGGCCTTTCCCAGTTTGAAGAGACACTTGGCCAACAGTCTGAGGCAAAGAAGGAAGGCCCATAGCCAGGAAGACAGACCAGGGACAGACTGCACTTGCTCCCGTTGTGGAAGGGATTGTCACTCCCGAATCGGCCTTTTCAGCCACACTAGACGCTGTTCCAGAACCACCATTCAGAGCGCGAAAGCATAGTCTTTCGAGACTGAAGGTTGCCAACAACAACAAAAAAGTTGCGTATATGCAGTGTTGGGTAGAAATGGCTTAAGTGGAGATGACAAGGCCTTTCCAGGCCGCCTGATAAGTTGGAGCAGTGGTGGATTGATAAATTATCACATTTTTTATCTATCACATTTTTTGCTGTGTGAAATGTATTCTAACCTGACAAGGAGTGCAAATGTTCTTAGGCTTGGATTTTCAAGTGGGCTGCGCTTGCAGCAGTAACACCTCAGCATGGCTCAGCAGCTGAGAGCCTGAGGGCCGGATAAAAAGCTTCCGCAGGCCACATCCAGCCCCCAGGCCTTACGTTTGACACCCCGACATAAGGTATGTCTGCAGTATGTGAAACAGTGGTAGTTTTTCCACAGGCTGTAATTACAGGTGTGCCCCCTTATTCACAGGGGTTTCATTCTGGAACCCCCTGTGGATAGCTGAAACTGTGGATATGGGGGTACACCCATCCCCATGGTTCCAGAGGGGGTTTCAGAGCTCAACAGAGGCTGAAGATGTCTGTCCCTGGCCTCTGCCAAGCTCAGACTGAGCCATGCAGCTAAAAAAATTTGACTTCTAGTTTCTCTGTGAAACCTCCAGTGGGGGTGTGAGCGCTGGGGAAGGAGCTGGACCTGATCTGCAGACAAATGAACCTGTGGATACAGGATCCATGGACTTTGGGCCCCCATCTAATACCATAAATGACTGACACATGACCAGGAAGGCTCATGGCTTCCAAAAGGAAGAGAGCCTGTAAAGGATCTTAATAATAATAATAATAATAATAATTTGAACTATTATTATTATTATTATTATTATTATTATTATTATTATTATTATTATACCACCACTTTTCAACTAAAAGTTCACAAAGCGGTTTACAGAGAAAAATCAAATAACTAAATGGCTCTAAATAACTAAATGTCCAGGTGATTACTTATTTATGAGATAGTTACCTGCTACGTAGCTGTATTTTGTGTAAGAATAGGGGAGCGTTCAAATAGGATTTGGATGGGGTCACTTGATCATGGGTAGCTTTTCGTATCCCGCTTTCAGTTTTCCTAGTGTAGAAGTCTCGTTGCTTTTGGTGTGCATTGCTTGTTGCTGCATTTGAAATGAAAAATCATCCCAGTATACTTATAAAAAATATATTGAGGGAGGATTAGAATAAGTGATGGCATTTTTTAATAACAGGTTACATGAAAGCTTTGAGCAAATATGTGTCGTTGAGGAGCCTTTAATGACTTTTACTCCCTGATGAAACAGAAACAAATATTTTTTTTTTTCTTCCTAATAAGGGTCTTGGAATGCAGATGCCTGCTGTAGGGCAAACATTTGGTTAGATTTGGCTTTTATGATGCTCCAAGGTTACAACATTTGGGGCTCTTCAGTCTGGAAAAAGATGATGCATTCACAGAGAAGCAGCTTCCACATTCCAAAGCATTGAATGATGATGCTTTTATGATGCTCCAAGTTTGTTTCTATAGCTATTGTAGAGAGAAACGTTGGCTACACTGTTTCCCCCTTTGAAAGGAAAGAAAAACTTCATCCTTTCCAGTTACCTGAATGGTCTCTGCTCTTTCTCTTCTTAGTATGCCATTGGAACAGCTCCTGATAATGTTAACTGAGGAGGCTTCTGCTATCCTTATCCAATTTAGTGCCAAATACTTGGCAATGCAAAGTAGTCATATCGGTATATGATCTCTGGTCTCTGCATGGTCAGTCAAAATGCAGGCATGTGTGGCCTTTTGTTCAGTGTTGGAGGCTATTGGAGGTGGAGAATGGGATACCAATTTTCCCTGGATTTGAAATTAAAGTTAGTATTTCAGTAGGGGAGGGAAATTTTAATCAACATTAAGGCTAAGGTAGCACCTAATCGAAGGAAGGGAGGAGGATAAAGTGGAAAGCAGGTTTTTCTACTTGTTTAAATTAAACCTATACTTAACCCAGGTTAAACCTAATCTAAGTTAGAACATAACCTAAACAGTTCAGTAAATTGGGACACAGGACACAGGATCTAGAGAGCAATAAATAAACAAACCCAAATAAAAACTAGTTTGAGGTTACAAAAACAGTCCAGCCTAAGAGAACAGAACTAGGAGGGAAAGAACCTAGTAAGGGGCAATTCCCAATCCATTAAGAGCCCCATTAGGCTAATCCAAGCAGTCCATTCAGGAGCCTGCAGAGTAGGTTACGCCCATCAGCAGCCTTCCTGAGCTTTTGTAAACTCACCTGAGTTTAAGCTTCCTGAGTTTGCCTTCCTGAGCTTTTGTAAACTCACCTAGGAAGGCCAGCCCCCTTTCAATCAGGAAGGAAGGAGGGAGGAGGAGCCAGCCAGGAGTATAAAGCTAGGCTGGCCATCGCGTGAGGCTCTCTCCAGACGCGTGTGGCCTCTGGGAACCCAGTGCCTCGGGAACTAAGTGCCAGGTAAGGCACGAGAGTTTAGCATCTGGGCGAGTTCAGCAGCAGGGCGAGGAGGCCAGGGCTCCATACACTGCCCTTCCTCTTCCCTTGAGAAGAGGGCTGCTATACAGTGTAGGGTTTTTAAAAGGATCCCTAAATAAAACAACAACAACAAAAGCTATGCAGTCAGACAGCCAGCAGCAGGGTGGGGGCTATCCAGTGTTCTGCACTGAGTGCCACATGTATGATTATATGCCTCTGGGCCATAAGTCATGGGTGTGTCTTCGGTGCAAGGAGCTCCAGGGTCTCAGGGAACGCATCCGCTCCCTTGAAGCCTTGGTGGCCGACCTGGAGAAGCGCAGGCAGGCAGAGGAGGACCGTGGGGAGACTTCTGGGGACGATCAGGCTTCGTCCCAACCTCAGGCATGCAGCTCCTCGGTTGCCCGGGTGGGAAGTCTTGGGACTGGAGGACGTCATCCTGGAGAGGAGGGAAACAATCCCCTAGGGGGGACCCCTTCTCCAGGGGATGGGCCCGTATCCGAACGCACTCGGGATACTCCTCGGCGGGAGGGGGGTCGGGGGCTTCTTGTAGTGGGGGATTCAATTATTAGAAACATAGAGAGGGGGGTTTGCGACGGATGTGAGGACCACATGGTGACTTGCCTGCCTGGTGCAAAGGTTGCGGACATCACTTCTTGTCTAGACAGGCTAGTAGACAGTGCTGGGGGAGAGGTAGCGGCTGTGGTGCATGTCGGCACCAACGACGTGGGCAAGTGTAGCTGGGAGGTCCTGGAGGCCAAATTTAGGCTTTTAGGCAGGAAGCTGAAAGCCAGGACCTCAGGAAGCTGAAAGCCAGGACCTCAAAGGTAGCGTTCTCTGAAGTGCTACCTGTTCCACGCGCAGGGCCAGCTAGGCAGGCGGAGATCAGGGGTCTCATTGCGTGGATGAGACGGTGGTGTAGGGAGGAGGGGTTTAGATTCGTTAGGCACTGGGGAACTTTTTGGGACAAGCGGGACCTGTACAAGAGGGACGGGCTCCACTTGAACCAGAATGGAACCAGACTGCTGGCACATAACATTAAAAAGGTGGCAGAGCAGCTTTTAAACTGATCTCTGGGGGAAGGCCGACAGGAGCCGAGGGGCATCCGGTTCGGGACTCCTCATCCCTATGGGATGAGGATGGGGAGGTTAGAGAACAACAAGACAAAGGCAGAGTAGGAGAAGAAATTGGGAAAGGTAGTGTGATGGGATGTGATAGACGGTTTGGCACAATGAGAGGATGCGGGGACAAAGGAGCGAATAAGCAGCGCATCCTGGGGCATTATGTGTACAAATGCTTTTATGCGAATACCCGAAGTCTACGAGCAAAGGTGGGAGAACTGGAATGTCTGGTGACAAGGGAAAACATTGACATAGTGGACATAACAGAAACCTGGTGGAATGCGGAGAATCAGTGGGATACCGCAATCCCGGGCTATAAACTCTACAGGAGGGACAGGCAGGGGCGTGTTGGAGGTGAGGTGGCCGTTTATGTTAAGGAAGGGATAGAATCCAGCAAAGTAGAGATTGAAGGTGGGTCCGACTCCACCGTAGAATCTCTGTGGGTTAAATTACCAGGCTTGTGCAGCGATGTAATACTGGGGGCGTGCTATTGTCCTCCAGACCAGAAATTGGATGGGGACCTTGAAATGAGGAAACAGATCAGGGAGGTGACAAGGAGGGACAGGGTTGTAATCATGGGGGACTTCAATTATCCTCATATTGACTGGGTCAATTTGTGTTCTGGTCATGATAAGGAAACCGGATTTCTTGACGTGCTAAATGACTGTGGCTTAGAGCAGCTAGTCACGGAGCCCACCAGAGGGCAGGTGACTCTGGATTTAATATTGTGTGGTACGCAGGACCTGGTTAGAGATGTAAACGTTACTGAGCCATTGGGGAACAGTGATCATGCTGCGATCCGTTTTGACGTGCACGTTGGGGGAAGAATACCAGGCAAATCTCTAACAAAAACCCTTGACTTCCGACGGGCGGACTTCCCTCAAATGAGGAGGCTGGTTAGAAGGAGGTTGAAAGGGAGGGTAAAAAGAGTCCAATCTCTCCAGAGTGCATGGAGGCTGCTTAAAACAACAGTAATAGAGGCCCAGCAGAGGTGTATACCGCAAAGAAAGAAGGGTTCCACTAAATCCAGGAGGGTGCCCGCATGGCTAACCAGCCAAGTTAGAGAGGCTATGAAGGACAAGGAAGCTTCCTTCCGTAAATGGAAGTCTTGCCCTAATGAGGAGAATAAAAAGGAACATAAACTGTGGCAAAAGAAATGTAAGAAGGTGATACTGGAGGCCAAGCAAGACTATGAGGAACACATGGCCAGCAACATTAAGGGGAATAATAAAAGCTTCTTCAAATATGTTAGAAGCAGGAAACCCGCCAGAGAAGCGGTTGGCCCTCTGGATGGTGAAGGAGGGAAAGGAGAGATAAAAGGAGACTTAGAGATGGCAGAGAAATTAAATGAGTTCTTTGCATCTGTCTTCACTGCAGAAGACCTCGGGCAGATACCGCTGCCCGAACAGCCCCACCTGACCGAGGAGTTAAGTCAGATAGAGGTTAAAAGAGAAGATGTTTCAGACCTCATTGATAAATTAAAGATCAATAAGTCACCGGGCCCTGATGTCATCCACCCAAGAGTAATTAAGGAATTGAAGAATGAAGTTGCAGATCTCTTGACTAAGGTATGCAACTTGTCCCTCAAAACGGCCATGGTGCCAGAAAATAGGAGGATAGCAAATGTCACGCCTATTTTTAAAAAGGGAAAGAGGGGGGACCCAGGAAACTATAGGCCGGTCAGCCTAACATCTATACCGGGTAAGATGGTGGAATGCCTCATCAAAGATAGGATCTCAAAACACATAGACGAACAGGCCTTGCTGAGGGAGAGTCAGCATGGCTTCTGTAAGGGTAAGTCTTGCCTCACCAACCTTATAGAATTCTTTGAAAAGGTCAACAGGCATGTGGATGCGGGAGAACCCGTGGACATTATATATCTGGACTTTCAGAAGGCGTTTGACATGGTCCCTCACCAAAGGCTACTGAAAAAACTCCACAGTCAGGGAATTAGAGGACAGGTCCTCTCATGGATTGAGAACTGGTTGGAGGCCAGGAAGCAGAGAGTGGGTGTCAATGGGCAATTTTCACAATGGAGAGAGGTGAAAAGCGGTGTGCCCCAAGGATCTGTCCTGGGACCGGTGCTTTTCAACCTCTTCATAAATGACCTGGAGACAGGGTTGAGCAGTGAAGTGGCTAAGTTTGCAGACGACACCAAACTTTTCCGAGTGTTGAAGACCAGAAGTGATTGTGAGGAGCTCCAGAAGGATCTCTCCAGACTGGCAGAAATGGCAGATGCGCTTCAATGTCAGTAAGTGTAAAGTCATGCACATTGGGGCAAAAAATCAAAACTTTAGATATAGGCTGATGGGTTCTGAGCTGTCTGTGACTGATCAGGAGAGAGATCTTGGGGTGGTGGTGGACAGGTCGATGAAAGTGTCCACCCAATGTGCGGCGGCAGTGAAGAAGGCCAATTCTATGCTTGGGATAATTAGGAAGGGTATTGAGAACAAAACGGCTAGTATTATAATGCTGTTGTACAAATCTATGATAAGGCCACACCTGGAGTATTGTGTCCAGTTCTGGTCGCCGCATCTCAAAAAAGACATGGTGGAAATGGAAAAGGTGCAAAAGAGAGCGACTAAGATGATTACGGGGCCGGGGCACCTTCCTTACGAGGAATGGCTACGGCGTTTGGGCCTCTTCAGCCTAGAAAAGAGACGCCTGAGGGGGGACATGATTGAGACATACAAAATTATGCAGGGGATGGACAGAGTGGATAGGGAGATGCTCTTTACACTCTCACATAATACCAGAACCAGGGGACATCCACTAAAATTGAGTGTTGGGCGGGTTAGGACAGACAAAAGAAAATATTTCTTTACTCAGCGTGTGGTTGGTCTGTGGAACTCCTTGCCACAGGATGTGGTGCTGGTGTCTAGCCTAGATGCCTTTAAAAGGGGATTGGACAAGTTTCTGGAGGAAAAATCCATTATGGGGTACAAGCCATGATGTGTATGCGCAACCTCCTGATTTTAGAAATGGGTTATGTCAGAATGCCAGATGCAAGGGAGGGCACCAGGATGAGGTCTCTTGTTATCTGGTGTACTTCCTGGGGCATTTGGTGGGCCGATGTGAGATACAGGAAGCTGGACTAGATGGGCCTATGGCCTGATCCAGTGGGGCTGTTCTTATGTTCTTATGTAACATTGCTAGCCTTCAAATTGATTGGTGTCATGGCATGGGCTCACCCTATGAGGAGAAACCACCTAGCCCCAGAGCCCAACTGCAAAGAGTTGGTAGGTGCACCCAGCAAAGGCTTCTCCTTGCACAACTTTTGGGAGCCCAACATGTCCCAGTTGCCATGGCGGCAAGGACACTACAACTGGGTATGCTGAGGGGAGGAAGCTTTTAGGGGAGCAAGGAGGGGCTCCCTCACATTCAATAAGACTTCAGTCCTTTCTTTTAAGTATCCAATGTACTTGTGTATTTTCTGTCAGAGGAAGGGGGTATTCTTCACTGGTTGGGATTGTCCTTGTGGCTGTAGGAGGTACGGCCCGTCAAAGTCATGTGGTCTCCTGATGCAAGGGTGATCCTGCTTCCTAGACCAGCCCTACCTTGCAAAGAGAACAGTTGCCAGTCTTTGAGCTCCCTGCTCAATGCGTTTTGATTGATCTCTTCACAGCTCTCTCCCTACTCGGTTGTTGTTTAGGTCCTGGGTCCTTCACGGAAGGGGAGGAAGTTCTCAAGAAGGCCTCCCCAGGGTGACTGGGTTAGCAGTCAGTAGTCTTATTAGCACACCTTTGTTTGGTGTCTTCTGCAAATATGGCCACCTCTCTGTTGATGCTGTGAACGTTTTGGAGCAAGTTGAAAAGCGCTTCCCTTATACAGATCCGGGGAGGGGGGCCTTACATCTTACTTGTCTCCTTATCTATGACTGCTAGTAATACACATGCCTTTACTGGAGGACATTGTCAAAAGCTTTTTTGACAATGCTGTATACATTGTTAGTCAAATTGCCTTTACCCAAATGTCTGGTGCTTTTGGAGAACTATAATAGGTACTTTTCCTCTGCATGCTTTATAATTTTCAATTTTTATGTAGACACATTAGTTATTTGGAGACCAGCAACTTGCTTGCACAACTGTGTCCTTCCCTCTCCCCAGTTCATGATACTTTTGCAAAATACCTTGTGCCTCCATCTTCATTTACAGTTCTGCGCACAAAAGAGGAGGCAGATTTTTCCAGGGTGGCAGATGAATGGGTGTCAATAGTCCACCTGACAACCTGAAAGAACCCTGAAATTAGGCTTTTCAGAACTTTTCTGTCCACCTTCCTAGAAAGTCCAGCAGCCGAAAGGATGCAAAGCCAATTTATGCACTTACTAAAGGCCTTATTTGTTACTGCTTACTGGAACAGTATCTGAGAAGTTGCTACTTTCAAATCAGCAAGCCCATCACAGGTTGTGCATGCCTTGACATTTAGCTTGAGCCAACATATTGTCAGCTAGATAAATTGCTTGTAACCAAAAACCAATTTCTTATTGTAATTACAATTTCTAAAGTAGCAGATTGCCTAGTGCAGATAGTGCAGGCGGACAAACACCGTTCCCCCCATTTTTGGATTAACCCCATAATGCTAATTCCAAATTGAAACCAGTTTAAATTCATGTAACTAGTGATGAGAGAGCATTTCTTAGCTTGATTCAGAATTGACTTTGTTCAAGTCTTTGAAAAAGGTCAGTAGTAATACCCCATGCCATGTGAGAAGATGGGTGGAAAGCTGAGAGAGCTTGCCTGAGGCCAGGTTAAGATTTTAACTGGAGTTTTATTGGCTCACATTCTTAGCTATTCATTGCACAGACAAAAATAAGTTTCATATTTGAACACTTCTGGGATGATGATAATCAATGGCGGCAACGACGACAAGACGACAACGGGCATTTCTAAATCCCTCAAGGGGATTTTGACAATCATTGAGGTTCTCTCTTTCATGAACCAACAAATTTGCAGAATGGCTCGTCCCGGTTTGGTCTCACGTCTGGCCTCCAGGTTTCCCATGCAGGCTGACAAGCAGCTCCATCTCTCACATGGAGGGCAGCCAAGACACTTCTTGCTCACACCAAGAGCAGGTGGAATCACTCAGGTGGGCTTGTCAGCTGCTTCAGGGTCTTGCCATTCAGGGAGCTGCCGGTGTCTTCGAACTGGCAACCTCCTGATGTTATCTTCGGGCTAACGGAGGCTCTACCCTCTAGACCAAACCTCCTGGATAAAAAATGTGAAATTAGGAGAGATGGGGAGAGGAAAGGGGTGTTACTTTAATAGTGGTAAAGACCAGCAGGAGATCTTGGATATCAGTTAAAAAAACTCATTAAAAGAACATAAGAACAGCCCCACTGGATCAGGCCATAGGCCCACCTAGTCCAGCTTCCTGTATCTCACAGTGGCCCACCAAATGCCCCAGGCAGCACACAAGACAACATGATACCTGCATTCTGGTGCCCTCCCTTGCACTTGGCATTCTGACATAGCCCATTTTTAAAATCAGGAGGTTGTCCATACACAGCATGGCTTGTAACCCATGATGGAGTTTATCTCCAGAAATTTGTCCAGTCCTCTTTTAAAGGCATCTAGGCCCGATGCCATCACCACATCCTGTGGCAAGGAGTTCTACAGACCAACCACACGCTGAGTAAAGAAATATTTACTCAGATATACTTCCTCAAAGATATTCCTTGTGAGGAAGCCATGGTGTAGGCTTCCTCATGAAGAAGCTGCTTGAACCATTCACTAATGAGGCTATACTATATCTCCAAAACTAGACATGGTAGGGCAAAACGGATGCCATTTTTGGAATCGGCACCCCAAATATACCCAAGAATTGGTGTAATGTTTAAGGAAGCAAAATGTGTGTTGGCCTGTGTAATCAGGTCCTCAGACCTATCCAGATTAATTCCCAGTGCTTCTGTTTTTGTGAGGCACTTAGCAACCCGGAAGATGGCCTGATGTATGCTGTGTTGACAGTTGCTGACTCCCTGAAGTTTGGCTGATAAGCAAGCATGGTGTTAAGGAACTTTAGGTGTAATACTGTTTGCGTATAATGTTAAAATGCCTTTGTTTCAAGAGTGTTTTACTATTAAATGTGTTTCAGCATTACCCATTTCATCTGCCACAGTGAATGATTCTGCAAACACAGAATGGTTCCTAATAGCTGTAAGTCCTGTGGGATCTCTGTTGTTCACTGGGCAGTATGAAACCAGTTGGCAGCCTCTAGGAAGCAGATGGTTATAAACCAATCTGTAGTGGTAAAGGAGGGAGAGGTTTTGTTGTATGGGCTTCTTGGTTGGGCTTCATGCCCATTGCTCAGTTTTTTTGATTGGCAAAGGTGGAGTGAGGATTTATGCAATATTTTTTATGTGTCCATATCTCTTGATAACTTATATCAAAATATTTGTGTATTATGGCTGAAACACTACAGTGATCTAAGGTGGGAACTTGATCATAGTGGCACAAATAGTATTGCAGCAAATATAACTTCTTGTCTTGTCTTGTTCTGCAGATGTCTGTCTTGTGCAGAGCCGTGTATAGTACAGTTACTCCCCATGTACTTGCACTATCATAAATTTCCTGCATTGATGCCGTATCCTAGATGTTATTATTATTATTAATAGTATTTATTAATAATAATAATAATAATAATAATAATAATGTTCTGTGGCACTAGTTCAGTACTGCTGTTAAACTGCTGCTGTGCAGCAGTGACCCTGACAAGAAATCCTATCTGCTTTCTCTCTACACAGCAGATCACAGGATTAGCATATTCTTGTGGGCATGAACTTAATTCCTTAACTGGTTTGAATGTGATGTATCTATCACGCTGTAGAAGATTCGTAGCACTGAGTTCTAAAGAATTGCAGGTTCGATTTTGTAAGTATCCTGGAAAGGGAGCTGATCACTCAATTATGCAACAGCAAAACCATGAAACAGGAGTAATCTTGGAGCAGCCAAATACAGGGTCAGATTTGTGGCGCTCTTGAAGTATGAGAAACTCTCTTGGTATCAATGAGAACTTTGGTTCTGGACAGATGTCTGGCATATTGTATACAGAGTCTTAAGTTTGTCTAGCTGTGTTCTCATCTCATTTTATCTGGATATAGAACACCACTTTATAATTGGTGTCGCAGTTTCAAGTTGACTTATACATTTCCTACCCCATGTTGTTATCAAAGAAACCTTCTATTCTTGTAACCTTTTAAAGAGATACCATACTATTTATCACAGTGGTCTTCAATCCTTTTTGTGCCTTGATCCCAAAAAATAAAGTAAAAGATTGAGGACCATTCACTGATTCCCCCCCGGTCCTGTTTCTCCCTACCACTTGCATCTTCTCAGCAACCCTGTAAAGTTGCAGCCTAAGCAGGGCCTTAGGAGCTATGGGGCAAGACAGCAAGAAGAGGCTGTGCAGAATTATATCAAGTAGTAGTATCATTATTGGATTGGATGCAAACCCTCTTGCACAGACTTTGAAAGGCTGCCATGACTGCCCAAATGAGGCTTCCCAACCCACATGGTGAAGAACATTAATTTAGCAGGTTTCCAACCAAAAGAACACCACTGATTCCCTTAGTAATAGAAATGCAGCAAATACTGTATAGAGGAAGAGCAACTTCAGGTTCTTGCCTTAAGGTCTGTTGTTTGGTTGTAGTTCTTGCTTGTACTCTTTTGCAGAAGCAGCGCAATCATGGAGTTTTCGCCACTGCCTCACCCTTTAAGGCTTCCCTGGTTGGGATGTTGTGATGCCCCAGTTTGGAACCTCTGCCCTAGTCAGTTTTCTACTGTTTATGTGTGTATACACATTCCCTTATGCCAGGGGTCGGCACCCTTAAACACTCAAAGAGCCATTTGGACCCATTTTCCAGAGGAAAAAAATCTCAGGAGCCACAAAACCCCTTTGACATCTAAAATGAAGATAATACTGCATATATAGTTTTTTTTTTTACCTTTATGCTCTTATAGGTCCCATTTTTATAATGTAGCCCCCTCTTGTAGCTTTTAGTTAGTTTTGTCATACATTCTTGTCCTGTGTTTTCAGACGCCTGGTCCTCTATGGTGTTTTGCCTGATTCCAAGGCCAGTCTCTGCCTGGAGAATTATGCCCACTTTAAGCAAATTAGCTCCCCTTCTTTCCCCCAACAAATGACCCTGGTTCTGCCCTGTAGTCCTGCTGGACCCCACCTCCAGGGTAGCTCGCCTGTTCAACCTGCAGAGGTCCTCTCTCCTGCCAGCAGCCTCCCACCACTACAGCAGCCCCTTGGCCCTCAGCAGGCCTTGGGCACAGCAGCCACACTTCAAACTCCAGTGTCTCTAGCAGTTAGTCACAAAGTCAGTCAGAGTATCCAGGGCAGAGTCCAAAGTCAATAAGCCAAGTCACAGTCCAAGATCAGATTCCGAAGTAAATCAGTCAGAGTAGCCAAGTCAAAGTCAAGTCAGTCTCCTCTCCTACCTGCACTCCTTCTACAACCCACACCCACTTCCTCAGGTGCTCCTTATATCCCTGAGGGCCCTATTGCCTTCAAGTGGCTGCAGCTGTGCAGCACACTCTGCTGGATGCCCAGGCCTTACCCTTAAAGGGGCCACTGCTGACACCACATCTACCTCCTCACCAGATCTTCCAGGATTCCAATACATATGGTGCTTATGACATCTGCTTATCTTACATGGATACTAAAGAACTCCCCCCACCTTCCAGAGGCACCCTGCTGGAAGGAAAAAAGGACACAGACTCCAGAGGTGGGGAAGAAGCCAGAGCTGGGGGGGAAGGTGGGGGGGCAGCCACAGGCCAGCTTCTGCCCTGCCTGCCTGCCTGCCTGCCCTCCCTCACTCAGGCTGCAACCCTCTCCACACTATCCTGGGAGTAAGCCCCATTGACTACAATGGGACTTCTGAGCAGACAAGTTGGTTGGAGCTCTCAGGTTGCAGTCCTCTCCACACCTTCCTGGGAGGAAGCCCCACTGACTACAGCAGGGCTTACTTGTGAGTAGACCTGTACAGGAGGAGGCTGAGGCTACAGCCCTCCACACCTTCCTGGGAGTAGCCCAGGGACTACATTGGGGCTTACTCTTGAACAGACCTGCACAGGCTCCCACTCACCAGTACTTGCGCTTGGCCTTGAGCAGGCTCCAAGGCTACCATCCCAGGCACCCTTTCCTGGGAGTAAGCTTCATCTGCTGTAATGGGGCTTACTACTGAGTAGACACACAGGATGTCTCCTCTGCTGTGGAGGAAAAGCCTCTCCTAGTGCTGAGTGGGGACCTGCTCAAGGATAGGCGGGCTGCAAGGGCTTGCAATGGCTGAGGAGAGGGCGGCTGAGGATTGGCTGGTGGTCAGCCAGTGAAGGGCCCTGAGCCATTCCAACAGAAAAAGCCAGGAGTTTGCTGGATGCTGATTGGCTGAACCTGCTGGAGAGTTGGGGAAGGGAAAAACAGGGACCTTAAGCCTGCAGAGCGGGCAAAATTGAAAAGGGAAACCAATGCGGGGCAGGTGGGGGTGAAGGGAGAGGAGGGCAGTGAGCTCAGGGGCGGAGGGAAGCAGCTTGCCCTCCCAACACAGGTGCTTCCTGTTACCCCCTTTGCCACTTTCCCTGGGAGGAGCCGCAGCAGACAGCTGAAAGAGCCACATGTGGCTCTAGAGCCGCAGGTTGCCGACCCCTGCCTTATGCAGTGGGCCATCCATATCCGCAGATTTGGAACCTGCGGATGGATCCACTGACGACCTCCCAGACGTGACCTGGTCATGTTCAGAGTGTCCAGGTGACCCAAATCCCCAGATCCAAACATCCATGCATTTTGATATTTGGGGATTTCAGAACAGAACCCCTGCAGATAACGAGGGTCACCCTGTACTTGGTTTCTTCCATTGCATCATATATGTGGATCATATGCTGGAAGATCTGAGTGGTGCCTGTCTGGTAAATATTTGACATTTTATAGTCTCTGCTGTGACATTTTTATAGTCTCTGCTCTGTATACACTTCATGCCCTTGGTACCCTTAGAAGCATTCTGGGAAGTTTTTGATCGTTCATTCATTCATTCTTTTGCTTCTGTTTAGAAACAAGCAAGTTCAACACTTGATTTTTCATCCTATGGCTAATGTCATAAGAACAGCCCCACTGGATCAGGCTATAGGCCAATCTAGTCCAGCTTCCTGTATCTCATCCTGGTGCCCTCCCTTGCATCTGGCATTCTGACATAACCCATTTCTAAAATCAAGAGGTTGCACATACACATCATGGCTTGTAACCCGTAATGGATCTTTCCTCCAGAAACTTGTCCAATCCCCTTTTAAAGGCATCCAGGTCAGATGCCGTCACCACATCCTGTGGCAAGGAGTTCCACAGACCAACCACACGCTGAGTAAAGAAATATTTTCTTTTGTCTGTCCTAACTCTCCCAACACTCAATTTGAGTGGCTGTCCCCTGGTTCTGGTGTTATGTGAGAGTGTAAAGAGCATCTCCCTATCCACTCTGTCCATCCCCTGCATAATTTTGTATGTCTCAACCATGTCCCCCCTCAGGCGTCTCTTTTCTAGGCTGAAGGGGCCCAAACGCAGTAGCCTTTCCTCGTAAGGAAGGTGCCCCAGCCTCTCTTTTGCACCTTTTCCATTTCCATGTTGCAGGTTAGTGGAGGGATTCAGAACTGCTTTAGTGTTCCTTTATGTTGTTTGCATTAGATTATGAATAATCTTCCATTTATCCACACATTTTATTTTTATTCATGTAAAGAGTTTTTTTGTAACATTCTGCCTCTGAGAAGGCAAGGGCACTTTCAACATTTAAAATATGCAAATACAACTATGGAACATAATATCCATGTAAATGCTATCTGAGAGACTGTGCCTGGGATCAAGCTGAAGGTGAGTATTTTTTGAAATAAAAAGTTGGAGATTACTTTTGAACATTTTTCCTATTACCTGTCTGTGCTCAGAGTGTTTATATTTTTGATGTTGCTTCACTTAAAGAGAAAAGTATAGGATGCATGCTCTGTCTTATAGCTGCTATTGCTCCAAACCATCATTTCCTCTGTCATTTTTTTTCCCCTTCTAATACTAGCTTCCAGGCAGATAAGTCATCTGTTTGATAAATGGCAGAATGTTTCCCCGCACTGATTCACAGTGCTACAAATAAACCAAATCTGTTCTTGGAAGGGGGGGGGGGGAGAGAAAAACAACAACTTCAGCCCATTATTTACATTGCTGTTTCACTGGTGCTATAAAATAACCTAGACTGTAGCTGTCTTTTGCTGAACTGTGTTTTATCTTTCATCTCCTACTTTTTTCATGGTAAACCCTAGAAGCCTGTCTAAACTAGTAAACAATTAGAGAAATGGCAAGCTCTGAATGCTGGAATTGGAAGTTTCTAGACTGCAAATCTCAGATTCTTCACAGCTGTGTTGTACTATTCTGGCTGAACTTGTCTTTTGTTAGGCATAGGGCCTGGGAGGCTTACAGCCAAATCTGTAAGACTCTAGCCTAGCCTAGCAGCTGTTGACTTTGCTAGGTATATTTATAACTTCTATTTCTTGAGTAGAAAATGTTTAGGTCACTGTCGTGATTGCAGACTTGTTTCTTTTTAAAAGCAGATATTTAATAATTCTGTACAAATATGAGATCCTGTTTCATAAGTTGTGCTTATTGCTTTGCTTTCACAAGGGAGAATCAGCATAGCTTCTGTAAGGGTAAGTCTTTTCTCACGAACCTTCTAGAATTCTTTGAAGAGGTCAACAGGCATATATCTGAACTTTCAGAAGGCGTTAGATATGGTCCCTCACCAAAGCCTACTGAAAAAACTCCACAGTCAGGGAATTAGAGGGCAGGTCCTCTCATGGATTGAGAACTGGTTGAAGACGAGCGAACAGAGAGTGGGTATCAATGGGCAATTTTCACAGTGGAGAGAGGTGGAAAGCGGTGTGCCCCAAAGATCTGTCCTGGGACCAGTGCTCTTAACCTCTCTATAAATGACCTGGAGACAGGGTTGAGCAGTGAGGTGGCTAAGTTTGCAGACAACACCAAACTTTTCCGAGTGTTGAAGACCAGAAGTGATTGTGAGGAGCTCCAGAAGGATCTCTCTAGTCTGGCGGAATGGGCAGCAAAATGGCAGATGCGTTTCAATGTGAGTAAGTGTAAAGTCGTGCACATTGGGGCAAAAACTCAAAACTTCACATATAGGCTAATGGGTTCTGAGCCGTCTGTGACAGATCAGGAGAGAGATCTTGGGGTGGTGATGGACAAGTCAATGAAAGTGTCGACCCAATGTGCTGCGGCAGTAAAGTAGACCAATTCTATGTGTGGGATCATTAGAAAAGGTATTGAGAACAAAACGGCTAATATTATAATGACGTTGTACAAATTGATGGTAAGGCCACACCTGGAGTATTGTGTCCAGTTCTGGTCGCCGCATCTCAAAAAGGATATAGTGGAAATGGAAAAGGTGCAAAAGAGGTCAACTAAGATGAGTGCTGGGCTGGGGCACCTTCCTTATGAGGAAAGGCTACGGCGTTTGGGCCCCTTCAGCCTAGAAAAGAGACGCCTGAGGGGGGACATGATTGAGACATACAAAATTATGCAGGGGAAGGATAAAGTGAATAGAGAGATGCTCTTTACACTCTCACATAACACCAGAAGCAGGTGGCATCCACTAAAATTGAGTGTTGGGAGAGTTAGGACAGACAAAAGAAAATATTTCTTTACTCAGCATGTGGTCAGTCTGTGGAACTCCTTGCCACAGGATGTGGTGATGGCATCTGACCTGGATGCCTTTAAAAGGGGATTGGACAAGTTTCTGGAGGAAAAATCCATTATGGGTTACAAGCCATGATGTGTATGTGCAACCTCCTGATTTTAGAAATGGACTGTGTCAGATGCAAGGGAGGACACCAGGATGCAGGTGTCTTGTGTACTGCCTGGGGTATTTGGTGGGGCTGCTGTGAGATACAGGAAGCTGGACTAGATGGCCTGATCCAGTGGGGCTGTTCTTATGTTCTTATGATCTTGGAAACAGGATACAAAAAAAATGCAAGAACTTGTCATGACCTTTGTGATCAGAACAACTGCTGTGCAAGAAAGGTTTGGAAAAGTGTGTGTGTAGATTTGTGGTTTGACTGCAGTCACAAACATTGGTCTTAGCAGCTGGCATAGCTTTAAATCCCTGCTTTAGCCCTACTAGCTGACTAGTTAATGTTTGCTGCAAAACTAGGGTGGAAAACAAGCAGAGTTAGTCAAACTGAAACCCTTTTTGAAAAACTGTCTTGAATTTTGTGATGTAAGATTAGTCTTCTCAAAACTCTCAGGATAAATCTGCTGCAGGTGAAGTAACTATTGTGTTGAATATGCTGTTTGGAGGTCAGTATGTTGCTTACAATGAATGGATAATGAAGCACATTCATTTGTGAGCTGCCCCCTCTGGTTCTCTCCATCATCTCTTACTGACTGCTGCTGAGAGCCTTGCACATGGCTCAACCCTTGCTCATTTCATAAAAGCCAGGATATAATCTTTCAGAGAGGCTTATTTCTGAAAGACTTCAAATTTACAAGCCTTAATCCATCTCCCCACAGCATTAAAGCAGATCTTCTTATAATGTGACAGCAGTGTGATTATACTGCTACTAAATCTGTTTGCAACTACGTGTCTCATATTTTTTTTCATCTGGAGGACACTCTTGTTCAGTACACAAATACTTGGGTTTCCTTGAGTATATTACCCGCTGTTTACGCTGTTCTAATCTATGTAAAGGAAGATAGCAATCCAGCTTTGTCTTCCTTGTTCACAGTAGTCTTGATATCTTCTGAAGGGAAGGATATTGCTTTTGACAAGTTCATATTTGTTATAAACTCACCTACTGCCAAAGAAGCTATTCTGGTGTTCCTGATGTACCATTGTTTTGAACAGATGATGGCTCACATTAACTGAGTTTCAGTCCCAATCAGTAAGTACATTTGTGCAAAATGACATCCATGTGTGTCAACCTAGGTGGGATTTGCCACCATACTTTCTCACCAATCCAGGGGTTTATATATGACAAATAATCCTATTTCAGATCCTGTTGGCTATCTTTCGGCAGTCATCTTCGCTCTGCATGTACCTCAGCAGCACTTACCTAATAAAAGTGGTGGGAGTTTAAAGCCCTGAGAAAACAAGGAGAGCATGAGCTCTGGTAAAGAAGGGCTCCCCCTGAGAGGCAGTCTAGGATGCAGCACCTCTGAGGACTGAAAACCTGCTGGCATAGGACAACCCCATGAGTTTCCAACATTTAGAACTTGTGTTGACCCTTCCAAACTTGCAGATTAAGAAGCAGAAAAGGTACTTGTCATTTGGAGTAGACTATGCCTTGTAAGTGCTTAGAACTGTACTTCATGCTTTTTGAATTGGCGGCTTGGGGAAACACCTCTCAGGAGTAACCATTGATTGTCACTAGCGTATATAAATTGGTCCTAATCCATGGCACACTGAGAAGGTACTAAAATTGTCAAGGCACACCATCAGTCTTTTGACAATTTGCAAGGCACATCATGCTGTTGGTGGGGGCTCACACCCCTAATGCCCCAACTAATAAATGACCCGCCCCCAAACTCCTGTGGCACACCTGCACACCAGTGTGCCATAGCACAGTGGTTGAAAAATGGCTGCCCTAGAGAGAGGTCTAGGATAAACTTTTGCCCATTATTCTAGCATGAATATTTTGTTGAGTATGCACGAGGGGTTGTGAAAAGTGAGCTAAATGCACAAACTGCTTGGATAAAATTTTGGGGCTATACAAACATTTTCAATGGGGCAAGATGAAATACAATTTGTACAATATACAATGTTCTAATTAAACAGTTATTTTGAAGCACAGGGTACCCATTATCTGTAATTATGAAGTAAAGATAGCCAGTATCTGTGTGGAAGAACTTTTGTAGCAATTCACTTAGTGGGAATGTTGAAGATACAAGTTCAAGAAGCAAGATTTGATATTTTTTAGAACCTCTCTGTTTCTACATACTTTAAAATGTATCCTTAATCTCACTTTCTTGGGTTGGACATGGTTAAATGGTTTTCAACTCCACCTGGTTTCACAAAGGTGTATCTGCAATATAAATATTTATTACGAGTTACTCAAAGGTACTAAGCAAGCCTAAGTAAGTGTTACTTCAAATGATATTCATAAGACTTCTCAAGACTGTTATGTCCTGTACCAAGGACATAAATAGCACATCAATATGAGCAAGCAGTAAGCACTGCAGCAGTTATGCAAGCCAAAGCCTTTTCATTTAGAAATATGAAATTTACAGTGATCAAATTCTTACAAAAAAGTTTAGAATGCTGTATTTTTTTTTGGGGGGGGGGAACAATCCTAAAATCTAGACAACTCTGCTACTGGTTCTTTTATGATATATAGTTGGCAACCTTCAGTCTCGAAAGACTATGGTATCGCGCTCTAAAAGGTGGTTCTGGAACAGCGTCTAGTGTGGCTGAAAAGGCCAATTCGGGAGTGACAATCCCTTCCACACTGGGAGCAAGTGCAGTCTGTCCCTGGTCTGTCTCCCTGGCTATGGGCCTTCCTTCTTTGCCTCTTTGCCTCAGACTGTTGTCCAAGTGTCTCTTCAAACTGGGAAAGGCCATGCTGCACAGCCTGCCTCCAAGCGGGCCGCTCAGAGCCCAGGGTTTCCCACCTGTTGAGGTCCACTCCTAAGGCCTTCAGATCCTTCTTGCAGATGTTCTTGTATCTCAGCTGTGGTCTACCTGTAGGGTGCTTTCCTTGCACGAGTTCTCCATAGAGGAGATCCTTTGGGATCCGGCCATCATCCATTCTCACGACATGACCGAGCCAACACAGGCGTCTGTTTCAGTAGAGCATACATGCTAGGGATTCCAGCATGTTCCAGGACTGTGTTGTTTGGAACTTTGTCCTGCCAAGTGATGCCGAGAATACGTCGGAGGCAGCACATGTGGAAAGCATTCAGTTTCCTCTCCTGTTGTGAGTGAAGAGTCCATGACTCGCTGCAGTACAGAAGTGTACTCAGGACGCAAGCTCTGTAGACATAGACACAAGCTCTATGTTCCGTCAGCTTCTTGTTGGACCAGACTCTCTTTGTGAGTCTGGAAAACGTGGTAGCTGCTTTACCGATACGTTTGTTTAGCTCGGTATCGAGAGAAAGAGTGTCGGAGATCGTTGAGCCAAGGTACACAAAGTCATGGACAACCTCCAGTTCATGCTCAAAGATTGTAATGCAGGGAGGTGAGTCCACATCCTGAACCATGACCTGTGTTTTTTTCAGGCTGATTGTCAGTCCAAAATCTTGGCAGGCCTTGCTAAAACCATCCATGAGCTGCTGGAGATCTTTAGCAGAGTGGGTAGTGATAGCTGCTTCGTCGGCAAAGAGGAAGTCACGCAGACATTTCAGCTGGACTTTGGACTTTGCTCTCAGTCTGGAGAGGTTGAAGAGCTTTCCATCTGATCTGGTCCAGATGGTTCTTTTATGAACACTTTTATCTGGTTCTTTTATGAACACTGGGCAAATTACTTACCTGTTGTATCTGACTGTGCACTCTCAGTCATGTACTTGCCTAGAGTGCTGAAACAGTGTTAATTAAACCTCCTTGTTTAGACTCACCTGCTTGCTGATTGTGTGTCCCTTACTTACATCTTGGAAACCTGTGCAATTTATATCATGTTAATATGACATGTCAGCATGTTCTATGCAAATCTTCAATCCCTTGACTGCTCAGACTGACTGAAGTGGGGAGAAGCCCAAATGAATAATGTCTCTTGCATATTTTATGGGGAACACAGCTGTCTGTGTTCTGAGCTGTCTATGATCGTTCAAGAAAGTTGTCTTGGAGTGATGGTAGACAACTTAATCAAAGTGTCAGCCCCGTGGATTAAAAGAAAAGGGATTGAAAATAAGATGGTCAATATTAGTATGCCATTGTACAAACTGATAATAAAACCACATCTTGAGTATTGGGTTCAGTTCTGGTCTCCAGATAGCAAAAAGGAAATGGTGGAACTGGAAAAGTGCAGAAAAGAGCAAAAAAAATTACTGGGCTGACACTCCTTCCTTATGAGAGAAACTACAGCATTTGGAGGTGAAGGTGCCTGAGGGGGGGATTTGATTGAGATGTATAAAATTATGCATGAGATGGATAAAGTGATAGAGGTATGTTCTTTTTACCTCTCATACAACACCAGAATCAGGAGACATCCACTAAAATTGACTGGTGGAAGAATCAGGCCAAACAAATGGAAATTTCTTCCCCAGTGAGTAGTCTGCGGAACTCCTTGCCACAGAAAGTTTGTGTTCAGATCTAGCGTATGTGCCTTTAAAAGGAGCTTGGACAGATTTATGGAAGTCCAGTATAGGTTACAAGCCACGATGATTGTAGGGTACCTCTGAAAACCAATTTTTGTCTCTGAATGCCAGCTTGAAAGGGTGTGGCAACAGGTACAGGTGTCAATTGGAAGCTGTAACTAGTGCAGAATGCGACAGCCAGGGTGGTTACTGGAGCTAGGGGGTTTGATTCTGTCAGACTGCTGTTTCAGGAACTGCATTGGCTGCTCATTCATTTCCAGGCCCAATTCAAAGTGCTGGTTTTGATCTGTAAAGCCCTTTATAGTTTGGGGCTAGGTTATCTGAAGGACCACCTTCTCCCATATATTCCGGCCCACCCTCTTAGGTTATCTGAGGTGACTTTTCCACGAGTGCCACTGTGATGTATATGGCGGGCGGAGACCCCGCCCCTTTGTGTGCGACCGAGCGTGGGGGGCTTACGCTGTCAATGAGAGTTGGTCAGCAGCGGAAAGAAGGACGGGAAGCAGACACAACTGTTTTGCACAGACTGTTTACTCACGTCAAACTCTTGAGATTCATGGGCCTGTTATGTCACAGGCCCCGTCACCTTACACAGACTCGTGGTGTCGGCGCACGGTAGGCTCGTTCCCCGCTTGAGGTTTCAGGCAGAGCTCTCTGGCTGGTGCCTGTCGGCCAGGGGTATGGGTTCCCGAGGGCTGCAGTGCTGTTGTTTGGGGTCAGCTTAGCTGTCCTTAGGAGGGCCCCCTGTACCTCCGGGCTTGCCCCTTGATCAGCTGGCCTCCAATGGAGGTAGTTGGTACCGGGTCCTTGTTTCTGCAACCTCGCCTCTCCGACTCTCACCCCTGGGGCCCGGGCGGGCCTAGGATCGGGGAGTTCCCAGCCCCCGGCCCCTCTCTCTAGGGCCGAGGTAAGCAAAGTTCCCTTTGGGGCCTGGGTTGTCCCAATAAGGCTGGGGTGGCTACCCCCTCTGGCCTTCCCTTCAACCCTGCTCCAAACTGGAGAGGAGTGACCTCTCTCTAGGCTGTCCAGCCTCCTTATGAAGCCAGCCTTGGGCTGGGCCAGCCCCACCCCTTCTGCCCATGTGGCTGCTGGCTGCTCCCAGGAGGCACTAGGTCCTACTCCCAGGGAGGTGTCTTGCCTGGGACCCCAGTCCTGACAGTGCTTAGGTTTTACTCCTGAGGAGGCCCCTACCCTGAGGAGACCCCTGCTCCTGGGGAATTCCTGGCCGCCTGGGCTGAGCCTAGGTGACAGCCACCTTTCTCCCAAGTTTGGGGAATGGCAACACAGGAGCAAGCCTTTTCAGTAGTGGTTCCATAGTTATGGAACTCCTGGGGAATTAAGATCTACCCCCTCCTTCATGGCATTTGGGTGAGGACTTAAAACATCTTTCGTTTTGCATTTGGGATGTCTGTCTCTTGTGCAGTTCCTTGAGTATTTTTGCCCTCCTCCAATTTGTGTCCCCCCATTGTATTTCCAATTTATTTTCTATTGTAGTATTTTCTATTTTTTATTCTATTGTGTATTGTATTTATTTTTATCTGTAAATTGTAAGTTGCCTTGGGCATCTGCTTTCAGCAGAGGTAAGGCGGGTTAGAAATCTTTTAAATACATACATACATACCATCTCTATTGCTGACTGCACTTTCTGCAAACCAAGCTCTAGAATTCATGGCAGTTCTGGTAGAAATGCACAAAAGCATCCCTGTGCTTGAACATGAGTAACTTAGGTTTTATATCATAGTTATGTGATTGGAGGAATAGAACTCACCTGGAGACTTCATCCTACCTTTGGCTGCCCAATCAGTAAGTGTACGCCAATCTCAGAAGGAAGCTTTGCTGCTCCAGCCCTGAAGAAGGATTCAAATCTACATCCAGCTGTCTGGGAATGTCATTTTCAAAGACTGCTGCAGGAACGTGCCCCAGCAGCTTTTACGTTGCTGAATCAGCAGAAATGTTCTGGGTGGTTAGATGTATCCAAAAATAGGGGAGGAAGAAAAGGGCATTCATCACAGTTCCTTGCATAGAAAAGCAGCCCATCACCCAACTTTCTCCAGTGGTTCCTGGGTGGCTCAGTCTTGGCATCTGGGAAGTTCCTCCCTCCTAGGCAAGTAGGGTCATATTATCAGTGTCTTCCTGAGGGGGAGGAGCTCCCCCATCCCCAGACTGATCTTGCCTCTTGGTCAGGTAACAGGGTCATGAACTTGCTCAAGAAAGCAATTCTGAGTTACATTTTTTTTTTTTTCAAAAAAGAAGCTGCTGCAGCATTTTAAAAGGAGCAGTAGTACAGGAAGTCTCTTGCTTTTTCAGGAGCGCAGAGAGGCCCCTAAGGTTGACAAGAATGACCAGCAACTCAACAAGCTGAGTGTGAGGGTAAGGCGCAGCATCCAGGGACCCACCATTTTCTTACCCCCTCCACCGTTCCACGTCTCTGGAGCACTCCAGCTGCTCCAAAGAGCTGGTTTTGTTTTACAAACTTGTTTTGTAGTTTAAAAGTGGGGAGTGTTGCCAGTTCTCAAAGCCATCATTTTTTTGGCAAGAACAGCTAAGTTCCTGCCAGTGTTCATTTCTAAACAGAAGTTGTTTTTTTTTACAGGGAGGGGGTTGGGCTGCTGTTTAAAGCTCTCTCAGGGTAGCCATCTAGACTAGAGAGTCTTTGGCCATCAATACAAAATAGATTTGTGTCAGATTAAATTTATAGTGTCTGGAAACTGTACAGTTATCTGATAGGTTTCAGCTCAACAGTATACCATGCGCAGAGCTGATGTGTACTATTCCTTCACTGGAACTTGGTGTTTCTTGTATTGAGAACTGCTGTCTCATGTGATTGACATGGATGTTGTATTGCAGAATTTAAACTCTCAGTTAATTTTTATCTTGCCTAAGTTTCAACCTAGTACTAGGTACTTACTCCCAAGGAGGCAGCTGGCTTGTTGATTCAGAATAATTGCATGATATTTTTCTCTTGGAAGATGTGCAGTTCAGATAGGCACAAGAATGCTTTTCTTAAAGCTCCCCCTTGTATATATATATATATTTAAAAAAAATTATCCACCTATAGAAAGTATGTGAGACACTAGCTTAGTTCTGGTCTAACATCTGATGATGTACTGGATTTCTAAAGCTCATGAAAGGTGCTTGTACCTGGTTCTGAAGAATTCTCTCCTTCTCCTGCAGCTCCCTGTATGTCACCCCATTTCAAAGAGTGATTCATCCTTGGAAACCACTGCTCAGGAAGGAGAAAAGCTGCTGTGAGGAAGGAGGGGTGGAGATGCTTTTGAGTGAGCTTCCCACATGTGATCAATGTATAACCCAAGGAAAGGAGAAATGATAGAAGGGAGAGACAGGGGACCCCTGTGTGTCTTGGTATATCTTAAGTGGGCTTTTATCAAAACCAGAGATTCCTATACTCCAGTCATAACATACATAACATGTTTATATTTATGTTTAGCCATAAGCATGAGTATAACTAATGATTTCTTATTTAAAATACTTATATCCTGCCTGCCGCTTTGACTTTTCTGAATTAGTGACCAATTTCCATCAGTGCTTGCAAAATGAATGAGATGACAACATGTAACAATCAGATTCAGCTGCATGATAGTATCACTGAAGGCATTTTAAGTGAATAACTGAATGTGTTCATAAATAGTGCTGAAAAACTGTTTAAACAGGGCATTCTTTGGCACTGCCAAAATTGTTCACAGAAAGTGAATAGCTAATCTAACCTTTGAAATAATATTTCATTCTTCTTGTTCTTCTTCTTTAAATTAGCTATGGGTTGACCAATGGCTCCGATGCCAAGAAAGCATGCATATTGCAGAGGGAATTTTTGAAAAATCATGTCACTCACTCACAACAGTACTTCCATTGGCAAGGAAAAAAACAACTGGCCAGGTATCTGGCTGAAAACGAAAGGCAGATGGGAAACCTTTAAAAGACACTCATTATTTCTAATACTCAGATGGATTTTCTCCTTGATACTTGCAAAGCCCATGAGGTTTCCATGGTGATGTTCTTTTTGCTAAAGGTTATAAGAAAATTAGGTTTAATGGCTATATCAGCAGTACAGATCAATTTCACTTCCCAGACTTACTAAAGTCTTATAACATAAAATTCTGATGAATTAATATTAGGCTTGTGTATGTTTAAACGGAATAGCCATCATTTGTGTACAGACTACAATCTAGAACAGTCTACCATTCACACCATATATACTCTCATATAAGTAAAAAATTTATGCCTAAAAATTGAGCCTGAAAACCTGGGTTGACTTATACCCAGATCAATACAGTAAATGAAGCAGCAGCCTCTGGGAAGGTTATGGGAAGCTTAGCAGTTGTCTGGTGAAGGTGGGGAGGGGGGTTGGAAATGGGCTAAGGACGCCCTGGAGGAAAAAGGAGAACTTTTACTAGTAATTACGGTATTCAGATGCAGCCATTACAGCCTCTTCCGCAAACAGGAAGGGAAGTAAAGGCACTTATGGGAACTGTAGTCTATTATGAGAGTTATGAAGTGCAGCATTGTACTCCTCACAAAGCCTGTGGCGGTCCCACAAGCACCTTCAACTCCCTTCCAGTTTGAAGAAGGTAAAATGCCTCCTTGTTTTTCTTCTTGCTGATGCTTCAGAACGTTCCTGGCAAGTCATTTTCAGGTTAAGGGCCTTTTTTTTTTTTTTTTTTTAAACACCAGGATGCAATCCTCATTTCCATCTGAAACAAGTCCCAGGCTACAATTCAGTGCACCATGACTTAAGAATGGCAGCCATTGAAAGCAGTGGGTCTACTTCTGAGTAAATAGGGTTGCAACTATGTGCAGCTGTACTTGTCCACAGTCATTCTTTGTTGTTTGTCTCTCCACTGTGAATTGAATTGCACACCCCCAGTTATGTGTTTTTTGTTGCATGTTATATTTAGAGCCTCTGGCTCAACACAACAGGCATCTTAAAGAAGGATTTGATTAATGGTGCTACTGGTATGTTGTTTACCAGTAAGTACACTTACTCTGATAGCGTTTACAAAAAGGTTGTGAAGATCAGCATTAAAAAAGTTAAGGAATAAAATGTATCTTAGAATCTTTGACAAAATTTTTAATAAATTAGAGACTGTACAGTTCTTAGGTAACAATTACTGGCATATTATTTTTCAGGAACTGGCCTTGGGTAAAATCAGACAAAATTATAGTCAGGCACCCCCGAAGTTTAACCCCTGACTTATCTGAGGGTCATATAAAATTCCATGGTATTTATTTTTTTTTTTACTCAGAACCTGCCCTCAGCTTATCTGTGAGATCGACTTATAAGTGAGCATCTGCGGTGATTGCTATTTATTTCCGACTTCCTTATTGAACAAGTGAGCTGGACTTGTCAGAGTAATATATCTGTTTATTCTTAGTCTGTGCTTTGAGTATGCCTGCATTGGGTCAGTGACCACTTAGGCTGGGTTCTTGCTTAATTACCATGGCATAGTAGTATCTGTAACAGCATCATTGCTTCCTGTGCCGAGCAGTGTTTCTCCAGCTGTAAGTCAGGACCCACTAGGTAGGTCACGAGCCCATTTCATGTGGGTCCCCATTCATTTCAATATTTTGTTTTTAATATATTTGACTTGATGCTACCCTGGTATGTGACTGCATCTGGGGAAATGTTACATACCTGGACTTTTAACAAGCTGCAATGTATAGTCTTTTAACAATGACAGCCAATGGGACTTACTCCTGGGTAAGTGTGAATAGGATTGTAGCCTAGGATGGTTAAGAATTTTCCTGCTTGATGTCACTTCCAGTCATAACCACTTCTGGTGGATCCTGACAGATTCTCATTCTAAAAAGTTGGTCTCAGTGCTAAATGTGTGAGAACCACTGCACTAGAATATATGAGAATCAGGGAGACCCATGTGGCAGGAATCCATCGTGCATCCCATGTTTGATGCTGGTGTGGGGGTGGGAGTGTGGGTTCATTCCATGTGATCTGGGGCTTCTTTCTTTATGCCAGTGGTACAAAAGCAATTGTTAGAATGTTCATGCCACTAAAGGAACCAAAGAACTTGGATCTTAACAACATAAGTGACAGCTATAGAAAGCATAGTCGAGAAGGGGCAGGGAAGGGATGCTGGTCGTAGCTCAACACCAGTAAGATATTCAGAGTGGCTGAATGTAATTCTAAGCTTGTCCCAAGTCTATAATCTCCAACAGTTCAGGGCAGTGGTTCTCAATCTGGGGCATCACAACACACTAACCTGAGGATCGCAGCCTCTGCCCCTTTAAAGGGCAGGGTAAGGGCAAAAGCAGCAACGCAATCCCCAGGATCCTGCCACTGCGGGGGCAGAAGGACTTTTTCTTTAACCTACCTTACCTGCTGCTGGAGTCCAGGGGGTGCGGGGAGCCCTGTGGAGTCCTCTTCAGGGATCCCCGCTGCTTGTAGAAAGTGAAAATAGCTATCGCGTCCCACTTCTCGGTTGCAGTCACAAAACCAGAAGTGGGTTGCAATCGCTATTTTCACTTTCTACAAGTCATGGGGCGCCAGACCATAGAATATTAACTTGAACGTCAGGTGGACTTGTGTTAAAGGTTGTCATGGACTCCTCTTTAGCCAGTGTTATTCAAACTGTGAGGCGCGGCTCATTAGGGAGGCGCCAGGAACTCAAAGGGGAGATGCGGGATGTCCTCTCGCAGCGATACAGTCATGCCCCTGGGTAGAATATGAGCCCGTCTTCTGCCCGTCTCTGCGCTTTTTTTTAAAGCAGAAGAAACAGTTGCTCAGCTGCTAGAGTGGCTGCCGCCGCCCCGCCCTCTTCTCCCTCCACTCCGAGGCTGCCGCCTTCTGTGTTCACTGCATGTTGTTTGCAAAGCTCTCCTTGATCCTTGTCTGGTTGGTTCCTAGTTCCCAGCCTGGGATCGCTTCTCATCAAAGTGAAATCTCTCTTTTCAACCTCCTCCCTTTCAATCTCCAAACCTTCCTGCTTTCCTCCCCCTCCCCTTAAAGTTGTTTCCATGCAGTTGGCAAAGGGGGAGGGGAGAGACAAGCACGCACTTCATTTGGCCAGGACCAGAAAAAGGGTACTGTTTTAAAAGCAATTTATTAATCTTGTTGTTTGACTGAAGAGGAAAGGCTGTATTTTTAAAGTGATGAATCTTGTTATTTGAAGGGAATACTTATCAGCCATTGATGAAGTGATTGCCAGCCCAATCCTATCCATACTTTCCTGGGAGTAAGCCCCATTGACTCTAATGGGACTTGCTTCTGAGTAGACATGCATAGGCCTTACTAAGTCAGTAACGGAGAAGTGGCTAGCAGTTCCTAGCTGCAAAAATGTGAGTAAATAAACAGATTGTTGTCTCTCCTTTGCTGGCCAGAAAGAACAGACAACAAGAATTACAATCCATTGGAATGTTTAACACCTCAGTAGACTGAGAGGCGCCTGATCAAGCAGAATGGAATGCAGCTATGGATCTTCAGTTGGGAGGAGTAAAGAATTATGAGGGGCTAGCAACCAGGCCAACTTTAAGAAGGTTCTGTCCTCAAAAGTTTCTGTTTGGACAGTCTAAATAAGTATGAAGTCACCTCAGCACTATTAGCATAAGAAGTATAATAATTAGTGCACCAAGGGGTGTGCGTGATCTTTCTTGAACACAGTTTTTGGGTGCAATATCCTGCACGCTGCGAGCTCCGTTGTCTACCATGGGCACCTGGCCTCATAGGTAGCCTTGGGGCTAAAAGATCTAAAAGAGTAACTGACCCAGGTGAGAGATAGGGATTAATAGAGATAGCCAGCTAGCTTTATTATTTTATTGCTGATATGTTTCCTAGATGTTTATGCCTCTAGCATTTGCTGCCTTATGTAACCTTATGTACTTAATAAACTAAAATCTTTTACTAAGTTGTTTCATTGCTGTGTATTAATAATATATTTTTAAGATCTGCATTTAATTAATGATATGATTAATATTAATATAGTTAATATTTCTGGCCACTTCCTGTTTAATGATGTCATTTCCAGCCCTCAGGAACATGTTGGGGAGTCATGGCCAACAGCCATGGAGGTCAAGGGAGCCACTGGCTGGGAAAGTTTGAGTACCACTGTCTTAAGCTAATAAGGACAGGGATTGGTTCTGCCTTAAGCAGCAAAACTAAAAATAACTCATTGGGAATATCCTAGTTCTGGGAGGGGGGGAATCAAATGTACTTGAGCAATAGCCATTCACATTAATAACTCAAAATTTTCCGTTAAGTCTGATTGTAAAAATAAATAAATTAATAAACAAAAGGTACTTGTTTCATGCTTTCTGTGTTTTACAGTTACTTGTGCCATTGTATGGTCATTTTTCAGTATCTCCCTTGTTCTAAAGTGACTTCAGGAATAGGGTCCAAAATAAACCTTTTCCTATGTCAGGCAAAGCTACTGGACCTCATCATGAAAAGAAGATTGCTTGCAGTGGCAATTTGTTCTGCCAGACTATTTTGCAAGGCACCCCTAATTATATCTGCCCTTCCTTACTCCAAATATGTAGTCCATATGTATGAACTTTTCCCTCCCCAAATCCCTACTCCTCCTTGGCCCTCTATCTCTTAATCCCTCACCAAAGAACACTCTTTGTATGATCCTGCTTGGATAGCAAACTTCCATTGATCACAACTTATTCCAGCAGAGATTAGGGGCACAATCTTCAGGAAAATAACCATCTTTAGATTAAAGTTTGTAGCTTGAGATGCACACTGATGTTGCAGCTTCTGTTATTCTTTCACATATGTTTATATCTTCATTGTGGGGTTCACACAAGGATCTGACAGTAGCCTCATTAAGATTTATTTAGGTAACAATTAAGAATCATTTCAGTAGCTCCTCTTTTTATTGCGATGTTTAAGTGACTACATTCACTGAATACAAGCATGTGTGGGTTTTCAGAGCAATACTGAAAACCACAATCCTGTAGTTTGCATGACCTGTTAAGGCCACTTTGCACTTTATTTGGCAATAAACCTGGGTTTGCCACAGAATATATGCTGTACTCCATAGCCAATCCTAACTTTCTAATGAGAACATCTCTTTTTAAAAGCATTTATTACATAATCTAAAGTTTGCACATGTGCAGAAAAGGCGCTTCACCTGCGATAAAAATGAGCGTGTGTGTTCCTTTGTTGAGGGAGTGATCATAACTCCATATTGGAGCTCATATTCTTTAAGTGGAACGTGCTGTTTTGTACTTGGTATCTGCAGTTATTTGGCTAACTTAGAAGGAAAAGACCTCTGCTAGTCGGAGGCAATAATCCTGGGCTAAATGGACTTCATATTGAGTAGTGTTGCACTTTTCTTTCTTTTGTCCTTTTTTGTTCCAGATCCATCCTTTTCTGCCTTTTTCTTATCATTCAATCAACTTTCTTCACTGTTTAACAGAATGAAAAGAGATGGATCTTACAGAGTGGGTAGCAGGGAAGTGACAAAGTGCAATCCTATGCATGTCTGCTCATAAACAAGTCCTATTGTGCTCAGTGGGGCATACTTCCAGGAAAGTGTACATAGGATTGCAGCCAAGGCTACTCATCCAGATGGCCAGTAATTAGATGAGCACACAATAATTGGCTCTACTGCAGTCATTGGATAGAGGAAGAGTTGAAGAAAGGGTTTATAGGAATAGGTTTTGAGGAGGAAGTTGATGAATGTTTGTGAATGATGAGTGAATGGTTTTTAGAAAGATTTGCAGCATGAGAGGCAAAAATTTGATTGTGAACTGGAGATTGAAATGGGACAGTTTCTCTTATCTTTGTATTTAGAAACTAGGCTGGAAAATAAAACTTAACAGTGGCAACACAACCTGGAATTCTTCCTGATGCCACTTCATGTCTGCTGCCTCTTGCATAATTACAGGTTGAGCCTCATTATTCGCATGGGTTCCGTTCCAAGCACTCAAAATGCAAAAAAACGCACTGTAGCAATTCAATTTAAAAAACAAAGTTTCGTTGCTCCTGTGATTGAAAAACAGCCTTGCTGACCTTTGTGATGTGAGATAAGAGTCATTAAGAAGACAATCCATCAATCAGTCCTCCTCCAAGGGCTTAGAAAGGGGCTTCACTCAGCCCGTCCCTTCACCAGTGCAAAGCGATCACCTTTCTTTCACTGCTCAGGGGGAAGGGAGGGGTTGCCTGGAGAGAGAAGGATTGATGGATTGTCAGCCAGCTGCCCTCTCTCTCTCTCTCATTAAGGAGGCTATTATTAAAGGACTGTTCAGTTTTTTAAACTGATTTTAAAGGAATGCATTTTTCCCGTTCTCCAGGGATCAGCACATTCCTTCTCATTTGCAGTGGCCATTCGTGTTGAGTCAAATCCGTGTATAAAAAATCCACGTATAAAGAGGCTGGACCTGTACAAAAAAAGCAGCCACTTACTGCACTCCTCTTGCAGAAATGCAAGACTGCTGGTTTGATTTAAAGGGACTGCACAAATGAAGGAGCTTCTTTGTTTGCACAGTTCATGTAAATTGAACCAGTCCTGAACTTCTGTGTTTAAAGGAACAGTGCTTGGAGCAAGGTATCGAGGTGGATGATCCACTTGCTTTTAGTGGTTGGAGAGTGGATCAGTGTGGGTTGCATCTGTGGCTTCCTGGAGGGAGGTGATGGCAGGCCACCCTCCTGTCCCCCTTAATCTGCTTCTGATGCAACCTGTATCACCTCATCTAATGGATGGACTGCCCCTGCTTTACCCATTTCTGCCCAGTCTATAGGGGGGTACACATTTGGTCCCTGTTGCATATATTTTAAAAATAAAATACAGGTATTAGTGCTTCTCCATCAATGTCTTCCCATTCTAATAAGCAAAAACTGTACTCATGAGTGATTCTGTCCTACCTGTTGGCAGAGATTAGTTTAGTACAAAATACATTCTTAATAATTAAAAATAGGAGGAGGTGGTTATTCATTTTTTAGTGGTCTTATCCTATGACCACAGAACTGCTTGTTCTGGAGAACCCAGGAGAATCACGGCTGGAATGGTAACTACATTCCTTCTAGATAATCACTGAAAGGGCATAATCAAACTAAAGCATCTATTGGGAAAACTTGGTAATGTTTTTAATAGCACTTACAAAATAAATGGTGGTAATGAGCTATTCCTGACAAAGGTGTTGCTGAAATAAACAGTTTATTTTATTCTCCAGGCCATCAGCTGTAAAGGGCAACACAGTATCTCCTACACATTGTCCAGAAACCAGACTGTTGTAGTGGAATATACACATGACAAAGATACAGATATGTTTCAGGTAAGTGTACTTAAATTACCTGAATGCAGCTGCTTGTGGGCTGTTGGAACATATATTTTCTAGGTTTTTCCATGCTATGTGTGGATGTGCTAAAGTGAAAATGTCCAGCTTTTTTTCAAGACATTGTGCCAGGTAAAGTATTGGCATGATTGTTACTCCACTCTTCGACATTGAATTTGAGTACACAAGAATGGTGTCCTGGGTGCAGTGTTTAGTTTAGCACGAAATAAGCTGTGTACTGGATTCCCAAGCCTTCTAGGCCCAGGAGGCTCCAAATAATTCCCTTCCACACACCCCCACCATATATTTGTATTTCTTCCAAGTGAGTTTAATGCAGGCTCACATAATTAAAGTTCTGCTATATGCTGCAGAGAAATAGCAGATAATTTGCTGAAGTTTGTAATTTTTATATAGGAAAAAGCAAGTGAGTTATATCCAAATTGCCTCATGGACCTATTAGCTGCATAAGCACACACAAACGTTAAAAAGCTGTAATCAACTGCATGTCTTCCTAGCTCATGTACATGCCACAAAGTAGGTGCTTGTGCTGTCATCATGTGACTACATGTATAGTGCCATTTTGAAGCAGTTTCTGTGTTAAGAGCATTCTCAATAATGAATGTGTCTCTTTCCAACACTAGCCTTCCTCATAACCTATTACACCCTTTGTTTAGTGTGTCATCCTCTTGAAAATCACTACTAGATCTTATTGTTAGCAAAATGCAGGAGCATTCCATGGGCCTTCTAATAGCCTTCTGTCTATGTCCCATTCTTGCTCTTTTGAAAGCACTCCCATTGGGAATGAATGATGACTGCATTATTTATACTTTCATTTAGCATGCTGTCTAGATCTTTCTGATAATATGTGTGTTCATTCAGCCATAAATATATTGAGTTACAGAAGTAGATCGAGTTTAAGGTTGTAGTTTTTTGCAGAAGTACAAAATCAAGCAGTTAAATGTATTTAGATTTCCATTCATGCAGGTGAATTCCATTCATATTTAGTTCTTTGTTCTCATCCACTAGATTCAGTAGATCAGTGGTTCTCAAATTGTGAGTCTGGGGCCCACAAGTGGGTCATGACCCAGTTTTTGGCAGTTTGTGAAAATGACAGGGTAGATTAGGCTATGTGCATCAAGGGTTAAACAACCTTCTACTTGGGGGGAGCACTGCTGCCCAATCACCATTATGGTCACAGAGGTTTGAAGGGCTGGTAAAATGAAACTTTTTTTAGGTGGGTCCCGCTGCTAAAAGATTTGAGAACCACTGCAGTAAATGTTTTCCATATCTTTCATAGGGGCATGAGTGCTCTCATGCATCTTAGGTACAGGTGACCAGCAGGCCATAATTGTGGGTTGGTGAGCAAAGCCAGCCAACAATTGTAGCCTCCAAGGCAGCCCCTTTACTTCCCCTTCCTGTCACGCTCTGCAGCAGGAGAGGACAGTGCAGGGTTGGGCTGTCACGTTGTAGTAGGGTCCCTCCCTGTGCTTTCCCCTCTTGGTTCAGGATAGGAGTAGGAAGTGAGAGTGAAAGGAGGGGGAACAGCAGAGGAAAATGTGGGCACCATGCTTGGCCAAAGCATTCAGGGGTGCCTCAACTGAATGCAGCCACAACAACTTGGAGCAGCAGAAGAAAGTGTGAATTTTGGCAGTGCTCACTGGAGGCATCTGGGGCATCCCCACAGAGCACAGTCAAAGCACTGTCCCCAATCCTTGCTAGAGGGCAAGCATTTATGGAGGCCTGCAGACAACTGCTAATTTTTTCCCTCCTCTGTTTTTTTGAAAGCTCAGAACTGCTTATATGGGCTCCCAGTTGTCTCTCATTCTGATATTAGCCAGGTCCATGCTTCATTTGCTTAACTAGTGTTGGAGAGTTTGGTGCTCCTAAGCTATTCACAGTCCACAGGAGAAGTATACCAATTCCCCAAGATACCTACTTAGTCTGTTCTGGAGGTATGTCTGGAAGTTGGAACGTACATAGGTCAAAACACCTGGCTCTTGACATTGTCTTCATGGCAGCAGTGTCTACTGATTTTCACCATCACCTGGGGCAAATCTTAGAAGGAGAGGAGCACTGGCATTACAGCAGCTGACAGTCCTTAGGCTGCAATGTCAGATTGTGTAACCATCTGTTTAGACAGTGAGCTGGTATTCACCCTGTTCAGAGACATAATCGAGTCTTGTATGTTACTTACAGCCCAATCCTGTGATCGGGCTGTGCTGCCAGATCTAGGACTGCTGGAAGTATATGGCAAAATATGATGTATATATTGCGCAACACTGTATAGTTGCTAGAAATAGTTGTGAGGCAGCCTGCCTGAAGCCCCTGGTGCCAGTAAGTCAGCGGAAGGGCTGGGATGGGGAAGAGAGAGGAATTACTGGAGAGTTGACTGTGTGGGGAGGGAAGGGCAGGAGTGGGGAGGAGGCGCAAGGGGGTGAATCTGGCAGCAATGGCACATGCCGGATCTTATCCCCTCTGTTTTTAAACCCCCCTCTCTCCTCTCATGTACCCCATCAAAATTGGTGGCATATGTTTGAGGAGACCCACAGGCAGCCCTGGGTTTGCCCAGAGGTAAGTAAAATAATTTTTACTTGCTTCCAGTCTGCACTCAGGTTGCCCCCCCCCCCGCCACCACCTTTGGATGCAACATGCTCCTTTTTCGTTGTCAGTGGGAGATAGGATTGGGGCCTTAGACTTCTTATCATTAGGTATGGATGTTTAATCTTTTTCAAATGTATGTAGAGGTATGCAGTTAGATAGCACGTCAGGAGAGGACGGCTTATCCTGTTTAGTTTGTCTTCTGTAGTGCACATTGCTTGGAAATAATGATTAGAACACAAATCCTATAGGAATAGTTTGGAAACTAAAATTGTTTAGCAATATAGATACAAACCTGCAGAGAACTAAAACCTCAAGCCTGTTGACTGTCTTGCTTTTCTCTAGGAAGGTTATAATACACGTTTCCTTCTTCTTACATATCTAATCCATTCCTGGAGGGGGGGGAAACAACCACCATATACTGAAAATCTGGGCAGGAGGTCTGGTCTAGAGGGTAGAGCCTCCGTTAGCCCGAAGATAACATCAGAAGGTCACCAGTTCGAGGACACCGGCAGCTCCCTGAACGGCTGAGAATGGCGAGATCTTGAAGCAGCTGACAAGCTGAGCTGAGTGATTCCACCTGCTCTTGGTGTGAGCAAGAAGCATCTTGGCTGCCCTCCATGTGAGAGATGGAGCTGCTTGTCAGTCTGCCTGGGAGAACTGGAGGCCAGAAGTGAGACCAAACCAGGAAGATCCATTCTGAAATGTTGTTGGTTCTTGAAAAAGAGAACCTCTATGATTGTAAAAATCCCCTTGAGGGAGTTAGAAATACCTGCCTATGTAAACCGCCTTGAATAAAGTCAGAGGAGTAATCCGATGACCAGAAAGGCAGTATATAAATACTGAGATTATTATTATTAGTAGTAGTAGTAGTAGTAGTAGTAGTAGTACAATTATTACATTAATTGGAAAAATTCTAAACTGTTCCAAAAGCCATTTCAAGTTCACCCCAAAATCGTGCTAAATGCACAAGGAAAAATTTACATGATACAAAGTTGCATGACATAGTAAAATGGAATAATAAATAACATTATTAAACATTAATGAATAGCAAGCATCAAAGTGTTAAAGTTGATTATGAAAACATTTCAGAAGTTCTAGCATCACACAGTAAGGTTTAGCACCTCAAGCTTTGCAAACTGAGCAAGTCTCCCACATTTCCTGCCTTGTGTGTAGAGGCCAAAATCCTCTGGGACAGGTCCATGATTGTCATGGCAGCTATGAAATACTGAGCATGAACATTAGTCATGGATATTAAAGTCTTCCAGCACTAAGGAACAAGGGACTCCAGTGCCATACCTGAAACCAACTTGGTCAACTCAGGCAGGGAGACTGTTGGGCAGCGAGGCAGATGGTATGCCAACAGATTGCCAGTCCTTTCTCTCTCCCCCTCCCCAGCATGATAGGCAAAAACTTGAACCTAGTGGACTGCTGAGCAGGGTATGTGGCAGGGGAGAAGGTGCAAAAGAGAGCAACTAAGATGATTGCTGGACTGGGGCACCTTCCTTATGAGGAAAGGCTACGGCGTTTGGGCCTCTTCAGCTTAGAAAAGAGACGCCTGAGGGGGGACATGATTGAGACATACAAAATTATGCAGGGGAAGGATAAAGTGGATAGAGAGATGCTCTTTACACTCTCACATAACACCAGAACCAGGGGACATCCACTAAAATTGAGTGTTGGGAGGGTTAGGACAGACAAAAGAAAATATTTCTTTACTCAGCCTGTGGTTGGTCTGTGGAACTCCTTGCCACAGGACGTGGTGATGGCATCTGACCTGGATGCCTTTAAAAGGGGATTGGACAAGTTTCTGTAGGAAAGATCCATTACGGGTTACAAGCCATGATGTGTATGTGCAACCTCCTGATCTTAGAAATGGACTAAGATACGAGGGAGGGCACCAGAATGCAGGTCTCTTGTTGTCAGGTGTGCTCCCTGGGGCATTTGGTGGGGCCGCTGTGAGATACAGAAAGCTGTACTAGATGGGCCTATGGCCTGATCCAGTGGGGCTGTTCTTATGTTCTTATGAGATGGACTTCTAAGAGACCATCACAACTCTCCCTCCTGCCACTGTAATCATGACTGCTGTAGCCCTTGGAATTCTAGTTGTCAAAGCAGAGAGAGATTTGCTCCTCTGGCCTCATCCAGTCAGGTTTCTATAATGCTCATCAGGTCAGCACCCTCATGTAAGACTAAATTCCCAATAATGCAGATTTTTATTATTTACTGACCTGGCATTTGGGAGCAGCGGCTTCAGACTCAAGGAGTCGCTGCTAAGGCTACCAGTCATCAGAGGGTTGGAGGGAAGGATCAGAGAGAGGGTCAGTTTGTATTTGGTGGCACTTCCTTTCTCTGAAATCACCTGTCTGACCCCCACCACCATATTGTCCCATAGCTTGTCACTTAAAATTTATTAAAATTCTCCTTTCATGGGCCATCACTATCCTCAGCATGATTAAAGATGAAGAAATATTGTATTGAAATGCTGGACTGTATTTCTGTATTGTACTGAAAGGCTAGGGTCTCTCTCCTGTAAACCTCTGTGCCTTGGTTTTGTTTTGTTTTTTGTTTGTTTTTTGCAATGGAAATGGTGTATTCAGGTTGGTTGAATTCAGGTTTGGAGAGGAATTTGAGAAGCCTGGGGTGGGAAGAGTGGGACCTAACACATTCCTTAGTGATCTGTGAATCCCTGTGCTGCCTGTAGCAAATCAGCTGTCTGCACTTGGAGGAGGACAGGTCAGGCAGTTGATGATTACTAGCAGCAGTTTTTTGTAGTATGTGTGAATAAATTCAGTTGCTTTTATGCTTTCAAACTGGCAGTTGCAAGTAAAAGAAAAAAAACATGAGCTAGAGAACCTTTGTGGACAGTTCTTTGTTTACTCAGAAGCAAGTGCCACTGAGTTCAGTAGAGTTAAGTGTGCTTGTAGTAGGATGTGCGGCCCTAAACTTAAATAAACGGTACAGGTTACAGAACTTGCATCCGTGGGCTTAGTATATGTCCCTTGCACACTGTGTGGCAAATGGGCGAGTCTGCATAATTTGGAAAGACCTGCTGGGATTTAATGAGGAAGGACTAGGGCACGCAACAGGTGGAGCACATTTTTTGAGAACTGGGGTTTCAAGATAATGAAACTTGGTCCTCTCCTTGCCTCTGTTAGCTTGATGCATTAATATTGTTTGTCACTGTAGACTTCCTAACATTCAAGCCTCCACACCTTTTCTGGAAGCACTTCATTAGACAGGTCTGGGGCTAAGAGTTAAATTAGACAAAATCAGAGAAATGTTAGTGAATGTTGTTAAATGGTGCTTCTCTTGACAATTGGTGATTTTTATTTTTATTAACCTTCCAGGCATTGAACTGGGCCATATAGATAGATAATCTCACCGTTTGTGAAGGTTAGGTACTTTGTAAACTTGACTTATGGTTGCATGAACCTAGCTATGCAAGTTTACTACATATTGTATATTTACTTAATGCTTTTTAATGGTTAATGCTTTCTTGAAAAGGCTTCACAAGGGATTTCTCTAATGCATAGTTCCATATTTTTAGGTTGGCAGGTCAACTGAGAGCCCCATAGATTTTGTCGTAACAGATACCATTTCTGGCAGCCAGAACAGCGATGAAACTCAGATCACCCAAAGCACTATCTCCAGGTTTGCATGCCGCATTGTCTGTGATAGGAACACACCATATACGGCCAGAATCTTTGCAGCAGGATTTGACTCTTCAAAAAATATCTTTCTTGGGGTAAGTACACATAGTTTCCATGCAAGCTAGGAAACACTCTCAGTATATGATAGAGGTCTTGCTCTATCATTACATAAGTATGGAATGACTTATCCTAAGAGGAAGGCTGCTTATTTTCATCCTTATTTTTTTTTATGTGAGCCAGAAGTAAATCTGAGGTAGAAATAAGAGGTAGATGAAGTGTTCCGTACTCCTTGCTTCATTAGAGACTCTTGTTCAGATTAATATGGTTGGTGTCCAAGGACTGCTTGATTCCTCTGAGGAATGCCATTAAGTACTCTTGTCTTTTCCTTCTACAATGCACAAGGATCAGGGTGACCAGATGCCCTCTTTTTCCAGAACATGTCCTCTTTTTTTAGCCTGATATCCTGGAAAAGAACTAAAATGTCCTCCTGTTCACTGCGTGTGGGCCCCTGCATGCAGCACATAGCCTTCTTGTAATTAATAAATTGTATGTAATAATTTTATGTAGTTTTAAATTTAATAAGTAATAATGTAGTGTTTAACCACATGAAATCAGTATACGAGTGTTTTAGCTTTTATTTTGTTACGTCCTACATTTTGGAGTGTCTTGTCCTCTTTTGCCATTATGACCTCTGGTTACCCTAACCAGGGTGCCCTCTTGGGTAGGAGAAGTGGGACTATATTAACTCTCTGTTGGTTGAAATCACAAAATGCTCCTTCTACATGCTTAAGAGTGAACTTGTTTGAATACTCGTATTTGCCTCTGGTTCTTTATCAGAATATGTTAACTTTGGTGCATCTGATCATCATGTGTTTTTTTTGTCAATCGAGTAAACCAGTCCTAATAATTTTTGTCTAGATTAGCCTTCTGAGTCCTGGGCTTTTAATTTTGGATATTTGGGGTTTGCTGCAGTAGCGAAGCTAATTATTGTGTAGCCTGGTGCCAAGGTCAAAATGTTGCCCCGGAAGTGATGTCACAACTGGGCTTTTTAAAAAGTGAAAATTGGGAGGAACCCACCTCCTCCCCCCAGCAGCTCACCACCCACTTGCTCTGCTGCCTCCCCCCAGTCAGTGGCATAGCTAAGGCTAACTATCTGCTACCTGGGGTCAAAGAACATTTGTAGCCCCCCCCAACTAAATGAAATTTAATAAATGAAATAAATAAAAAGTGTGCCCCTCAGTGAAGATGGATGGTTATTCTTCCTCTGCTAAATATAAGAGGGGCACCACTTGAAAAAGTACCTTTTTACCTAGTTAGCAGGGATAACTGTCTTATGATACATGGAAATGAGAGCTGACTCATATTCACTCCTTATTGGTTTTATGCTGTATCATGATAACATGTCAATAACACAATGTCATTGGATCTCAGAATAATCAGTCTCATAGGTCTGTTTTGAGTTAAGAAAATCCACTTTTTGTTGTGTTTTCATTTTATTTATTTATTTATTTATTTATTTATTGGCTTTGTATTCTGCCTTTCTCCCCGAAGGGCACCCAAGGCTGCTAACAATCAAGTTAAAAAATACAGATAAACATTAAAATACAAAACTCTTAAAAACAATTTAAAAAAGATAAGATACATAGCAGCAGACTGAAAGCATGCAGTAAAAGACATAAGTTATAAATGTATAAAAACAGCCTTACGGTGCCTCGAAGGCTTTCCTGAATAAAAAAGTCTTCAGGCCCCGCTGGAACGTTAATAATGAGGAAGCTGCTCTCAATTCAAAGGGGAGGGAATTCCATAGTGTAGGTGCCACCACCGAAAAGGCCCTGTTTCTGGCCGCCATTCCCTTCACCACTCTCAATGACGGCACAACCAACAGGGCCCCTTCTGATGACCTTAGAGAATGGACCGGATTATACGGAAGAAGGCGGTCTCTCAAATACGCTGGTCCTAAGCCTTTTAGGGCTTTAAAGGTCATAACCAGCACCTTGAATTCAGCCCGGAAACGAATGGGCAGCTAGTGCAGCCGCCAGAGTAGCGGCGTGACAGAGTCAAACCGCCGACCCCCAGCAACTACCCGAACCACCGCATTCTGCACTAGTTGTAGCTTCCGGACCGTCTTCAGGGGCAGCTCCACGTAGAGTGTGTTACAATAATCTAATCTTGATGTCACTATGGCATGGACCACCGTGGCCAGATCCGCCCGAGACAGGTACGGCCGCAGCTGGCGCACCAGCCGAAGCTGGGCAAAGGCACCCCTGGCCACAGCTGACACCTGGACATCCAGGAGGAGCTGCGAGTCCAGGAGAACCCCCAAGCTGTGAACCTGCTCTTTCAGGGGGAGTGCAACCCCATTCAGAGCAGGGCGATAGTCCAGCACCGGCATCGTGGATTTCTGCACCAGGAGGACCTCTGTCTTGTCCGGATTTAATCTCAGTTTGTTCGCCCTCATCCAGATCCCAACTGCCTCCAGGCAACGCTCCAGGACAGAGACAGCCACCCTGGAGTCAGGTGGAAAGGAGAGATAGAGCTGAGTGTCATCAGCATACTGATGGCACCCAACTCCAAATCCCCAGATGACCTCTCCCAGCGGTTTCATGTAGATGTTAAACAACATGGGGGACAATATAGAACCCTGTGGCACCCCACACCTCAAGGGCCAGGGTGCCAAACAGGAGTCCCCCAATAATACCATCTGGGACCTGTTGACCAAGAAGGACCGGAACCACTGCAAAACAGTGCCCCCGATCCCCACCTCGGCCAACCGTCCCAGAAGGACACCATGGTCAATGGTGTCGAAAGCCACTGAGAGGTCCAAAAGGACTAGCAAGGATGCACTCCCTCCGTCCAGCCCTCAGCGTAGGTCATCCACCAAGGCGACCAAGGCCGTCTCCATCCCGAAGCCAGGCCTGAAGCCAGATTGAAAGGGATCCAGATAATCCGCTTCATCCAGGATCCTCTGGAGCTGAGACACCACCACCCACTCGATCACTTTGCCCAGAAACGGGAGGTTCGAGACTGGCCGGGTGGTGTAGTGGTTTGGGAGGTGGACTTAGACCTGGATGATCCAGGTTGAAATCCTCCCTCAGCCACAAAGCTTCCTGGGTGACCTTGGGCCAGTCACTTTCTCTCAGCCTCACCTACCTCACAGGGTTGTTGTGAGGACAAGAAAGAGGGGAGGAGCAGCTGTGTAAACCGCCCTGAGCTCTTTGGAGGAAGGGCAGTATAAAAATGTGAAAAAAAAAAATTATCCAATATAGAGGGGTCCAGAGAGGGCTTTTTCAGGAGGGGGCAAACCACTGCTTGCTTTAATGCCAGAGGCACCACCCCATCCTTCAAAGATGAGTTTGCTACCCTCCCTGTCCACTCGACCAGTCCCTCCCGGGCAGATCTAACCAGCCATGCTGGGCACGGATCCAGCAGGCAGGCAGATGGCCTCACACTCCAAAGGATCCTGTCCACATCCTCAGGTTCTACAAGCTGAAAAGAATCCCACAAAATTAGGATTGACAGATGCCACGGGGACATCACTAGACATTGTTAACATGGAGTCCAAGGCGTGGCGAATCCAAGCGATTTTATCTACAAAGTGCCTGGCAAAGGTGTTACAGCGGACCTCCATGTGGTCCTCCTGATCCACTGATGGGGTCTGATGGAGGAGACCCCGCATCACACGGAACAATTCCGCTGGCCGGCTATGTGCGGACATGATAGTGGCAGAGAAGAAGGAGCGCTTCGCTGCCACTATCGCCACAGAGTAGGCTCTGTAGTGGGCCTTAGCCTGTGTCCAGTCGGATCTGTCACGAGTCTTCCTCCACCGTTGCTTAAGACACCTACCCTGCCGCTTCATCATTCGAAGCTCCTCGGTAAACCAAGGAGCCACTTTGACTCTGCTGTCTGGGAGGCGCCATCTCATCCAGAGCCCTGGCCATCTCTGTGTTCCAGAGATCAACCAGAGCCTCAGATGAGTCACTGGCCTTAGCAGCAGGAAAATCCCCCAGAACCCTCAGGAAACCATTCAGATCCATCAGTCTGCAGGGGCGAACCAAACAATAAGGTCCTCCGCCTCTGCGGAGACAGGAGGCCGCAACAAGTCTAAACCTTACCAGGAAGTGATCTGTCCATGACAACGGAGTGATGTTGATCTCCACATCCAAATCACCATCCCTTTGCCCAGACAAAAACACCAGGTCTAGCATGTGTCCAGCCTCATGGGTTGGGGTAGAGATCTTTTGTGACAGGCTCATGGTGGCCATGAAATCCTGAGCTGCACCTACCTCTGGGGCCTCGGCTTGCACATTGAAGTCCCCCAACACCAATAGGTGGGGGGCCTCCAATGCAACGTCCGAGATCAGCCCAGTCAGCTCAGGCAGGGAGACTGTTGGGCAGCAAGGCGGACGGTACACCAACAGAATCCCAATCCTGTCCTTCCAATGAGACATATAGACATATAGACCCAATCTGCCCTTCCAACGAGACACATAGACACTCAAACCCAGTGAATTGCTGGACAGGGCTCTTGGCAAGGAAGATGGACTCCCGATAGACTATCGTGACCCCCCCCCTCCTGTCCCTGCAGTTGTGGCTGCTGCACTACCCGGAAACCTGGAGGACAAAGCTGGGAAAGGTTCACTCCTCCCGCTTCATCCAACCAGGTCTCCGTAATACAAGCCAGTTCAGCACCCTCACCCAGGATTAAATCCTGGATGAGACAGGTCTTATTGTAGACTGATCTGGCATTTAAGAGCAGCAGTTTCAGACCCAGGGCACTACTGCCAAGGCCCCCAGTCGTCAGAGAGCTGGAGGGAAGTTTGGAAAGAGGGACGATCTGTCTACGATGGACCCTCCTTACCCTGGAACGGCCAAGCCCTCGCCCCACGACCATATCTTCCATGGCCCGTCACTCTGTTGATGGTGGCACTATTCCCCTCCCCATAGCTCCCCTCAAAAGATAAGCACATAACTTACCGGTGAGGCCCGCCCTAAAAGCCACTATAACCATGCACCTGTTCAGATTAAAAATTTGCTACTAAAAAAGTCCACACCCACAGTTAAAAGCCAGGGATTTGGAGGGGGGAGTGAGGAAAGGCCCTAGTCTGCAAGGTCCAAAACCCACTCCCCAACCCAAAACCGCCTCCCTTGTCCAATCCAGTCCCGATAGCAGTACTCCAAATCATTCCCCACCCCTCTCTCAGAGGTGCAAACTCACCCACCCTCCAGCTCCCCTCTCTCACAGGGGCAGCCTTACTCCTCTCTTACTCCTGCATCAGGACTTGAATATAAGACAAGGGAGGAGGGGGCACCAACCCATAACATCTCCCGAAGGGTGCGGACCAGGCCAAGAACAGGGCAAATTTGGACACAGGTAATGGACTGCCAGCTGCGCCCACCGTGGTTCTTCAATCCGGTTGCTTGGTCTCGATCCACTAGGCAAAGAGCCCTTTGGCTCGCGCCTCTGACAAGCCAGAGGCCCTTTGTAGGCTCACCTGAAGAGAGAGAGCAGTGAGGCCTTCAGAGCTGCTGCTGCTTTCCAGCACAGGTGTTTTCAAGGTGCCGGCCCCACCCCCACACCCCTCAGCTGGCAGCTGACTCAGCAAAACTGAGTCAGCTGGGTCTTAGAGGCCCTTTGTAGGCTCACCTGAAGGGAGAGAGCAATGAGGCCATTGCTCTGGTTAAATGGCCATAACCTTTGATAGAATGCAGATATTCCAGTGCAGTTTACTTCATTGCATTCAGCATTAAATTACCTTTCCAATGATATATAACATGATGGTATTATTCTTACATACCAAGATTTTCACAATTTTGGTCACTAGTGTCAAGTTCAGCTTGTTGCCCCCCTAAAGCTTGATGCCCAGTGCAACTACTACCCCCTTAGCTACGCCACTGGTTTTATGCTGATTAGATCTCTGAGCTTGCCCTTTTTGTTGATTGCTGCTGGCTTTCTGTTTTTTCCTTGTTATCTGGCTTTTAATTGGATTTTTACAGTTGTTCTACTATTTAGGAGATTTTAATATTTATATTGTTTTTAATGTGATTTTATGTTTGTAAGCTGCTTTGCATATCCTTTGGGAAGATAAAGCACGGTATAAATTTCTAAATGAATAACTGATACCAGCATGTTTTCTAATTCCATAATTTGATACAAATTCTTGGGTCTGCCAGGCAGTCTGCTAAATCACTGTCTAAATCACTGGTATTTTAATATACCTAAGAGAAATCCATGTTTCTGTTTAAGTGAATTTTCAGGGGTTCATCAGCTCCAAGGGTTCACAAATAAACTGGTGATTATATTTCTGCCAGTTAGCAAGGTAAACCTTTAATATGCGCTGTCACAGGTGTAACACGTCTTTTTTTTTTTTAAAGCTGCCAGCAGCATAAGGCGGCAGTGTGTTCCTCTTTCAAAAAGGAGTCAGGATGTTCTACTTATAGCAGACTTTGGGCGCAATCCTAACCCCTTATGTCAGTGCTTTCCAGCACTGGCATAGCGGTACCAATCCTGCAGTTGGGTGTCACTCACATAGGCCTCCTCAAAGTAAGGGAATGTTTCTTTCCTTACCAGTGCTGGAAAGCACTGACATAAGGGGTTAGGATTGCACCCTTAAGAACATAAGATTTCCTGACAGACCCAAGAATAGCAACACTCCACAAGCAGCTCTTTAGTTCAGAAGTTTTTGAGGGACTGGTGTGGTAACCATCCAGACAAGTTGTCTGCACTGATTTGCAGGTGTGCCACAGCATTATTTGGTGCATCTAAAATAGAACATTAGAACTAACCTTTTGAATGATTTCTGACTTTCTCACTTTGACTTTACTGGAGTGTTTAGAAGGCTTTTGCTTTCCCACAATTGGTCATAGAGAGAAAAAAACAATTAACATAAAATGCATGCATCTGTGTGACTGTGAATATTACATATCAACTGTTGTGGTCTGAGCTTGCTAGAACATCTTCTACTTCCTATCTGATAGGGAGACAGGCTAGCTAGCAGAAGTAGTTATATACATATCTTTTCATCTGATATGCTATGTTTAAATCTTTTTAGTTTTAGCTATATCCCCTTGTCTTTGGAAAGCTCACTGGTGACACTGAAATTTTGAATGACATTACTAAGTGTGTTTTGTTCATGTTTCTTGCTGTGCTCTCACATCTAGGAAAAAGCAGCAAAGTGGAAGAATCCCGATGGACATATGGATGGATTAACAACCAATGGCGTTCTAGTCATGCATCCCAAAGGCGGGTTCACTGAAGAATCTAAACCTGGCATCTGGCGTGAAATTTCAGTCTGTGGTGATGTGTATACGCTGCGTGAAACAAGATCTGCTCAGCAAAGAGGCAAGCTAGTAAGTTGGGAAATTCATGGTAATTAGCCGTCCTTTTATACTAATGGGAAGTGCTGTAGTAGTGCTTGAGGCTTATGGCTTCTCTTTGCTATATGTGACAGGCTAGCTGGATGGTACCTGGATAACCCACCCCTTCATGCCTGCTTAAAATGGGAGGAAAATCCATCTTGCACCAACCAAAGAGTTGAATGTCCTTCCTGTACTCTAGGCAGGAAAATGCTGTTTTGCATTCTTTCCAGCCTTTGGCTTCTGCGATTGATGGTACTAATGGTGTCTACAGCATGACCTTTCTGCTTCATTTAAATCCTAATTTGTTGCTGAGGAATTTTGTGCCACAGAGTCTGAAGTTTCAAAAAAAGCTTTGTTTGAACTTGAAAGTGGCACATGATGCTTCTTAAAGAAATGCCACTCTTAGCCCCTTAAATTCATTTCTACATCTTGGTTTTTTAGGTTTATTGTGGTTTTTATTGTGTGTTTCTGATACATAAACTCCCGAGTGTCTATGAGGGCAGAAAACTGAGGTTGTAACTATTTTTAAAATTTGCCAAAGAAAATGAAATGAATGAGCAGATTTTCAAATGGAACTATAAGACTAAAAACTGAAGTCTTGACTGGTTTCATTGGATCAAAATCATGTATACAAGCCATACGTAGCTGTTCAGAATTAGTTTGTATAGAATTATCTAAGATTCATTTGAGAGGAGGCTAAGGAGGAACCTTTGGTGTCCAGTGCTGCTGCCAGAACTAGCCCTCTTCCTCTAACTATCACTCTTCCTCTGATGGCTAGTGGAGGGAATGCAGAGAGCCCAGCATTCTGTCTGTCACCATTATAGGAAGCAGCAGCGGTGGCACTGAATGCTGCAGCAGAGGTCAGGTGTTAATTTCAATGCCGCCTCTTCTTCCTCCAATGCCCAGTGAAGGGGGTGCCTCTGCAACCATTACAGGAAGCTCTGGGTGCAGAGGGAGAAAAGTTAGTGAAGGGGAAGCAGTTTACTTCTCTCTTGGCAGTAAGCACCACTGCAGTCACCTTCTTGTGGGTCACTTCAAGATGAATTACTTCCTATTCCTCTACTTGCCTTTTAGGTAGAAAATGAAACCAACGTCCTCCAGGATGGTTCTCTAATTGATTTGTGTGGAGCCACACTCCTGTGGAGAACAGCAGATGGCTTGTTTCACACCCCAACTCAGAAACACATTGAGGCTCTACGGCAAGAGATCAATGCTGCAAGGCCCCAGTGTCCTGTGGGGCTAAACACACTGGCGTTTCCCAGCATCAACCGCAAGGAGGTGGTAGAAGAGAAACAGCCATGGGCTTACCTCACCTGTGGCCATGTCCATGGCTATCACAACTGGGGGCATCGCAGTGACACAGAAGCCAACGAGCGTGAGTGTCCCATGTGCAGAACCGTTGGTCCCTATGTGCCTCTCTGGCTTGGTTGTGAGGCAGGCTTTTATGTTGACGCTGGCCCTCCAACTTACGCTTTTACTCCTTGTGGTCACGTGTGCTCAGAGAAGTCTGCCAAATACTGGTCCCAAATCCCACTGCCGCATGGTACTCACGCCTTTCATGCAGCTTGTCCTTTCTGTGCTATCCAGCTGTCTGGAGATCAGAACTGCATCAAACTTATTTTTCAGGGTCCAATTGACTGATGATGCCATTTTACAGAAGACCACAATAAAACTCACTTTGTTAACAATTTACTGTGAAGATTAAAAATTTGCCACTAACTTTAGATTTTACCTTTTTTATAGGATTGTTAATGAGGACTTTCTGGGGGTGGGGGAATGAAAGGGTAGCGACTGGGAGTACTTGAGTTGTGGAAGTACACTGATACCTGAAACCACACAGATATCAGTGACATTGCATGCTCAACAGCACCATGTTCATGGTGACATCTTCTTGGTCGAGTTGTAGTATATTTGTAATATTTTTTTCTTAGCACGCTTGATCTGAAGGAAAAAATACCAATGTCTTAATGATTTTTTAATCTTAAATTTTTTAACAGAAATGTTTTTCTTCTAAACTTTGACAAGCCTTTAAGACACATATTTTTTCAAACCTAAAAGGAGCATACAGAATGTAATTTGTCTTTTTAATTTGCAATATAAATAACTTGAATAGTTTGTTCTCATGGAGGATGTTTCGAATGTGTGGGTAAACCTGGGCGAATGTTCATACGAAGCATGTTAAAGAAGCTGCAAACACAAAGGGCCGGCTTCATGAACAATAGCACAAAAACATTATGGTATTCTGCAGTGTGGTGTAATGCAGCTGTCCAAAAATGACACAATTACTTGAAATTTGGGGATAATTGTCGTATCTGAGGGCCACTTACCCGTTGATGTCATTTTGACACAGAAGTTACCCGTTTTTATTGCTCCTGTGTTTAAAAATGCTTGTGAAGCATAATACAGGAAAGGTGAGGCTACATGTTGTTTGGTCCAGCAGATGTGTAGAACATGTCTGTTGCTGTGCAAAAATGACAGTTAGCTTCTTACTCTTCTGAAAGATAGCTCAACTGTCTGCCAGCTGTTGTACTACCATTCTGCTCTGTGTGTAATAACATCACACCTCACTGAATCGTCCTGTAATGCCCAGCTTTGGGCCAACTCATCACTAATTTGAACCCCTTCCTATGTTGAAGGAGTCTCTTCTTCTGTAGTTTCATCCAGTATTGTGGTGTATCAGAATTGCAGAGCCACATGGAAAAGCCAGTTGTGTAGGTCCTTTCCACTCTACTGGCCCTGCTTCCATCCTTTCAGGTGTTGCTGAAAAATCACAGGATGAAGTCACAGAAAAGGGACTTCTTTGCCAAAGTGGTAGCATAAGAACAAGCATTTTGTGTGACAGTACCTTTAATAGAAATCCAGCAGTGTTAAGGCATGGTATCAGATCAACCTTTTGCAATCTGCATCTGGTGTCATTTTGATTTTTAAAAATACATATCCAGTTATACCATTTTAATAGTTTTCGATCTAGGTATGCCTTTCACTAGGTAGAGTTTGTTCTTGCATGCCTCCAGTCAGTGGGCAAACTGAACTGTGGCAACTCCTTATGACACCTGCTGTTTAAATGGCTGTGCTGCCACAAATGGCGATTTTGGTGTCCTTTCTGCAGAACCAATTTATGCTGGCCTTTATATGATTCTCACAAGTGTCCCAGACTGTCTCTCAAGCATCAGAAGGATTCCTAGTGACTCACATGTTTTAAGTACTTTCTACTTGTTTTGAAATCAGTAATTAAAAAATAAGCTATTTTGTTAAACTTCCTTCTGCAACACTACCCTTAATGTGCAAACATTCCTCTATATCAGTGGTTTTCAAACTGGTGGGTTGTGACCCACCAGTTCGTTTAATGCTTCCCCCGTCCATTTTAAAGGGCAGGGGAAGGGGAGGGAGGCAGCGATGCGATCCCCAGGATCGCGTCATTAAGGGGGGCGAAGGGGGGTGTTTTGCACTTACTTCAAGAAGGCAAGGCTGCAGGAATGCAGGGAGCCCTGCACAGTGCTCCCCAAGGCTTGGAACGTTCGCTGAAAGCGGGTCGAAAGCACTTCCGTTTTGCAGGAGGTGCTTTGCGCCTGCTTTTAGCGAATGTTCCAAGCCTCGCGGAGTGCTGCGCAGGGCTCCTTGCACCTCCTGCAGCCTGCTGCAGCCCTGCCCACATAATGTGAGTGCAAAGCGCCCCCCTCGCCCCTCCCCCACAAGAACTTACTGAGGGAGTAAAGCTCCCTCAAGTTTGAGAACCTCTGCTCTATATGTTTAACACTGCTGGTTTGTTAACTTCTGATTTTGCCATCTGTCTTTTTTTTTTCTCTGAAATCTGAGTAGTGTCCTGTGTTTTTGCTTTTAATTTTGCTTTTCAAAGAAACACCAAATGTCATTGTTAAATACACAAGAGTATTGTAGGCCCTACATGACTTGAGGCTCCTCCTTGGAGCAAGAGAAGGAGCCAAATTACTGCTCACTCTGAAAATGTATTGATTGGAATTTCATGTGTACTGTACTAACCTTTAGCATTTTCAATTGTGTTAGGATCATTTTGAAACTTTTTCACTACTTGTGGTATAGGAAGTATTTGTTTTTCCATGTTAAAACAAAAAAGTCCTCTTGGGGAGAAATAGTCACACATCTCGAAGGAAACCTGGCAGTTCAGATCTCCTTTCTGTTAAATGCACCACAGTCCCTGCTATATTTGTGCCCTTTGTATAAAATATATAATTTATATGATTTTAATATATTGTGTATATAACTGAATTGGCTTGTTCATATTTTGGATGTAATATTGTTTTATAGTTGATCTTTTAAACCTTTTAAAATGTTCACTGCCCATTGGGCTAAGGGGCATATTGTTATCTGCTGCTGTTTAATACAATTTTGCTGTATAAAAGAGAAGTTCAGCATTTTAAGTTGAAATACCTTTACTCCCATTTCTTTTGTTTGGAAAAGGTTCACTTGTTCTGCAATGTCATGTACAAATCTAAGCAGTGTAGCTTGCCTGCCTCACTCAGGAGGCTGGGAAGTGGGGCTATTAGTTTCTGCAACACTTCTTCCTTGTGCCTTTGTCAGTGAGATTGCTCCTAGCCCTGAAAGCCACAAGCCAATGTGTAGCTCAAGTTCCAGTAGCCCTTATTTTGTTATTGGCCTCATCCCCATCATTCTTACTTTAGATGCCTCAGGATTTTGTCTGCATTCTTTGATCAGTATCTCATCTGTTTTGTCAGACTCTGTTATCAAGAGGTCTGCTATTGACTAGCTAAATGCCGTGAAATTGCAGGCTTTGAAACTGCTTTCCTTGTCAACCCCAAGGGGGGAAAAAAAACATGGTAGTGATAACTCAGGTCCTGCTCAGGTGTAACATATTCTCACAACTGAGGTAGTCTTCTCTGTGTGAATCTATACACAGGAGCTTTCTTTTTCTGAAGTGTTGATTAACGTGTTTGAGGGAAGGATTCAGCCAAAGTCAATTCTGAATGCTTTCTTGTGATCAAATCTTTCAGGGCAATGGATGTTTCGGGGGAATTCAAATATTGCTGTTGGACTCCTTGAAGATGCAAGCCAACTAAGGTCTCATGAGTGTCTTACTTAACCCACATCAGAAGTGGTTATGTTGTATTCTCACTGTAGTTTGTCTGAACAGGCTGTAGCATTTGAAGGATTTTCTACCTTCAGTGGCACTGGAGATGATGCTGTGCATCTGGGGAATGGTAACCTCTATGGCAGGCTGATCTAAGCCTTTCCAAGAGTTTTTATATCCAAGCTAAGTATCCAAGAGTTTTTCAAGTTGAACTAGTTGTCACTTTTTGGTCCTCTGCATTTCCTGGTCAAGCCTAGATCTTCCCTGTCTTCACCTTGAATAGTTGAATAGTGTTTAGTAACTTTGTTCTTCTCCCATGACGTGAAATGCAAGGTTCCGTCAGTTACTCTGGGCTGAGTCACCAAGGCTTCAGATAGGGATTAGCAAAAGAAATACTGCAGGTAGCAAGGGTCTCCTTGCTTGGGGGAAGTCCCGCTATCTCCTGACTTGCTTATTTTGGAACAACCTGAAGATAGTTTTTTGTTTTGTTTTTAATTTACTGAATTGTGTCTATATTTCTTCTTCTGCCACAGAGGGTGTAAGTTATCTATCCTTAACCCTTTCTGACATAATTGCGTGTTGGAAGAACATTTTGAGACAGTGTCTTCTTCAAATGGTCTAGAATTGGTCATCTGTGTTATCGTCTTTTGTTCTTTTAATATTGTCCTCCTAAACCAGTCAGCAATAATTGTATTCTATAAGAACAACTCCAGTAGCAGCCACTGAGTTGGTTTCATTGAAACAGAATTCTGGGTTACTGAAGTACAAATTCTAATTCTGTCTGTGTGTGTGTGTGTGTGTGTGTGTGTGTGTGTGTGTGTGTGTGTGTGTGTGTGTGTGTTTTCTCTCCTCTTTTAAAACTCTGCTTGTTGGCTCATGTACTATGCAGCTCTTAATATTCCTCATGCCAAGCAAATTGTGTTTGATTTTTCTTGTAGAAAGAAGACTACAGTTTTCATTAGCTGTCCATGTTCTGCCCTTGAGCTATACAGGGTGGCTACACAGTCCCTCTGCAGAAGATGGTCTGGATTTGGGATTGAAGCCATTTAAGCCTGCACAGGGACTTTGTGGCCACCCTGTAGTTAGCAAAAAATCTAAACTTGTTAATGTATATTAATTCTCCCCATCACTGATCATAAAATTATGTACCTCTGCTCCTCAGGACAGCCTGTTCTAAATGGCTTGAAGGAATCAACTTTGAGGGTTTGGTTGGAGAAAAGGAGTAAGGCACTGGCAAAAAGCCATCTTGTTTTGTAGTAGCAGGCCCATTATAATGCAAAAACATTCTGTATCTTCTTAAAATTTGATTTTGTTTCCAACATATGTCTCACTACGTTTTGGAAACTTCCCCCAAGCTGCCAAAAGAGCCATCCGCTTTGAATCATATTGTCATTTTTAGTCTGAGGCATTTGAGTGCCATCACTCTTTTCTGTGGCTTCCTAACGTTATCTGTCTTGGCTTTTTTTTTTCTTTCTGGTTGTATTTCTTTTTGAGGAAAAGGCACTTAACTTACACAGGGATTTGTTTTGTTCCTGAATTTCTTTTGCGAAGGAAGCTTCCGAATCCATTATATTTTTCTTATTTTCAGAGCTTTCACAGAGTCTGTGTGTACAAGTGCATACATAAGAATGCACAGAGATGGAACTAACCATAGCTGGCCAGTACTTCAAAAAATCTTATAGTTGAACCTGTCTCCAGCAATTTTACCCATGTTTACTGCCACTATATTTGACAGGTAATGGAATCTTTTTGCCCTCCCAAAGTGTTGGCTTTCTTTGAGGGGCACATTGAATCCCCTCCCCTGTTTCTGCTGATAATGTGGTATTGCACCAAAATGCCATTTCCAAACTCTACAGAGGCACACTGCCAACTTCAGAAAATGTGTATTTTGCTACAAGAATTAAATAACGAAAGGTGGACAACACCTCCTTCCATTCAGCCTCCTCTGCTGAAATTATTGGATCTCTGCATTGGCCACCACAGAGCAACCTTCTGCTAATGGCAGGAGAGCAAGTAGGCTCTGGAGACAGAGCAAGACTCACTCCACTGCCTTATCGGAGACATATCTCTTCCATTTATTGGCTCTGCTTTCTCATAGAGGAACAGTTAATATGAGCTCTAGTTTATGTATTTAGGCCTAGAGCCCCAACCAGCCAAGCTGTGTGGTGAAGAAAGGATACTCTACTGTCTTCCCTCCCTTATTGTAGTATTTGGGAGGAGAAAGGCTGGGAAGTTGTCCCAACTGCTCCTTTGGCTCCCATTCATTGGGCCTTTCCCATCTCACCTGATCCAGAGGTGGCTCAAAATGCAAATTTAATTTGCTGGTGTTCTTCAGAATGTTTTGTGTTGGAGTGATTTGTGCCTCCACCTGGAATCCTGCAAAAATTGTGCTTTTTCCAGAAATGAGGTTTGTTCTCCATTGTATTGATTGATATGGGGCGCAAAGTCTGTTTACCCCCAGTGTTGGCAAGGCAGTGCTTATCTGCAGCCTAATTTAGGAAGATGTCAGAATTTTGACCTGGCATTTGAATCTTCAGTCGTCTTGCCAGCAAAAGTTGGTTGACTCATTAAATGGTACTGGTGTGCCAATTTTGTGTGCATCATTGTCTGAGACCAGCAAGGCAACATCATTTATTTTTTGTTAACAAGTTCCTGTGTTTGGGCTCTGAACTATTGTCCTGCTGCTGCTTATTCTTTGAATCTCTCAATTTTTTAGGTAAAAAGCACACTAGAAATTTATATTGAGGGGGGAGGAAAGGTGTATTAACTATTGTGCTACATGAGAGGGGTTTATGTTGACTATTTCATTCAACTGCAGATGATCTCCTCCTCCAGGTTTTACAGACATGATGCACTAGGTTGAGAATGCTGTGTTGGCTTTTTCTCTCTGCTCCAGCACTTTACCAAAAGCATTCAAAATGAACTGGAGGTTGGTATAGTTAAAACACACCCATTTTTACATCTTCCATTACACAAAGTACTGCTAAATTTGGGCAGGGAAGCAAACAGTTCCTTTTAACAATTCTAGCTCAATAAATGGTAGTTCTTCTACACTTCTCTAAGGTAGTAATTTCTCCTGAACAACCAATAAATTGATTTCCATTCAAAAACAAGGTTTTTTTACCCTCGCTGAAACCTCATTTTTTAGTGCTCATTTGAGAAAGGGCAAGTTCTAGTTCTTGAAGAACTGATTTACCTTAGTGGCACAGAAAGTACACGTAATATCATTTGACAGGAATATCCATATTCCTTTTCTGTTTCAAAAAGGAAACCATTGGACAGGGTGTGTGATCAAGTCCCAACTTGGCAGTGTAACATTTGATCTGTGTGATAGTGAAAGATCAGTCTATAAAAAGAAACCTACCTTGCATGGTTGGTGTGAGGATGAAAAATCATCAAGAAACCCACCCTGAGCAATAGGCAGAGTGTGGCAGGGAGCAGCCTACATTTGTTCTAGAAGGAAAGCAGATTTTTTTTCTCTTGTCCTCTTTCCATGAACATTAATACTGTTCCAAACTTTTTCCAGGCTTCTGTTCATGTTGACTGACTTCTTACAGAAGTTTCCAGGTATCTGCTCAATACTTTCTGTCTTAAACAGCAGTGGCTTTTCAGAGTTCAAGGCAAGATGTCTTTCCTTGCCCTGATATTCAGCATCTGGTCCAGGATGAAGTGATAAAGATCTCAAGCAATAGAACGAGGATGGGAGGACTGCATTTTTTGATGGTCCCATCAAAATTTACATGCAGGCAGAAAACTAGTACAGTGAGGAGATATGGCTAGTTCCCACCCCTCTTGTGTGCTTATTTCTTTATTTACAGGAGTGTGCTCATATGGGGGGAACCATTCAGATATGTTATTCTGTACCTGCATCCTGAAATTCTTTACCTGCAGGTTATCCCCAGTTGCAATATGGGGATAAGAATAGTTTGCTGTTGCAAGGTTTGCATCAGGGTAATAAATTTTTCAGGCTATTCTAGCCCCTCATTTAGCCTGTATTAGTTGACAAGGCCCAAGATTCATCAAATGGAGGTGCCAGGACTTGAATCTGAGACCATACAGCTGCAAACCAGTAACTTTCCCACTGTGATGTGGGTACTGCTGAAACACCTTCAGACACTTGGCATGTATCTAGGAAAAATTTCCAAAGACGGTTTGGAAACTCTGGACCACTTCAACCATAATGTTGCAGGGGGAGGAAATCTGTATACACTTTCATGTGAAGGTGGCACTTGAATCTGTTTTGTTGATGGGAAACAGTAGCTGACAGTGAGTTCCTAACATTTTTGAACATGATCGGATGTGCTCAGTTTTCACACATGATGATATGCACACTTCTGGCCCCAAAACAATTTTTTTTCCTTGACAAAATTTTCTGTTTAAGACCTCCAACACAGACAGGGCTGAGAATTAGGACTTCTAGATTGAATCGTGCCTCTGTCTTGACTTTACTAACTAGTCCAGCCCTTCCCTCTCAGCTGCATCTCCCCAGTTGCAATATGGGGATAAGAATAGCTTGCTGTTCCGAGGTTTGCATCAGGGTAATAAATGTACCGTGGCACACTCTTGCTATAGAAAGATTCATATTTTTAACCCACTATGTTCTCAGAATTCTTCCATCCACCTGAGCATATAAGGCATCTTTTTATCTAGTAAGACTAATTTAGAAGGAGCAGACAATATGAGGCATCATCAAAAACCGGTCTTGAAGATTTGGGTTTAATGTCAAAACTGTGTCTCATTCCATCAAGTACACGGGGAAGGACTGGGGTGGGTGGGAATTGGCATTGTTTACTTCAGAGTATTACCAGCTGTTAAATGTTCTGAATGATGTTTGTGGAAGCTGGCCTTTTTATACACCAATGTGAATGGATATATTAACACCATTTAACTGTTGTACGTTTTGGAAGTACAAGCCATTTTACAGGAGAGAAAAAAATTAAAAAGGTATTCCAGTATTACCCCTTGCCTCCTTGATTCTTTTTCATCCTTCAAAGCTGTTGGTCAAATGGTTTTTGAATAACACTTAAGATTGGCTGCATCTTCTGAGAGTTGAGTACAGTAAATACTTACAGTGCTGTGTTGTGTGTTAAAGCACCCTCCTCTTTCGTCCACATTTAGTAGTCCCAGAGACCAAGTGAGATGATACTTTTCTTTGTTGAACTAACTGTTCAAAATTCTGGAAGCAAGCGGGCATATAAATGGCACAGAATTTACCTTTAGGCATAAGGTTGCAAAGCAAATGAAATAAACTTAGGGTGCAATCCTAACCAACTTTCCAGCACCGACATAAGGGCAACGCAGTTCCAAAATAACTCCAAGGTTGCAAAGCAAATGAAATAAACTTAGGGCGCAATCCTGACCAACTTTCCAGCACCAACATAAGGGCAACGCAGCTCCAAGATAAGGGAAAAAACATTCTCTTACTTTGAGGAGGCCTCCATGAGTGCCACCCAACTGCAGGATGCAGCACACACCCCATTGGCACCACTATGCCAGTGTTGGAAAGTTGGTTAGGATTTGGGCCTTAGCGGTCTAAGCTGTTTCTAATGTGATAAACACTGGATATGTTCAAAAATCATGGAACAGAAAGGTTTAAAGATTCTGTGTATGTTGATCATGAATGCCCCTTCACGCATGGCAGCTACTTCCCTGGGACTAAATGCCATGTGGCTGAGGACCCCTTCTCAAGAAACTATGTTCTGCATGATACCAAGTTCCATATGGAAGTGTGAAAAATGTTAGCCTTGCTGGATCAGAACAAATCTGTTTCTATGTCCAGGTGAATATCCTGTTTCCCACAGTGGCCAATGAGACACATATGGGAAGCCCTCAGCTGTGCATGCAGGCCAGAGCAATTCTCTTGTTGCTCCCAGCAACTGGCATTCAGTGTCATGCTCCCTCTAGTCCAGGTGGCTCCATATGGCTGTCATGATTATCTCTTCTTCCCCACTTTAAAGCCATCTAAATCAGCGTCTTATCATCAATTATAGTGCAGCTCACTTCAAGTTTCTTAAATGGATTATAATTGGCTTCTGTTGGCTTCCCTCAAATGAAATATTCCTGGCCTGATCAGGTAGGAGCTTTAAAATGTGGTAAATCTCCTCCTTTGATCAAAGTCTTCATTTTCTCTCTTCTGGTGATTAACTAATACCTGTCTTGCTCTTCTAGCGCTGGTGACCTCACACGGTGTTAAGCTGCCTATCACTTCTATTAATAGGATTATTATGTAAAATGCTCAATAATACCCCAAAGAGATCAAACGGGCACACAGGAGGAGAAATTATTATACGGTCATGCTTGACTGCTTTAATTTCCATGACCCTGTGAGAAAAGCAGACAAAACAGCAGCTTGGAGAGGTGCCCTTCGGTTCACAAGGACTAAGGGACAGGCATATATGTGGAGGGTTGCTACAATCAGCACAGTGATGGTGGGGTGGGGGATGATAGTTGAGCCTTTTTCAAAAGTCCAGGCTCATACCACACCACTAGCAAACATGCAAACAGCCACCTCTTATATCTGCAAAATCCCTACATGTGTACAAGCATAGGCGTGCTGTGTTCACTGGCATTTGTGCATATACAGTTCTGCACCTGCTGTACAGATGTAAGGGAATCCATACTTGGGCTTTGCTCCAGCTGAGAATGGAAATTGTGGGGCTGAGTCAAAATCTTCAAGGAAAAAATGTGGGTTTGGGGGAAAGATTGTTTAAGAGGGGAGCAAGAGCAAGGTAAATGCAAGTGTGTTCTGGGATAGAGTTGCCATTTTACATAGGGCATGGAAAGTGAATGAGTTGAACTAGGTGTGACCATGGTGAACATTGTGGGGCTGGGGCAGACTTTATTGTCCTGGAGAACTGATGCCCCAACCCAGGTAGGTTGGGTTGCTACTCCCAGGTAGGTGAACAAGTCCCAGGTGGGACTAAGAAAAATAAAATACATCAATAAAAACAGCAGAGCTGGAAAACGGACAAGCCTAGAAACACAGCTGCAGAATAAAACGAAAAGTCAATCTAAAAAAATAAAATGTGTTTTTCTGCCAAGAAAAAAAGAGGAGTAGTACTGGATCCTAGGTGAGTTTCCTTGGGGAGAGCATTCCGAAGGTGGGACATAACATCTCCTTTGCAATCATCTTCCACTGATTGTTTTGTCAAATTTCCAGTCCAAGATTCACTTGGAGAACTTATGCCCACTTTAACTCCCCTTTGTTCCCCAACAATGACCCTAGTTCTTCACTGCTGGACCCCACCACCAGGGTAGCTCACCTGTTCAACCTGCAGAGATCCTCCTGCCTCCCCCCTCCAGTCATTATAGCAACAATTTGGTCCTCAGTAGATCTTGGGCATGGCAGCCACACACCAATCTGCAGTGTCTCCAGCAATCCCCATTCGTCTGTTAGTCCATTTGTCAGTCAACAGATCCAGTAGTCCATCAGCCCTTAGTTCCTCAGTCCATTAATCCTTCAGTCTCCTTCTTTCCTCCTCCTACTATCCACCAAACTCCCTTCATCAGGTGCTTTTATCCCTTAATGCAGTGGTTCTCAAACTTTTCCAGCTCGCACCTCCCCTGATCCTTGTAGCCATTGGCCACAGCTCCCCATTACAGCACCTAACCTCAGTTACCCCCAAAATGGGGATGAAGGTGTTACAATTATACACTAGAAACAAACAACTGCCAGCACTCTGAGGCTGCAATCCTAACCACACTTACCTGAGAGTAAGCCCCATTGAAAAAATAGGACTTACTTCTGAGTAGACCTGGTTATGATTGTGCCCTAAGTTTGTTAGCAGCACACCTGAAGGGTTTTGGAAAGGGAGGGGGGAAGAAGAGATGAATTTGCTGGGGGAGGGGAAGACTTTGTTTTGTGTGTACTGCTAATTGCAAACTGAGACCTAGAGACTGTTTGGCTGGAATCCTAACCCCACTTTCCTGGGAGTAATAATAATAATAATAATAATAATAATAATAATTTTATTTTTACCCTGCCTTTCTCCCCGAAGGGACTCAAGTAAGTAGGACTTACTTCTGAGTAGACCTAGCTAGGATTGTGCCTCTTGTCTTACAATAGCAACCAACAGAGTAGCCCCCCCCCCCCCATAAGGAGGCAGGAGGAAAAGGGATGGCTGAAAAGAAATGGGGATTTTTATTTTTAATCAATTTTTGGAGACAAAGCCATCAAGAGGCTTTTTTTTTTTTTTAAAGGGGAGGAAAAAGAGAAAGGTGAAGATCCTGGGTTAAGCTGACAGACCCCACACCTATGTAGGTCTACTCAGAAGTAAGCCCCATTTGAGTCAATGAGGCTTACTCCCAGGAAAGTGGGGAAAGGATTGCAGCTACATACAGCAAGATTACAACTCACCCCAAAGCAGACGGGGCTGCTCACATGCATACACCCAGCATGCAGATGCCACCCCTGTTCCCCCCAGGCAAGACGGAGGGGTGCACGCTGGGGCATTTGGACACCCCCTCCCCACCCTAAGAGCAGGCTGGCTCCCTCCTTCACTGAGCTACAAACTCTACCCTCCCAGTTTGAAGCCTCTTCTCCTCTCCTCCAGCCTTGACCAAGCCCAGAATGGTGAGGGGCACACTGGGAAATGTAGTCCTTGGGGCAAGGTTGCACATGGAGAGAGCTCCATGCTGAGATGTGGCACCTCTGCCTGCCCAGCCAGCTGTCTCTCCCACCTCCCCCCACCATGTTTCACATGCTCTCCCAGCCTCACCCACCTCATTCACAGCTGCAGAAAAGCAGCAAGTCAGCAGGCAGCAGGTGCAGCTGAGGAGAGCAGAGCAGCCCAGCCTGTCTTCCCCCCCCTTGCCTGGCAACGCCCCTGGAGGCTAGCCACACCTCACTAGGGAGCCAGGACGCACAGATTGAATACCTCAGGCTTAATGACCTGGTTGCCTCTAGTGTAAAATTTCAACTGGGAAAGCACCTAGAGGAAAAAGGAGGAGGGTTATAGTCTTGTGTGAATATACTTGTATCTGGGAACATATAAATTAAACTTTATTAAAACAATTTGACCTGCTCTGGCTTTGGTACTTCTGGGGAATAGAAGGCTTGAAGAATGTCATCTGGTGGGGGAGCAACAATGGAACAGAGGGGTGCCTTCTACTTCTGAGCTTCCCAGAGGCATCTGGTGGGCAACTGTGGAAAGCAGGATACCGGACTTTGCCATCATGAAGATGCTAGGGACTAAGCCTGTGTGTACTCTGCTCCTGAGCTGTGGCTGCACCCTTCTGTCATTCTCAGGGCAGCTTTGAGTGCTAGTGAGTGGACTCTTTTTGAGCTCCTCAAGAAATGTGAAGACAACCTGCATATCAGCCCCATGGGAAGATGCACGGACTGCTCACAAGGGGCAGCTTTGTTCTGGAAAAGATGCTCATGTTTCTCCTCTACACGTTACAACATAAGCACCTGGAGAAGGAGCATGGTTCACTTGCACAAGATGTTTCAAGCTTGCTATAAAACACAGTGTTGCTCTGTTTCCAGCCCTCCCCTGCAAACCCCACACAGGGTAGTCTCAACTATCTAACTGTCCCTCAACATTCAAAGACTTCTGCAAATGCTCCGTGGTGGAATGTCAGTGGCCCAAAATCTATCCACAAAGCATTTTGAGGCCTGAGTTGGGAAAGTTCAAAAGGCACCATCTTTGACTAGCGGTCTGGAGAGGGTGGGGGGAGGATCTATACCTTGCTGGAATTTCAATCCAAGACTATAGTGTGGGGACTATTCAGCAAATTTGTGTGTGTGTGGTGCAAAAGGTTTGTGTTAATGAATTCAGTTGCTTTTATAGTTTAAAACTCATGGTTTTACACCATTGCAAAACAAAGAAAAGCTCTTTATAATTTTGAAAGATGCGATCTGGCAATGGTGCCTCCAGTACCATTATTGAGAGCAGAGAAGTTGGGACTGGAGGCTTGCAGAAGAAGGAGAAGAGATGAAAAATGAATAAGACCAACTGTTTAGAGGAGCTTCCTCTTGATCTGGTCTAATCTCTACACTGGCAATTTTCAACCCTTTTCTTGTCATGGCACGCTGACAAGGTGCTAGATTTTTCTAGGCACACCATCAGTTTGTTGACAATTGCCAAGTCACACTGCACTACTGGTAGGGCACTCACATACCCCAATGGCCAGCAACAGTTACCCTGCACATGCCCAATCTTGTCTGATCTTGGAAGCTAAGCAGGGTTAGGCCTGGTTAGTACTTGGATGGGAGACCGCCTGGGAATACCAGGTGCTGTAGGCTTATACCATAGTCTTTCGAAACTGAAGGTTGCAAACCACCCCAATGGCCCTACTAATAAATGACCCGCCCCCATTCTCTTGAGGCACACCTGCAGACCACTTGTGGCATACTAATGGGCCATGGCACACTGGCTGAAAATCACTGCTCTAGACTGTCAACAAGATCTAATTTAACCTTACTAAAGTTTTTTCTTACAGTCATTGGAACTACAATGATGCTATCTTAAAGGAGCACTGGATCTTATAATCCAATGTACTGACTGTTATCTTCCATAATTATATACCACTTTTTAACAGAATTGTTCAAGTGGTTTACAAAAAAATTATTGACCATAAGGGTGGTTTGACAGTAGAACAGATTGCTGAGAGAGGTGGATTCTCTCTCACTGGAGATCTTTGAGCAGAGACTCAAAGGTTCAGAGGCTGGAGATACTCTAGGAGGACTTCCTGCTACAGGCAGGAGATTGGACTAGATGACCTTGTGGGTTCCTTACAACGCTATGGGATTCTAACACCAGCAACCACTGCTAGACATTGTGCTGGAGTGAAGAGGGACAATTACTCTCCCCATGCTCAATATGAGAGGACCACCACTGGGGTGGGGAATGCCTTTGCCCAGTTAGCAGGGCAGTAACACGCTATATGCATTAAACTAAGGTCCCTTTATACAGTCAACTACACAATGACCATTCCAATAAGGGACCTAGCTGGGCTCTCAAGCTTCCCTACTTTGGTTGTTGAGTGCTACTGTATCCATGTGGTGTTGATGCCAGTCACGAAGAACGGATTCCATTTCCATCATGCCTACGTAGGCAAGAGGATGTTTAAATAAACCTAAGCCCAGTTCTATGAATAAGAGTATTTTTTACTTTGCTTCTTGTTCTTATCACAGGGGGAAAAGGGCTAAAAGGCAATGAAGTAGAAGAAATGTTTATTAGTCATCTGTTACAGTGGTTAAACCAGCCAGATCTTTGCTTAATAGCAGGCTTAAAGCATTGTGCCCTCCGAATCAGAATCACCTGTGTAATAAATGAAGCTGTCAGTATTCGTTCTGTCTGGAGAGGAGACCAACATCTCTTAAACCATTAGCACAATAAATCAAAAGCATGGAAACGGGCAAGTGGACGGGGACGAGTCCTCTTCCTTGCACATATGTGATCTTCGTGCTAATGGCCAAAAGAGGCATCTCTCGTTAGAGGAAGCATTTAATAGGGTTGCTGTTGTGATAAAATGCATTAATGTATTAGAGTAGGAGTTCTCCAAGTGTGGGTTATGACCCCCAGAGGGGTTGAGGGCAGCTTGGAAGGGGGTTAGGAAGCTCTGAAGAACTAAAAATAAAATACTGTTCTGTGAGTGAATTGCCTGTCCACCTGCTGGCTGTGCCTGCTTGCCCATCCCTTCCCCTCTTCCCCTCCTACACCACGTAGACCACACTAGGAGTAATGCACCTTCCCAGGAATGGAAGCAAGTGAGGCGGGGAAAATGGGTTTACTTTGGCCAGTCTACTGTGAGTCAGCATGACAGGATTGTTGCGTAAACGTATATATTATTTTTCAGTGGTTGTTGTAGCAGAATTTAAGAAACGCTGTCTTTGGGAACAATATTTGAAAATGTTAAAAAATTGCATTTTCTGACACTTTGTATCACACACATCATGATGATCTCTGCTCAGGGGAGAGCCGCAAGCGACAGGTGTTAGAAACAGCAAGAAGGGGATTTAGCATGGAAGCAAGGGCTATGCTTACGTTGCAGCTCAAGAAAGAAAGATGCTGATGAAGGCAAGAAGAAGCTCCTCAAGGTCTGCTTTTGTTTCTGTTTATGCAAAGACAGGAAAGCATGATGGAATGTGTCACTGGTACAAAGAAGGAAAGAGGAAGATAAAAGATTAGCCATTAAAATAACAAAGGGACATATCCAGGAATGCTTGGTAAGCTTGAATGAATGCCAGTTGGCTTGCCTGTTGGTGACTCTGTGGGATCCTGGATGAATGAATGGCTTGGGCACATCATAGACTTATTCGCTATCTCATGTGATAACTCATGGAAAACCAGTGTGGCTGTGGGAGACTGGAGTAGAATCTGCAGTAGCTGGAGACAGACAAATGGTTTCAAAAGAGTTAAGGCTTGTCTCAGATCATGATTCCTTGCGGTATATGAGCTCCTTGGAAAAAGGGTGGGATTTTCCTGTCTTCTGGAAAAGCTTTGATGATGTCAAAATGCGACATAGGCAAACAGATTTGACCACATGATGACATCACTAAGTGCATTTAAACAACAGAGCATTGCAAATAAATAGATCTCAGAAGACAGAAGGCATTTTTGGAAACTGCTGGAAAATATTTGCAGAAAACTGCATTTTCCCTTTGTGTTGATTACGGGCCAATTTATTCTGCAGTCTGGAGCAAATCCCTCTTTTTCTCTGTCGTGCTCCATTCTTTCTCCTTGTGTTTGGAGGAGAACCCTTTTATGGAGCATAAAAATTATTCATGCAAGATCGTGAAGGATTCCTTGCCTCCCCTGATCACTTCTGTGTCATTCATCACTTACCTCCTCCCCTGATCACTACTGTGTCAAGATTCTTTATGTCTGTTATAAATATTTTCAACAATAAACCTGAGGCAAGAGGACTACAAAATGGACTTGGAGGCATTTGGGATAGATCTGTGTGACTTAGGAGGCTTCAGGGAGTGATCTGTGTGATCTGGAAGGGCAGCCACTCGTCTGTGCAAGGCATAACTGAGGCGAAAGCCATGGATGAGCCTGAGTTTGCTTGCAGAGTTTGTCATAAAGTTGCCGATTTGTGTTAATTCCACGGAGGACCAAGCTGCATATCTGTCTTTTGGGGTTTTGCAGACATGACAGTAACTTGCACCTGCCCAAGCCTGAAAGTAACACAGATATATGCTCCATGATAACATATGAACACAACAAAACAAGAATAGCTTTTTATTGGATCTGACCAAAGAGTCATCTAGCCTAGTATTTTATTTTCAGTAGGGACCAGGCAGATTCCTCTGGGAAGGTAACAGGCAGGACATGGAGATGACGGCCTAACCACCCATGTGTCCCCACCCTACCTATGGTTTTCAGATGCACAAAGTCCCGAAACATGAAGGTTCTATCAGCTAAGCAATTGATAAGCTTATGCCCTGTGAGTGTTTAACTCTTCTTACAATGTCCCTAACCCAGTGACTATCACCACATCTTCTGGCAGTGAATTCCAGATGGGAATTAATTACCTTGCAGGTTTTATTTGAGAAAGGAGATTGTGGGGAGCAAACGTGAAACTGCCCCATTCTTATGGAAGGAACCGTGAGGGTATGGCAATGATTCAATCTCTTTTTAGATTAAAGACATTTGTTTTTGCATAATAAAAATAACTGGACGTATCTGAAACAGCAGTAAAAACATGAATCAGTTTCCTTTTCCAGGAAGAAAAGGAAATCCAAAGATTTTAGAAACGGCCTCTGCATTCGGTATAAACCAGATATGAGGTCATTCATTCCCTCCCCTCATTTTGTCAGCCCATATAGATAAGTGTTGAATTTGCAAGAAAGAATGGCTGATGTTAATTAATGTATTTCGAGTGTACACTGAGGGAGTAGCTGAGGACAAATGAAAACTGCAATAGTTGTGACCTTGCCGATGATCTCAGCATGCTCACATTGATTAGAACATTTGATAAGTGATTGACTTTCTGGCCTGGACTATTGTAGATCCTATCCTCAGAGTTCTGTTACATACTGCGGTGAAACTGTTGTGAATTAATTATTAACCTAACATTAATGAAACCCCACTTCATGCAAATTTTTGCCTATATTTTTATTTAAGACTGAATAAGTGCTGACACAAAGAAAATCTTCAAACTCTAATAAAGACCTGAAATTCTACTTTTGAGACTAAATATTCATCAAAATCAGGGAAGCAAATTTTGGGGCGCTGCTATTTCCTTTGAGATTAGATAGCTAGACCAATGTTTTTTAAACTGTGGATCAGGACCCATTAGGTGGGTCATGAGCCAATTTCAGGTGGGTCCCCATTCATTTCAGTATTTTGTTTTTAATATTGTAGACTTGATGCAAAGTAGACTTTGCTACTTGATGGCAAAGAGGCAAAGAAGGAAGGCCCATAGCCAGGGAGTCAGACCAGGGACAGACTGCACTTGCTCCCAGTGTGGAAGGGATTGTCACTCCCGAATCAGCCTTTTCAGCCACACTAGATGCTGTGCCAGAACCACCATTCAGAGTGCGATACCAGAGTCTTTCGGGACTGAAGGGTTGCCAACACGGTGATTCTATCATGGTATGTGACTAAATTTGGGGAAATGTTACAGATCTATACTTTTAACAGGCTATTATGTATATATTTTTAACAATGACAGTAAATGGAACTCATTCCTGGGAAAGTGTAGGTAGGATTGCAGCCTAGGATTGTTAAAAATTTTCCTGCTTGATGATGTCACTTCTGGTCATGACATCACTTTCGGTGGGTCCTGACAGATTCTCATTCTTAAAAGTGTGTCCTGGTGCTAAAAGTTGGAGAACTACTGATCTAGACAATAGGGAAAAGGGAAAAGATAGGACATTGCTTATGTGGCTGAAGTCTTTAGGAGCAGGACCTGTGCCATAGTTCCTACCAACTGCCAGATGGCTGGCGTTGTTCGTAGCAGTTAGAAATGTCTACTTGATTAATGTGTGAAAGCACCACTCTCTTCTTAGGAAAAAAGAGACCAGACTGAATACAGGGAAAACGGTCTGATTTGTAATGTCCTCAAAGTACAATAAGCAAAGAACTAAGAGGTCAGGGCTTCCCTGCCTTTAATACAGCAGAAGAGAATTTGGGGGATGTAGTTGATCATGGTTGCAGAAATTGCCCAGTGGCTTCTTATGGAGTTGACTTGCACATTTGTCTGATTGGATTTCTGTGTACTTCATGGCCGGCAGCCAAACATGTGAACAGACTCCATTAGAAGGCACAAAGATGATACAAGGCAAAATAGAAGTTTTCCTTGTGGTATAGTATCTGTGATGGCCCATTCAGATTTCAAGTCATGTGCTTGGAACATGAATTCATAAACCAGCCCTTCAGGGCTATTTGCACAATGCTGTATATTGTATCGGTAAATATACCTGTTTTCAGTTTCAAACAAAACCTGGGGCCTGGATCCCTTAAAAAATATAGCCTCCTAGGAGACTGCCCTATACTGTCAGACCACTGGTCCATGGGGGTCAGTATCGCCCAGAGGTGTAGCTAGGTCATTTGACACCCAGGGTCCATAAATTTTTTGTCACCCAATATGACTTACTTACTTACTTACTTACTTACTTACTTACTTACTTAATTAATTAATTAATTAATTAATTAATTAATTAATTAATGGCTTCTGTAAGGGTAAGTCTTGCCTCACGAATCTTTTAGAATTCTTTGAAAAGGTCAACAGGCATGTGGATGCGGGAGAACCCGTGGACATTATATATCTGGACTTTCAGAAGGCGTTTGACACGGTCCCTCACCAAAGGCTACTGAAAAAACTCCACAGTCAGGGAATTAGAGGACAGGTCCTCTCATGGATTGAGAACTGGTTGGAGGCCAGGAAGCAGAGAGTGGGTGTCAATGGGCAATTTTCACAATGGAGAGAAGTGAAAAGCGGTGTGCCCCAAGGATCTGTCCTGGGACCGGTGCTTTTCAACCTCTTCATAAATGACCTGGAGACAGGGTTGAGCAGTGAAGTGGCTAAGTTTGCAGACGACACCAAACTTTTCCGAGTGGTGAAGACCAGAAGTGATTGTGAGGAGCTCCAGAAGGATCTCTCCAGACTGGCAGAATGGGCAGCAAAATGGCAGATGCGCTTCAATGTCAGTAAGTGTAAAGTCATGCACATTGGGGCAAAAAATCAAAACTTTAGATATAGGCTGATGGGTTCTGAGCTGTCTGTGACAGATCAGGAGAGAGATCTTGGGATGGTGGTGGACAGGTCGATGAAAGTGTCGACCCAATATGCGGCGGCAGTGAAGAAGGCCAATTCTATGCTTGGGATCATTAGGAAGGGTATTGAGAACAAAACGGCTAATATTATAATGCTGTTGTACAAATCGATGGTAAGGCCACACCTGGAGTATTGTGTCCAGTTCTGGTCGCCACATCTCAAAAAAGACATGGTGGAAATGGAAAAGGTGCAAAAGAGAGCGACTAAGATGATTACGGGGCTGGGGCACCTTCCTTATGAGGAAAGGCTATGGCGTTTGGGCCTCTTCAGCCTAGAAAAGAGACGCCTGAGGGGGGACATGATTGAGACATACAAAATTATGTAGGGGATGGACAGAGTGGATAGGGAGATGCTCTTTACACTCTCACATAATACCAGAACCAGGGAACATCCACTAAAATTGAGTGTTGGGCGGGTTAGGACAGACAAAAGAAAATATTTCTTTACTCAGCGTGTGGTCGGTCTGTGGAACTCCTTGCCACAGGATGTGGTGCTGGCGTCTAGCCTAGACACCTTTTAAAGGGGATTGGACAAGTTTCTGGAGGAAAAATCCATTACGGGGTACAAGCCATGATGTGGATGCGCAACCTCCTGATTTTAGAAGTGGGCTATGTCAGAAGGCCAGATGCAAGGGAGGGCACCAGGATGAGGTCTCTTGTTATCTGGTGTGCTCCCTGGGGCATTTGGTGGGCCGCTGTGAGATACAGGAAGCTGGACTAGATGAGCCTATGGCCTGATCCAGTGGGGCTGTTCTTATGTTCTTAATTAATAAATTCACTTTTTATACCACCCTTCCTCTAAGCAGCTCAGGGTGGTGTACATGGTTTCTCCCCTTATTTTGTCCTCACAACAACCCTGTGAGACAGAGATAGTAATAGTCATGGCATGGAATGGCCAGAAAAATAAATGCAGTGAATGTTTCCCCACAAGCAATGGATGAAATTCTGCATCAAGCGGCTTATAACATGATGGTATTATTCCTAAAAGCCAAGATTTCCAGAATTTTGGTCACTAGAGTGTCACACCCCCCCCCCCCCAAGAATGTCTAATTGGCCTGTTCTGAGTTCATGCAGTGGTTCTCAAACTTTTAACACTGGGACCCACTTTTTAGAATGACATTCTGTCTGGGACCCCATAAGTGATGCCATGGCTGGAAATGTTATCATCAAGCAAAATAAAATAAATAATTAAAACAAAGAAAAACAAATAATTAAACAAGGGGATGCCAGTCCTGTAGCCTGCCTGCAGTAAACCCCCACACACACACACACAGATAAAGCAGTGAGATTTTCAGCCCTCGCCAGTGCCCGCCTTACCAGCTCAAGCCTCTGGTTTATTCTTTGTGTGTGTGTGTGGGGGGGGGGGTTGCTGCCTGCACTAACACCCCCCCCCCCAGATAAATCAGTGACATTTTCAGCTCAAGCCTCTGATTTATTCTTGGGGGGGGGGGCTGCCTGCTGGAGCATTTGTTGAGCTCCACTTTCATTAGATGGGGATCATGCAGCTAGCCTTGCATTCTTCTTTGCCTGACTTGACCAGGAGCCAAGACACATTTGCTTACTTGAGAGTAAATGTGACCGTGTGGCTTACTTTTGCTTTCCATAGGGCTCAATACATTTGTCTGCTTGGAGGAAGAGAATTCCTTCTTGGGTGTTTTTGGGGGGCTGCTTTCATTGGATAGGAACAATTCTGGTGTCATTGCATTACTCTCAGCCTGCCCTTTCCCACGAACTATGGCACATTCGCCTACTCACAGATAAACACGCAATATGGCTCCGTTTCATTTTCCACAGGGTTCCATGCATTTTTTGGTTTCCGGTTTTTTGGCCATACCTTTTGATGGAAAGGAGATGCTTCAATCCAGCTTATTGCATTGCATTCAGCTGGAAATTCCACATCCAACATGATGTATATAACATGATGGGGTTACTCCTAACCTTCGCGATGTTAGCAATGTTGGGGCATTTGCAGTGTTACACCCCCCCAGGGTGGTACCTGGGGCATACCGCCTCCGCCCCCCGCTAGCTACACCACTGGTATCGCCAACACAGGGCGCAATCCTAATCCCTGATGTCAGTGCTTTCCAGCACTGGCATAGCAGTGCCAATGGGACGTGTGCTGCATCCTGCAGTTGGGTGTCAGTCACAGAGGCCTCCTCAAAGTAAGGGAATGTTTGTTCCCTTCCCTTGGAGCTGCATTGCCCTTATGTCAGTGCTGGAAAGCACTGGCATAAGGAGTTAGGATTGCGCCCACAGACTGGCAGCAGCTCATATAGACAAGAATTTTTCTTTGCTCAACTTGAGATGCCAGGGAGTGAACCTGGCACCCTTTATGCAAAGCAGAGGCTGTCCCCTCCATGGTACCAGGGATGTGTGGTGGGTGGGGAGGCACAGCCTGTCCACCGGAATCCTTTGAAAAGTACTGCTGCTGTGTGAGGCACACAAGCACTCACAATCCACATGCTTTTTTTTATGGGTTGTGAGTGCTTGCGCACCTCACACAGAGGTGACGCTTTTTGAAGGATTCCGGTGGGGCAGCTCTGCCTCCCCACCCACCACACATCCCTGCACATGCACTGAACATCACAGAACCTCCACTGTATTGTGTACATGCCCTCCAGGATTGTACATGGTTGGGTGAATCAACCTGACCTCTGAAGAGACCTTCCCTTGGTTGGCCTTGCAGGGAGTTGGTGCCCCTCCTCTCAGCAAGTCAGTTCTGGAGATGAAATTCTAGGAAACACTCTAGGAAATGCAGCAAGCAGATGGGTGACATCCTTATCAAACAGCCTGACCAGCTGACATCCTCAAGCCTCAATTTATGACAGGCTCTTTCTTTTACTTTCATCACCTGCCCTGCATGATTAGCTGTGTCTCAAGCTGCGGAAAAGCAATTGCCTCCAATCCTTGCAGTTGGGGGGGGGGTGAGCACTAGTTTGGAGGGAAGGCCGATAAAGGTCACCCCTGACAGATGGGCTGAGGAGTTGCATTCCATGCTTGTTTTTCGGCGAGCGCAGCAGGAGCTGCTGTCCCTGCGTTCCAGTGACCCCAGACAGTGGGTGGCAAACAGCTGGGTCTGCTTCTCTTAGCATTATGCTTAACAAGAGATGCTCAGATCACGGCAATGCTGCTGTCCCAGCCCCCTAGCTCTGCATTGGCGTCCTAACCTCTGGAAATGAAACTTGATCCATTGTTTTCCTTCCCAAGCTGCACTTATATAGATAGATGCAAATGTGAGGCGAGTTCTGGGACAAATGGAATGCAGAATTCAGAAGCAAACTGCTGAATATTGGTGGGAAGGGCTTTCGGATTCATGAAGTCTTAAAAATAATCAGCAGAAAACCTGCTGTATGTAGCTTAACATGTCTGCATAATACATTCCAAGGGTTCAAGCCCTTTCAAAAATGTTATTGAAGAAAACTTCACAACGGGCCTATAAGGTAGGTCTCATTCTCACTGAGTTGGGAAACCTGTGCCTGTTACATCGGTCAAATGCAAGGAGGTTTTGACTTGGAAACAAGACCTAGCCTGCCATAGGGTTAAAATCATGGCACACCCTCCAAATCAGGACCAATCCCTCCCCACCAACTTGGCCCTGAAGACTTTTGAGCCTCACTGTAGATGGAATCCTGGGAGGAACTGGGGTCAGTGAGCCTGAGCTAGAGGAAGGGGTGGGTCCAAAGGTGGAAAGTCAGCCACATCCAGGGACCCCATAGGTGGAGCAAACCACAGTGGACTGGCATTGAAGGAACATAAGAACATAAGAACAGCCCCACTGGATCAGGCCATAGGCCCATCTAGTCCAGCTTCCTGTATCTCACAGCGGCCCACCAAATGCCCCAGGGAGCACACCAGATAACAAGAGACCTGCATCCTGGTGCCGTCCCTTGCATCTGGCATTCTGACATAGCCCATTTCTAAAATCAGGAGGTTGCACATACCCATCATGGCATACCCATAATGAATTTTTCCTCCAGAAACTTTTCCAATCCCCTTTGAAAGGCATCTAGGCCAGATGCCATCACCACATGCTGTGGCAAGGAGTTCCACAGACCAATCACACGCTGAGTATAAGAACATAAGCCCTGCTGGATCAGGCCATAGGCCCATCTAGTCCAGCTTCCTATTGTATGTGTTTTAGGAAGCACTGCCAGTAATACCACTCAGCTCCATATACTGGGAAAGAGGATTCCTTGTTTTTTGTTCAGACATTTGGGCTAGTATTAGGAACATAAGAACATAAGAACAGCCCCACTGGATCAGGCCATAGGCCCATCTAGTCCAGCTTCCTGTATCTCGCAGCGGCCCACCAAATGCCCCAAGGAGCACACCAGATAACAAGAGACCTCATCCTGGTGCCCTCCCTTGCATCTGGCATTCTGACATAACCCATTTCTAAAATCAGGAGGTTGCGCATACACATCATGGCTTGTACCCTGTAATGGATCTTTCCTCCAGAAACTTTTCCAATCCCCTTTTAAAGGCGTCCAGGCTAGATGCCGTCACCACATCCTGTGGCAAGGAGTTCCACAGACCAACCACAAGCTGAGTAAAGAAATATTTTCTCTTGTCTGTTCTAACTCTCCCAACACTCAATTTTAACACAGTACTGCCTATGGCACAGAGCCTCTCTCTCAGATAGTGATTTTCAATCAGTCTGCCATGGTACATTGGTATGCCATGAAAGGTCTGCATAGGAGTTTGATGCACCATGGTTGAAAATCACTGAAAAACTCTTCTGGGATCTGTGGCTCTGTTTCTAGGGTAACTGTCTGCAGCATCAAAACCGACTGCAGTAACAAAGTAGAGCCAGTGGGAGAAAAGGGACAAATAATTTGTTACTACCAGACAGCTGCCTTAGAAACCGAGCCACAGAACCAGAGTCTCCTGGAAGCTGGAAATGATGTCACAAGAGGCAAAGATCATAGAGAAGACCATAGCCCGAAGATAACATCAGAAGGTCGCCAGTTCGAGGACACCGGCAGCTCCCTGAACGGCTGAGAATGGCAAGACCTTGAAGCAGCTTGACAAGCCGAGCTGAGTGATTCCATCTGCTCTTGGTATGAGCAAGAAGCGTCTTGGCTGCCCTCCATGTGAGAGATGGAGCTGCTTGTCAGCCTGCTTGGGAGAACTGGAGGCCAGAAGTGAGACCAAGCCAGGAAGATCCATTCTGAAATGTTGTTGGTTCTTGAAAAAGAGAACTTCTATGATTGTAAAAATCCCCTTGAGGGAGTTAGAAACACCTGCCTATGTAAAACGCCTTGAATAAAGTCAGAGGAGTAATCCGATGACCAGAAAGGCGGTATATAAATACCAAGTTAATACCAAGTTAGCTCAGAGTAGTGCTGCACCCAGCGTTCCATCTGCTGCGCCCGATCCTGGATGACCTCGCCTGCGGCAGACTTCAGAGGGGCAATTTTCTTCTGTGTTGGACCTAGGGCCTGCTTGATACCGTCATACATCCCCTTGATGTTGCCCGTGTCAGCTGGATCGGGCGCAGCAGATGGAACGCTGGGTGCAGCACTACTCTGAGCTATATTCCAGAGAAAATGTAGTCACCGAAGAAGCACTGAACAACATTGAGTGCCTGCCTGTGCTGGAAGAGCTTAACAGTGAATCAACCCTAGAAGAACTTCACATGGCCCTAGACTCCCTTGCCTTTGGCAAGGCACCTGGAAAAGACAGCATCCCTGCTGAAGTCCTAAAGTGCTGCAAAGAGATCATTGCCACTGAGCTGCATGAAATCCTCTGTCTCTGCTGGAGAGAAGGTGGAGTACCTCAAGACATGAGGGATGCAAACATCATCACGCTGTACAAGAACAAAGGTGACAGGGGTGAGTGCAACAACTACCGCGGCATCTCTCTCCTTAGCGTTGTAGGAAAGCTGTTTGCCTGAGTTGCACTGAATAGGCTCCAGGTACTCGCAGAGAGCGTCTATCCAGAATCGCAGTGTGGATTCCGAGCCAACAGGTCCACCACTGATATGGTATTCTCCCTTAGACAACTGCAGGAGAAATGCAGGGAACAACGACAGCCACTCTTTATAGCCTTCATAGATCTCACAAAGGCTTTCGACCTGGTCAGCAGAGACGGCCTCTTCAAGATTCTCCCCAAGATCGGATGTCCACCCAGGCTCCTCAACATCATCAGATCTTTCCACAAGGACATGAAAGGCACTGTTGTCTTCGATGGCTCCACATCAGACCCCTTTGACATCTGAAGCGGAGTGAAGCAGGGCTGCGTTCTTGCGCCAACCTTGTTTGGGATTTTCTTCGCTGTTCTGCTGAAGCATGCCTTTGGAACTGCAACAGAAGGCATCTATCTCCGGACCAGATCAGACGGAAAGCTTTTCAACCTCTTCAGACTGAGAGCAAAGTCCAAAGTCCAGCTGAAATGTCTGTGTGACTTCTTCTTTGCCGACAATGCAGCTGTCACTACCCACTCTGCCAAAGATCTCCAGCAGCTCATGGATCGTTTTAGCAAGGCCTGCCAAGATTTTGGACTGACAATCAGCTTGAAGAAAACACAGGTCATGGTTCAGGATGTGGACTCACCTCCCTGCATTACAATCTCTGTGCATGAACTGGAGGTTGTCCATGACTATGTGTACCTTGGCTCAACGATCTCCTACACTCTTTCTCTCGATACCGAGCTAAACAAGCGCATCAGTAAAGCAGCTACCACGTTTTCCAGACTCACAAAGAGAGTCTGGTCCAACAAGAAGCTGATGGAACATACCAAGATCCAGGTCTACAGAGCTTGCGTCCTGAGTACACTTCTGTACTGCAGCGAGTCATGGACTCTTCGCTCACAACAGGAGAGGAATCTGAACGCTTTCCACGTGAGCTGCCTCCAACACATCCTTGGCATCACCTGGCAAGTCAAAGTTCCAAACAACACAGTCCTGGAATGTGCTGGAATCCCTAGCATATATGCACTGCTGAAACAGAGACGCCTGCGTTGGCTCGGTCATGTCATGAGAATGGATGATGGCCGGATCCCAAAGGATCTCCTCTATGGAGAACTCGTGCAAGGAAAGCGCCCTACAGGTAGACCACAGCTGAGATACAAGGACATCTGCAAGAGGGATCTGAAGGCCTTAGGAGTGGACCTCAACAGGTGGGAAACCCTGGCCTCTGAGCGGCCCGCTTGGAGGCAGGCTGTGCAGCATGGCCTTTCCCAGTTTGAAGAGACACTTGGCCAACAGTCTGAGGCTAAGAGGCAAAGAAGGAAGGCCCATAGCCAGGGAGACAGACCAGGGACAGACTGCACTTGCTCCCGGTGTGGAAGGGATTGTCACTCCCGAATCGGCCTTTTCAGCCACACTAGACGCTGTTCCAGAACCACCAATCAGAGCGTGATAGCATAGTCTGTCAAGACTGAAGGTTGCCAACTACCAAGTTAAATGTGCCTTGAGGGGAAAAATGAAGTTGCTGATCTCTTGACTAAGATATGCAACTTGTCCCTCAAAACGGCCACGGTGCCAGAAGACTGGAGGATAGCAAATGTCACGCCTATCTTTAAAAAGGGAAAGAGGGGGGACCCGGGAAACTATAGGCCGGTCAGCCTAACATCTATACTGGGTAAGATGGTGGAATGCCTCATCAAAGATAGGATCTCAAAACACATAGATGAACAGGCCTTGCTGAGGGAGAATCAGCATGGCTTCTGTAAGGGTAAGTCTTGCTTCACGAACCTTTTAGAATTCTTTGAAAAGGTCAACAGGCATGTGGATGCGGGAGAACCTGTAGACATTATATATCTGGACTTTCAGAAGGTGTTCAACACAGTCCCTTATCAAAGGCCACTAAAAAACTCCACAGTCAGGGAATTAGAGGACATGTCCTCTCATGGATTGAGAACTGATTGAAGACCAGGAAACAGAGAGTGGGTATCAATGGGCAATTTTCACAGTGGTGAGAAGTGAAAAGTGGTGTGCCCCAAGGATCTGTCCTGGGACCGGTGCTTTTCAACCTCTTCATAAATGACCTGGAGACAGGGTTGAGCAGTGATGTGGCTAAGTTTGCAGACGACACCAAACTTTTCCGAGTGGTGAAGACCAGAAGTGATTGTGAGGAGCTCCAGAAGGATCTCTCCAGACTGGCAGAATGGGCAACAAAATGGCAGATGCACTTCAATGTCAGTAAGGTCATGCACATTGGGGCAAAAAATCAAAACTTTAGATATAGGCTGATGGGTTCTGAGCTGTCTGTGACAGATCAGGAGAGAGATCTTGGGGTGGTGGTGGACAGGTCGATAAAAGTGTCGACCCAATGTGCGGCGGCAGTGAAGAAGGCCAATTCTATGCTTGGGATCATTGGGAAAGGTATTGAGAACAAAACGGCTAATATTATAATGCCGTTGTACAAATCTATGGTAAGGCCACACCTGGAGTATTGTGTTCAGTTCTGGTCGCCGCATCTCAAAAAAGACATAGTGGAAATGGAAAAGGTGCAAAAGAGAGTGACTAAGATGATTACTGGGCTGGGGTACCTTCCTTATGAAGAAGGGCTATGGCGTTTGGGCCTCTTCAGCCTAGAAAAGAGACGCCTGAGGGGGGACATGATTGAGACATACAAAATTATGTAGGGGATAGACAGAGTGGATAGAGAGATGCTCTTTACACTCTCACATAACACCAGAAGCAGGGGACATCCACTAAAATTGAGTGTTGGGAGAGTTAGGACAGACAAAAGAAAATACTTCTTTACTCAGCATGTGGTAGGTCTGTGGAACTCTTTGCCACAGGATGTGGTGATGGCATCTGGCCTGGACACCTTTAAAAGCGGATTGGGCAAGTTTCTGGAGGAAAAATCCATTACGGGGTACAAGCCATGATGTGTATGCGCAACCTCCTGATTTTAGAAATGGGCTATGTCAGAAGGCCAGATGCCAGTTTGAGAGCCACTGCCCTAGGAGAAAGGTGATAACAGGCAGGTGTGAGTGAATAGAAGAAAAAGGGGAGAAGGAAGGAAGGTCCAACCCATTCGGCAGCAGGGATGATGCCATGTGGGACCTTCCTGAGCGTAGCAACCTAACTGGGATTCAACACCTTAGAAAAACAGTGCAACAGCTGAGTTGCCAGCAGTGGGGTGGTTATTTGGGCTGGCTGTGAACAGCTTCTGTGATATGGAATTGTCCCAGGGAAGGCTCCTGATTATCCTACTCCACAGGAGACACTTCTGGAAGAGGCAGCGCTGTTGAGCAAAGCCCACTCCCCCCCTCCTGTGTTTTAAAACCCTTGGATTTTGTGAAAGAATTGTGGAAGCCGGAGCCTCTACAGGGAAGGCGGAGCAAGTCAACCAAATAATTAGTTTTTGCTTCGGCGGTTAATATAACTCATAAACAGGTAATCTCAGCTCAAACAGGCATGTCTGCGGCCCGTCTTCTGTGTGTCAGGCAGCAGATCCCATTCCCAAACTTATAAAATGCAGGTGGCTTTCAGAGAAATTGGCCTTTGGAATGTCGGCATTCAGGTTGGCTGGGGGGGGTGGGAATCGAAAGACAGATGAGGGGGAAGACCTTTTCCCACAATCTGCAACATCCCCCCCACAGACCCAGATTGGGGCTATTTCGGGGCAGATGGCAGAGCCCCACACACTGGCCTGAGCCCACACCCCTCTTTGAAGGGCTTCAAAAAATTCCGCCTTTCTACCTTGGCTGGAGGTGGCGGGGTAGGGAAGGGTCGGGAACAGCTCAAATGGGCTGGTCTTTTCAAGTGGCAGGTTGCAGCAGTTATCAGAGCCTGCAAAGTACGAGAACATAGAACTTGTACAAAGTACAAGAACATATTCTGTTGAATTTCTACTGGTTTATAATGGCTTCTGGTTCTGTGATTTTATTGCAGTTTTAGCGAGTTTGTAACTTAGTGCTTTGCAACCGTCTAGCTACGCTACTGCTTGAAGGCCTTATGCTGCAGCCTGAAAAATCTACTAATACAGTAAATACGGCATTGATTTTTTAAAATTGTCCCAGGCAAGAAGTTCTAGTGAGGACACGAGTTCTCCTTTTCACTGGAACTGAAAATACAGCCATGCAGGACAGGATTGCTGCCTGTCTGCAAATCCCCAATTGTTCATGTAACAATGATGGAGCCCTTGGAACGGCAAAAGCACTGGGGACTGTTTAGTTTAGAAATGATGAGTAAGGTCAGGGGACACGACAGGGATTTCTAGGATCATGCATGATGTAGAGAAAATGGGGAGAAATAACTTTTTTCCCCCCTTCTTCCCATATTTCTCAAACTTGGGGCAATCTCGGGAAATCGATGATAGGCCCTGTGAAAGGAAGTTCGTTAATTAGCAGCATTTGCGGCAGGGAGATGTGGTGATGGTCACTTAGGGTACATATTTAAAGGGGATTAAACCAATGCAGGCAGGAAGAAAGGTCTAGCAAATGCTATTAGCTGTGATCGCAAAATGGCACTTCAAAGGCCACTGACTCTCCGCTGCCGGGAACCAGTGTGGCAAGGGGACTTCCTGCTCGTGGGCTTCCAGGAAGCAGCTTATTTGGCCATGCTGGGAAGCTGCATGCTGGACTCAATCACCTTATGGCCTGGGACTGATCCGGCAGGGCTCTTCCTTGGCTCTCCTGGCACAGCACTTGACACGCCTGCAATCCAAATATTGCCAATGACACAGAATGGAACAGGAGAGAAACCACTCTGTGGGAGACACAAAGATGATCGTTTGGCTGGAAGGAAGAACAAATGTCCCCCTTGCTTGCCTTGCCTTGCTTCCTTGCAGGGAACCAACATCCTGTTTTTTGTGGAATAGGGACGGGCTTGTCTGAGCAGAGCAATGCTGCACGTGTCTTGGGAGGTGGTTGTGATTGCTGGCAGGCCCAGCGCCCATTATCCTCACAGCCTCTCCTCCCACTCCTGGCATCAGCTTCATTTCCCACCTGAGCACATTTGTGGTGGAGCGAAAGGGTTCGCTGAAGAAGAAATGAATTAATGGCACCAGTCACTGCACACTGCGCGGCGCCTTGCCTTTAATCCTCCACACTGTGGGGAGCAAAGAAGGGCAAGCTGCTCAGCGATCAGTCGAGACCACGTCCTTTGTGGCTGTGAAGAAAACGCCCTGCCTCTGCTTTGAACCATGAGCCGCAACTTCATCTGTTCCTTTCCAAGTCAATCGGGCATATGGGGGAGAGGCCGTCGCACAGTGATGCAGCCCAGGTCCTAGATACAATCCAGCCATCTCCAGGGAGCCTCTCTTTGCCCCAGACCTTGAACCATCTCAAGCCTACTGCTTTCCAAACCCTCGTGAGTGGCAAGGCACATGCTTTGCATGAAGGCAGAGGTGTAACGCACTACCCCAGCACCTGGGGCAGTGATGTCATGATGTCACATGACATTCTGTCATGGGATGTCACTTCTGGGTTCCCCCTGGAGGAGGGGTACTCATTGCAGTAGCTTTGCGCTCCTCGTTCCTTCTCCTGTGGAGACTCCCTTTCAAGGCATGTGCCCCTCTGCCAAGATCCCCTGCCTCAGGGAAACACCCCTGCCTCAGCCATGACCAGTCAGAGAGGAGAACATGGAACTGGGTAAGCCCCTTGGAGAAGACAGCTTCCTACTCCCAAATTGGGGGGGGGGGGAGTATTTGAGCATTTATTTCTGCATTCAAAGCTGTTTCTGCTGCCTTCCAGCCAAGGCTTCCGAGGCAGCCTCCAACAAGATTTATAAAACCATTCATAACCATTTAAAAGCCGCTCAATAAAATAGCAGATAAAAGCAGCACTAAAAACAACTATAAAGCTACAATAAACAGAAAAATCAGCCATAACACTGAGGAATAAAAGCAAGGTGCAGAGTTTTAAAACTGCGATCAAATATTAACATGAAGTGTGTTGTTTATCATCAACAGCATCATAAAGGGTTAAGCCAAAAGCTATCTTTTGAGGCAGGATTTGAAAGGAGAAAAGTGGCCAGCTCAGGTGAACTGGCCTTAAATCTGGGTGAGACTTAAAAAATAAATGTATGTCTACCCTGCTTTTCTCTCCTCACAGGAACCAAAGCAGTTCACAAAGCTGATGGGGACATCCACTAAAATTGAGTGTTGGGAGAGTTGGGACAGACAAAAGAAAATATTTCTTTACTCAGTGTGTTGTTGGTCTGTGGAACTCCTTGCCACAGGATGAGGTGATGGCATCTGGCCTGGACGCCTTTAAAAGGGGATTGGACAAGTTTCTGGAGGAAAAATCCATTACAAGTTACAAGCCATGATGTGTATGTGCAACCCCCTGATTTTAGAAATGGCCTATGTCAGAATGCCAGATGCAAGGGAGGGTGCCAGGATGAGGTCTCTTGTTATCTGGTGTGCTCCCTGGGGCATTTGGTGGGCCGCTGTGAGATACAGGAAGCTGGACTAGATGGGCCTATGGCCTGATCCAGTGGGGCTGTTCTTATGTTCTTAACTACAATTCCCAGGAGGCCTTGCAGGTCTCTTGTTATCTGGTGTGCTCCCTGGGGCATTTGGTGGGCCGCTGTGAGATACAGGAAGCTGGACTAGATGGGCCTATGGCCTGATCCAGTGGGGCTGTTCTTATGTTCTTAACTACAATTCCCAGGAGGCCTTGCAGGTCTCTTGTTATCTGGTGTGCTCCCTGGGGCATTTGGTGGGCCGCTGTGAGATATAGGAAGCTGGACTAGATGGGCCTATGGCCTGATCCACGTATCAGTCACTAGTTTGTTATGATGACCACGTCACAGATTATACAGTTTTTCAATGAGACGTGTCATGAAGTCATTCAATTCTGGAGAATCTCAGCCTTCATATTTAGCTGTGTTAGCAAGGTTCCAGTTCCTAGCAGTGTTGAGAAACCTCTCAGAAGTAACGTTTGGGATTTCAGACAAGATCTTTTGGCTGCACACCTGGCTAATCCTGTTGTGTCCTCTAACTCGGCAGAGCTAGAACTGTCAAGGTAGAGATTCAAGAAAGGCAAGAGAAGTATAGCTCAGGCAAACAGCTTGAAGCAGTGGCATAGCTCGAGGGGGTGCAAAGCAGAGAGCCTCACCGTAGCATGCAGGTGGCCCCTCCCCCTCCCCTTCGGAGCCAGGCATACGCCTCAATTTTGCTTCCCCACCCAGAATGGCTCTGAAGGGGAGGGGCTGCTTGCACGCTGCGGTGAGGCTCCCTGCAAAATGTAATGCTTTCCTCCCCCTCGAGCTATGCCACTGGCTTGAAGTTAACATATTGATCAGGGCTGGTTTGGGGCACACAAACCAGTAGCGGTCCTGCTACTGGTTTGGCTGCATTTGCCTGCCTTTCCGTCGGGTAGAAGTAGGGCAGCCATTCTGAAATGGAGCAGCTGCTGGCGAGGAGGGCAAAGACAGGCGCCCCCCCCCCGACATTTCAAGGAGGGGGCCCACATCCATTTTAAAAATTGATTTATGTTTTAATTGGTCTCAGGCCTTCATTATTTCATGCATTAGCACCACTGATCCAGGAGTCTTATTTGTTAATGCATTGAGAGTGAGCAGCTGATGGGCTATTCTTTCATCTGTGACCCAACTGGCGCACTGATGCGTCTCCCTGTCATTGATTTATTAATGATGTCTTACTTATCAGAGGGGTGCTTGCATACAGCTTTCCTGCCACATGTTTTCCCTTGAGAAATGGGGGGGGGGGGAGAGAGAGAGAGTTCCCTCCTCCTCGTCAAAACCCTATTTTTATTGTGTTCTTACTTGTCGCTTCTAAAAATAAAAGGCCTTAATCATTCCATATGAGAGAGGCTCTCTGGCCTCCCCATTTATGTACAATTTTTCTCATCCATGGGCAGCTTTTTACCTCCCTGTGTTATGGAACAATAGCAATTTGATTTGAATTCTTCAGTGGTGAAGTATGGGGTGTGATGCAGAGAATCTAAAATTCTAGAAGAGAACCATTCTACAGTCTCTCAAAATGCCCTTTCTGGACTCTAAATATGCTGAATATTCTCCAATGTGGGTTTTTTTTTTGGGGGGGGGGGAGTTGGAAATTAGTAATATATGAGCCCAATTCTATCCAACTTTCCTGAGCCAATGCAGCCATGTCAGTATGGTGTCCGCTGCATCCAGCCATGGGAAGGCAGTCACAGATGCCTCCTCAAGGTTAGGGAGAGTTTGTTCCCTTATCTTGGAGCTGTATTGCAGCTGCATTGGAACTGGAAAGTTGGATAGGATTGGGCCTTTCGTGTATCATGTACAACTGAGACTAGAACCAGGATCTAAGACCCCTATATGAAATATCTCTGAGCACTGAACTGGCAGTGAGCACATCTCCCTGAGCACTGAACTGGCTTTGGCCACCCAGCTGGCCAGTGACTTGTCTCAGCAGAAAGGGCAATAAAGCCTTCTTGTGTAAGCTAGGTCTTTCTCTACCAGCAACTTTCAACCGATGTGCCGTAGCACATTGGTGTGCTGCAGGAGTTTGGAGAACAGTGGTTGGAAATCACTGAAAAACTCTTCCAGGTTCTGCAGCTCTTTTTTTAGGGAACTGTCTGTAGTAATGAATTGGCTCTGCCACCAGAGGAAGAGGGGCAGACAATCCATTCCTACAGACAGTTACCCAACCTGGAAGAGTCTCCTGGAAGCCGGATGTGACACTGTAAGAGGTGAAGACCATAGAGAAGACCACAGAGGTGTGTGTGTGTGTGTGTGCCAGGAAAAGAAAAAGCATTGAAAATGGCTGTTTTAAACTGTTGCTCAGATAGCTTGATGCCACTTCTTGTGTTCTTGTCTTATGTTGTTTGTATTGCCCTTTCAATTTCGTAAGCCCATCTGGAAACACTGATGTTGAAGGGCAGTATATCAATGTCTACAATGTATGTGCAAATAAACAAATATCAATCATCACCGCCATGGAATCAGGGTTGCTCCGCACATGACAACATTCCTCCACTGAAACGACTTACCTTGGAGGAATCCATGTGAATTCAACAGCCGCAGAGGAATTAATTTGTGATGTGAGCCTCTCTCTCTGTGTGGTCTGGGTGAACTTTGGGTGCCGTCCAGTCCTTTGTTTCTAGGCTGTAGACATTCCCTGATAATTCTTATTCCCAGCTGGATTAACTTCACATCACCAACTGTAAAGCTGGACTCCTGATAAACATCCACTTTCCTCTGATAATTCATTTGGAAAGAATTTGTGCTGGCCAAACCCACAGTATATTTTGTTAGGAACTGCCTGGATTTTTCTTCTTTTTCAAGTTCTGTCTTCTTGGCAGTGTTGTGTTGCTTGTGTGTCCAGACCAGATTCAGCTGCTGGGTCTCAGCCTTCCGCCGGACCTCCCCACCCCACCCCACCCCACTCCCACTCCTCTGTTCCTGCCAGTGCAGCTGCAGGCTTGTTCTCTGACCAGAGGGGATGGTGTTTGGCCAGCTGATGAAATACCTGCCAAGGATTTCCTGAAGACCCACCAGGAAGGTCGGAGCTGCACTTCCAAGTGCACGCTACTCACGGGGCAGTTGGGGTTTTGGTCTGAGCATCCACAGCAAACACAGCCTTGTTCAGCATCAGCTTTCATTTTTGAAACCATGTTTCTAGTCCTCATGACCTTGTGGGAAAAGCCTCCTCCCCGAATCTACATTCCTGGTCTGCAAATTTGCGTTGTCATTTCCTGTTATGTACCGTATGTAAATGTATTTAAAAGTTCCGTATGCTGCTTTTCATCTTGTGGCCTCAGAGCAGTTAACAAGAATGATAAACAGGAGACAGCCTGTGCAAGTGCCCCTGAAGAGAGCCATCTTCTTCCTCGTTCTGCCTCCCTTACTCTTCCCAGTCCTGGGCTAACAAAATAGCTGGTGCAGACCGATTGAGGTAGTAGAGGATGAAAGTTCCCTTACCTTGAAGAGAACTCTGGACCCCCCCCCCCACCCGCAGCAGCTGCATGCAGCGTTCACTCCATTGCCATGACTGCATCTGCAGGGGGGGGGGGTTAAATTAGGACTGGGCCCTCAGTGTTACATGCTCCTCATCTCTAAGTGATGAGATATTCTGGGGGTAGCACTATCCCTCCCTACCCAGAAACACCCCTGTCCTGTGCCATCCACCTACACTGCTGGCAGGAGGCCTCCCCACTGGTCCATGCACAACATTGCCAGCCATGTGCATTGGTGTCTTTGTGGTGCATGATGGCATGACATCACCTCCACTGGCGGGACTGAGCTGTAAGAACCTCTTCCCCAGCAGGCCCTCAGCTCTCCTGCTCTTTCCCTGGTGCATTGCTCTGTTCCAAGCAGTGGCGTAGCTGGAGGGGTGCAAAGCACTAAGTTTTGCAGGGAGCCTCACCATGATGTGCAAGTGTGTTGGAGTTGATGCAACTCTGTCTGCTGTCCAGAGGGGGCAGGATGGTGTCCGGAAGGGGTCAAGCTATGACCCAGTGACTCTGACCTTTCTACCTGTTCTCTCTGTGATCCTTGTGGGGTGTGGCCCTAACCCTTTATCCTTCCCTTCTCCTCTGAGCACTTCCTCTTGTCCTCTGACCACCGACCTGTTAAGATGGCACACACCAGGGCTCTGATGCCCAGGCCATCTTGAGCACAAGGCATGCAGGGTGAGGCAGCTCCAGGGCCTTGCTATCTCTAAGTCATAGCTGAACCTCTGATCCTAATCAGATGCTGTAAATATACACTCAGTGGAACTGTAAGTAAATAACTTCTTTTTTGCAACTTTAACAAGCCGTTGCCTCTTTGTCTTTTTTATTGATTAGCAGTCAGCCAGGTGAGGGTGGTTCCCTGGGGTGATACCCAAAAAGGAGGGGTCTGCTGCTTAAGCTACTCTGCTTCCCCCCAAAGAGGAAACTATTTTTAATTTCCTCCAATAAAGTGTCCCCATCAGAGCCATTCCAGGCAGTGGGAACTAAATGGAGGAGAACACCTGACTCCAAAGGGGAGGGGCTGCTTGCACGCCACAAAACTTAGTGCTTTGCACCCCCTCTAGCTACACCACTAGTTCCATGCAGTGCTTTGCGACTATTCCTGCAGGTACAAAATTGCCTTTCGGCCAGCAAGCCTGCCTGCCTGCCTGTTCTCCTGCCCTTTTCCCTTCAGCAGCTCCTGCCTTTGATTCGGGAGATGTTTCAGAGCAGGAGGGGGGGCGCTGCTCATTTCACAGCTCTGCTGTCTGCCCAAGAGACACCAGGGGGGCCTCTGCCCTCATCTCCCTGCTCTTCCTCCTGTTCGCAGTGGAACCAGAGGAGCAGGTTTTGCCGCTGGCGGGCATCCCTGTGCTGAAATGTGCCAGTGATTTTGCTGCCGGCTGCCAAAAGCCGTTTGATTTTCCTGAGACTGCCAAGTGCAAAAGCAGCCGCCTGATTGCCAAATCACAATATTGATAAAGTTGATTTGGAGCCGAGTCGGCTGTTTAATTTACGTGCTCAGAGTGTGTGTGTGCAAAAGAGAGAGAGAGACAGTTTCTTTTTTTACTCTGGTCTTGGAAGGAAGCCTGAAAATTCCAGCAGGGAGAGGGAAGGCAGCGCTGGGGGATGTCACAGTGAATCTGCAGGATGGCCGCAGCTCCCAGGCAGCCGGCAAGGTCTCCAGCATTGCTAACATGCCTTAAGGAATACAATCCTCAAGACATGTATTAGAGAGTCAGGCCTCCAAGTGGGGCTTTCTCCTGAGTAAGCACGCTCAGCTCTGCACTGCCTGGGCTCCTTTGTAGTGGCATTCCTGGGGGGGGCAGATGGTCCAGGGCACCACACCTCCAGGGCAGCACCCCCCCCAACGGGCCTTTAAATCCCACTTCTGGTCTTCAATTGAAAAAGGAGGAGTCCTTTGTGCCCCTATCACACCCACTTGCAAAGGAGGCTACTGCCATGTCTCTGTGAGAGTCTCTGCCCACCATCTACTTCCATCCAATCACCTCCTCTGGGACTCCCCTCTTCATGTGCTTTGGGAAAGGGAATGGCAGGAACCAACCACAGCCTGGGAAGAGATGCCGCTGAACCGTGCCAGCTGCCCTCCAGAGTTTCACACAGGGGAGGGTCTTTCCAGCCCTCTTTGGGCATCTCCTACTGCAGCGGAATTTGACTGTCCGTGCTGGTTGACATGCAATGGTGTCTAGTCTTCGGCAGTTTGCAAGGTTTCATATTTGATGGCAATCAGGTGATGGCTAAAGATGCATTCCAAACTTGGATACTCAACTTGAAAATCCGATGAATGTCATATACTTGAAATTATTTGTCGGGTTGGGTGAAGGCACCATATTTTATCTCAAACATGGCTGATTTTTTTCATGGCTCCTCTCTTTGCTTCCATTTGTTTGTCGTGACTTAACACTGGTCTCATGCTGGTTTGTTTTTAACCCTGCGATGTGACATGCTGTGCGTAGAAAGGGGGGCATCCTTATTTTGAAAAAAACAATTTTAATCAACGAAATAATTGTCTGTGAGTTGGCCGGCTCAGGGAGCCTCGGCCTTTGGATCCAGCAGTTGTCTCAGCGGCCCAAACACTCATCGTGGTGGATGAAAGAAACGCCGTGCCCCAGACCAGGTTCCCGAAACTTCCTGAGAATGGTTTCTCATCATCAGGTTGGTACTTGGCAACACCTGCTCCTGGCGCATCTGGAAATCCCGTCAAGAAACACAGCCTCTCTCTCTCCAGTGCAGCCGGGCCAGACCACCCAAGGCCAGGCTGTGACTGGGGCTGGGCCGGCTGATCCGATGCCACCCCTTTGCTCTGTGGGGTGGTGGGCCTCTCGCTGCGGTGTTTGAAGGCAAGCCTTGCTGATTAGAGCAGAGGAAGGAAACAACCTCGGATGGAGGGCAGGAGTGACGCATGAGAGGAACAATGGGAGGAAGGCCCAGAACGCTCTTCCTCTGCTCTCCCCTGTCTCCTGGCTGGGGGCCCTCCCCCATCTATTCTCCTGCAGTGAGAATCCCCCCTTCCCTTCCTCCCCCCTTCCCTTCCTCCTCCTGTCTGAGAGGAAGTGATTGCCTCGCAGGGCCTGATGCTTCTCTGCCCATCTCCCCACCCCAACAAGGCTGTGTTTTCAGAAGTGGCCCTTAGACAGAGTTTGGTGGGTTGTTTGACTTTGCGTTTTTTACCCCTGAAACGAGGGTCGTTTTGTGTGCTTGTGAATTTGAACTAGATTGGCGTTTCCCTCTTCCAGCCCAAAGGCTTGAACGTTAGTCCCCGAGGGTAAGAAAGACAATGGAGCCCCCCCGCACCCCGTGTTTCTGTCTTGAGTCACTGTTCTGGGTGGGCTGCCTGACTTGAAAGAAGCCAGTCCAGAGCAGACTCACGCAAGGAAGCAATGGGAAGCCTCCTCTGATCTGGAACTGTTACTCTTTCAGCAGGGAGTGAATGATCCAATCCAGAAGAAGCCAGATCAGTGATTCATTCAGTGGTCCACCAAACAGACTCCTCTGCAGGCAGCTAATTTGGGTGTACAGAAGCTTGGAATCTAAGGTATTTATTTCCTGTGGCATAGGAAATAAATGCCACAGTCCTCTGCCCTGGAACAAGGCCTGATCTTCAAACTGGCTGTCTCCCAGATTCACAATATGCACAAGTGCCACATAAGAACAGCCCCACTGGATCAGGCCATAGGCCCATCTCATCCAGCTTCCTGTATCTCACAGTGGCCCACCAAATGCCCCAGGGAGCACACCAGATAACAAGAGACCTCATCCTGGTGCCCTCCCTTGCATCTGGCATTCTGACATAACCCATTTCTAAAATCAGGAGGTTGCACATACACATCATGGCTTGTAACCTGTAATGGATTTTTCCTCCAGAAACTTGTCCAATCCCCTTTTAAAGGCGTCCAGGCCAGATGCAGTCACCACATCCTGTGGCAAGGAGTTCCACAGACCGACCACACGCTGAGTAAAGAAATATTTTCTTTTGTCTGTCCTAACCCTCCCAACACTCAATTTTAGTGGATGTCCCCTGGTTCTGGTGTTATGTGAGAGTGTAAAGAGCATCTCTCTATCCACTTTGTCCTTCCCATGCATAATTTTGTATGTCTCAATCATGTCCCCCCTCAGGCGCCTCTTTTCTAGGCTGAAGAGGCCCAAACGCCGTAGCCTTTCCTCGTAAGGAAGGTGCCCCAGCCCCGTAATCATCTTAGTCGCTCTCTTTTGCACCTTTTCTATTTCCAGCTACATTTCATTTCCAGCCACATTCCAGCTAAAGGCATTTGCAGACATGCAACTCAAAAGCACCTCTTGCTCCTGCCAGGCTTGCAATGTAAAGTGGCAGGTGTGTGGGGAGAATGGCCATAACTAGCATGCTCAGTTGTTCTCTCTTCTATTTTCTCTTTGGTGTGATCAGCAGCAAGAGAGGCTCAAGCGGCAGCATGATTTGAGACTCACCTATGAGCCTGCTCCTAAAGCGGGCCTACGGCAGAGGCTCTCCTGATCTGCTGTCATAAATCCTTTTACAGCATTGTCAATGTTGCAACACCATTGTGTGCATCGGAGCAGCCAGCGCAAATAGCGAGCAGCTCCATCTGCCTGCCAGAGACAGACGCAGCCTGTGTTGAAACAGGTAAGGTGTGAGCGCTGCAGTGGGGCAGAGGGGTGCAAGGGGGTCAGGCAGAGGGAGGCATCAACACAGGAGGGGGTGGATCTCAGCCACAGTAGGGCATGTCAGGATCATATCCCTGTTTTCCTGGCCCAACATGCCTCCGCCTCTCTTTGGACTCCTGCCATCAGCACAGCAGCCGTTGATGGCCTGTGGAAAGGAAAGTAAAAATATTATCATCTCTCCCAGGCTGTCTGGTTGTGCCCCACCGCCCCACCCATAGCATGCACCACAGGCTTCATCCTTGCTACTGCATTGGGAGGACTGGGAGGTAAGAGGCAGAGCCTTATGCTAGCTGAGTGGGTGTGGGTGAAAAAAGACCCTTGCCTGAGAGCTGCTCTCTGTCCATGAAGACAACTCTGAGCTGAGTTGGTCTGACCTGATAGCCAGCATCTGTCAGTGCTCCCTGGGTGGGAGGAAGAGATTGGGACCACAGAAGTGGGGGTCAGATGAGGGGAGGTCGGTAGCGTTGCTAGAGGGGGTGCAAAGCACTAAGTTTTGCAGGGAGCTGCATCACGCTGTGCCCCTCCCCCCCCTTTGGAGCCATTCCAGGCCACTGGAGCAAAACAGAGGCATATGCTTGCATGGAGCGATGAGGCTCCCTGCAAAACTTAGTGCTTTGCACCCCCTCTAGCTACGCTACTGGGTGAAGTACTTCAGGAAATGCCCTTATTGGAAAAATGTGGAGTGGGAAGGAGGCAAAGGGCACATGAATGGGAAAGGCACAGAAAGGGGAAGGGACAGAGGGGGTGGGCTGGTAGTAGAACACAGGGAGCAAGAAGGGGGTCTGGGGCCAGGTGGGGGGCAGCTATAAGGCTCAAAGGAGAAGAAGGGGATGGCTTTAAAAATAAAGCCTGGATGAAGTGCCTGAGATTCACAAGACAAAACTTTTAAGTGCACCAGCAGCTCTCATTGGAGATCTTAGAGCTCCCTCTGCTGGATTTCCTGTGCTCTGCACACAGTGATGTTGACAAATAGCAACACGTTATATCTTGGAAACTGAGCGCTTTCCACATGCGCTGCCTCCGACGCATCCTCGGCATCACCTGGCAGGACAAAGTTCCAAACAACACAGTCCTGGAATGTGCTGGAATCCCTAGCATGTATGCACTGCTGAAACAGAGACGCCTGCGTTGGCTCAGTCATGTCGTGAGAATGGATGATGGCCGGATCCCCAAGGGTCTCCTCTATGGAGAACTCGTGCAAGGAAAGCGCCCTACAGGTAGACCACAGCTGCGATACAAGGACATCTGCAAGAGGGATCTGAAGGCCTTAGGAGTGGACCTCAACAAGTGGGAAACCCTGGCCTCTGAGCGGCCCGCTTGGAGGCAGGCTGTGCAGCATGGCCTTTCCCAGTTTGAAGAGACACTTGGCCAACAGTCTGAGGCTAAGAGGCAAAGAAGGAAGGCCCATAGCCAGGGAGTCAGACCAGGGACAGACTGCACTTGCTCCCGGTGTGGAAGGGATTGTCACTCCCGAATCGGCCTTTTCAGCCACACTAGACGCTGTGCCAGAACCACCTTTCAGAGCGCGATACCAGAGTCTTTCGAGACTGAAGGTTGCCAATATATATCTTGGAAAGCGATTGGGGTCCCAGGGCATTTTCTCAGAGGCCGTTCAGTCTCAGGTTCTTTCACCAGGTGCGCTTAGAGAGCCCATTCAAATGTACATGGAGGGTCGAGGAGGCTGTGGCCCTTTCTGGACGGTCACAGTTCAGCCTGCTTGTGTAGATGCTTCCCTGCGACTCAAGCAACAGCAAAATGCTTAAAGGCCCCCCCCTGCATGCAGAGATCTAGCACATGAGAGACCAAATGCCTGGCAAGTCCTTCCCTGTCCCCATGAGAATATTTAACAAGCAATTAACTGCAGTCCAAAATAGTACAGTCCAAATTGGTTGGACTGTGGTGGGGTGGGGGGGGGAAGGTTGGTGGCAAGGCACTGAATTAGGATGTGGATGTTGAAATGCTTGGCTTCCAGAGAACCTCTAGGACAGGGGTGCTCACACTTTATTGGCTCAAGAGCTACTTTGAAACCCAGCAGGGCCCGGAGATCTACCAGAGGTTTTTTTACAATGTTCGCGCCATCATAACATATAACATTTATGTGTACAATGTATGTTGGTGTACCTTGAGCCCCACTGAGTATAACAGGACTTACTCCTGAGTAGACATGCCTAGGATTAGGCTGTGAGGCTGCAATCCTAGCCACACTTACCTGGGAGTAAGCCCCATTGAGTACAATGGGCCTTACTCCTGGCGTTTCCTCCCAGAGGCACCTGAAGGGGGGGGTCGGCACTCTGCGATCTACTCATTTTGCCTCGCGATCTACCAGTAGATCGCGATCCACCTATTGAGCACCCCTGCTCTAGGATGACTGGAGTAAAGAGAAGTGAATCTTGGTAAATGCACACAAATGGTAGATAATGGGTCTTGTCTATCAAAAAACAAGAGCCACAACTCATAGCAAGACATTCATTTGAGGGGGTCCAAGGTTGACCCGAGATCTGTCAGCACCTGAAGTTCCTTCACCTGACACACTGGCAGGTGCAATGCCACTGCTGCTGTCGGAATCTTCCTCCTCCACTTCCATCCCCACTCCTGCTTCCTGTGTCCCCTGGATGTAAAAGGAACAGAAGAGTGAAGAAATGTGGGCTAGACCACCATCTCCCAGGCAGGGCCAGCCCATCCACAAGGCCAACTGAAGCTGTTGAATCAAGTAGCAGGTGGGGGGGGATGCTCTTCTTGTCTCCAGTGACCCCCTCCTCCTTCCTCCTCCTCCTCTGGAAAAGAAAAGGGGGGACAGAGGAAGAGGAAATGTGGAAGGGAGGAGCTAAGACATTGGAGAGTGGGAGGAACAGAGGCTGGTCTGTCATTGGGTATGGAGGACATGTTGCTTCAGGCATCAGGAAGTCTTCTGGGCCAGCCCTACCCCATGGAGATGCTCTGACCTCCCACTCTCTTCTCCTGTTCTGATCCCTCGTGTATCAAATACAGTATTGTCATCTATCAGCACCCCTGTTTCCCAACTATTTGATACCCACAAAGATTAATTATATTCTTGTGCTATCATGTTTTGCATTCCATCACTTGGCACCTATCACATTCTATCAAATGTCTAAGGGAAATGGGATTCCCAGGCTGAGATGTGGTATTACTTGAATGCCAGTTGCTTGGTGATAGATGGGGGGGGGAGGGGATGACGACGACAGGGGAGGACAGGTGCTTTCTTGCCCTGCTTGTTGGCTTTCCAGAAGTACCTGGTTGGTTACCATTGGTGACAGGATGCAGGATGAGATTATAGATTGTTGACCTGATCCAGCAGCCTCTTGACATGTTCATACATCCAATACCAACATCCTCATGTACTGAATATCAGCTGGACAAATATCACTGGGCAAATATTTCAATATATTATGTCAAAATAAACATGTAGAATAGTGATTTTTTTTGTTGCACACTATGGTTTTCTGTAGGGTCTTTATCTCTTGTGATGTCACTTCCTGCTTCTGGGAGACTCCTGGGTTCTGTGGCTCTGTTTTTAGGGTAACTGTCTGTAGTAACAGATAGTCTGTCCCTCTGAAACAGAGCCACAGAACCTGGAAGAGATTTTTCAGTGATTTTCAACTATTTTCAACCACTGTGCTCCAAACTTCTGCAGCACACCTGTCAACCTTTGGTGCCACACCAATGTGCTGTGGCATACCAGTGGAAAATAGATGATATAGAACATTTTTTTCTTTTTGAGAATGAGTTCATTTAAACTCCAATGCATCCTGGAAAAAGTCAATGCCAATGCCACCTCTGAAGAAACTGATCTACATGGTAATCTATTTAGGATGGTGGTCCCATTTCCAAGATGGCGTAAAGTGTCCCTGCTTGATATGCAGGCCTCAGGGATGCTCAGGGCATAGTCACTGCATAATGCAGAACTACCTTCAGTTTAGTTTATACGTTGCAGTTCTGAACTTTGTCCAAACAGCTTGCAATCACCATCAAGCAATACTAATAATCAAATGACACCATTCCAATTATGTGGCCTGGATGGGACATGAGGCCTAAGAGGCGGAGTTACTTGTGGTGGACTGCTTTCACCTGCCTTGCTCCACCACCCTGTGCAGAGGGAGGGGAGACGCTGAGTATCTCCTTAACCATGACATATCTTTCAGAATTGAGAATGAAAAGCAGCCATTCAATGCCAACTCAGCTGCATTGGCACCAATGGGGGGGGATAGGATTGGGCAGTTAGTCTCCTTTAATTCAATGCTTGCAGCCCAAACAAACCTGCCCTCCCCCATTTTCCCAAGGGGTGGGCCGGTCCTTTGGAAAGGGAAGTCATGGAGTGGCAAAATATTAATAACAGCCAAATCCTGAGCTTCCTGGCACTCGCTGGAGCTGTGGCACCAAAGTGGCTACCATTGTATCCAGTGGGGGAAGATTTAGCGTGGCTGGATTCAAGTTGAGTCACCGAGTCACCCCCCCCCCCACAACTGGACTCAAAAAGAGTCATAATGGGGGCACTTTCAAAGTCTCAGAGTTACCCTTTAGTGATTTACCCTAGAAGAACTTCACGTGGCCCTGGACTCCCTTGCCTTTGGCAAGGCACCTGGAAAAGACAGCATCCCTGCTGAAGTCCTAAAATGCTGCAAAGAGATCATAGTCACTGAGCTGCATGAAATCCTCTGTCTCTGCTGGAGAGAAGGTGGAGTACCTCAAGACATGAGGGATGCAAACATCATCACGCTGTACAAGAACAAAGGTGACAGGGGTGACTGCAACAACTACCGCGGCATCTCTCTCCTTAGCGTTGTAGGAAAGCTGTTTGCCCGAGTTGTACTAAAGAGGCTCCAGGTACTTGCAGAGAGCGTCTATCCAGAATCGCAGTGTGGATTCCGAGCCAACAGGTCCACCACTGATATGGTATTCTCCCTTAGACAACTGCAGGAGAAATGCAGGGAACAACGACAGCCACTCTTTATAGCCTTCATAGATCTCACAAAGGCTTTCGACCTGGTCAGCAGAGACGGCCTCTTCAAGATTCTCCCCAAGATTGGATGTCCACCCAGGCTCCTCAGCATCATCAGATCTTTCCACAAGGACATGAAGGGCACTGTTGTCTTCGATGGCTCCACATCAGACCCTTTTGACATCCGAAGCGGAGTGAAGCAGGGCTGTGTTCTTGCACCAACCTTGTTTGGGATTTTCTTCGCTGTCCTGCTGAAGCAGGCCTTTGGAACTGCAACAGAAGGCATCTATCTCCGGACCAGATCAGACGGAAAGCTCTTCAACCTCTCCAGACTGAGAGAAAAATCCAAAGTCCAGCTGAAATGTCTGCGTGACTTCCTCTTTGCCGACGATGCAGCTGTCACTACCCACTCTGCCAAAGATCTCCAGCAGCTCATGGATCGTTTTAGCAAGGCCTGCCAAGATTTTGGACTGACAATCAGCCTGAAGAAAACACAGGTCATGGTTCAGGATGTGGACTCACCTCCCTGCGTTACAATCTCTGTGCATGAACTGGAGGTTGTCCATGACTTTGTGTACCTTGGCTCAACGATCTCCGACACTCATTCTCTCGATACCGAGCTAAACAAGCGCATCGGTAAAGCAGCTACCACGTTTTCCAGACTCACAAAGAGAGTCTGGTCCAACAAGAAGCTGACGGAACATACCAAGATCCAGGTCTACAGAGCTTGCGTCCTGAGTACACTTCTGTACTGCAGCGAGTCATGGACTCTTCGCTCACAACAGGAGAGGAAACTGAGCGCTTTCCACATGCGCTGCCTCCGACGCATCCTCGGCATCACCTGGCAGGACAAAGTTCCAAACAACACAGTCCTGGAACGTGCTGGAATCCCTAGCATGTATTCACTGCTGAAACAGAGACGCCTGCGTTGGCTTGGTCATGTCGTGAGAATGGATGATGGCCGGATCCCAAAGGATCTCCTCTATGGAGAACTCGTGCAAGGAAAGCGCCCTACAGGTAGACCACAGCTGCGATACAAGGACATCTGCAAGAGGGATCTGAAGGCCTTAGGGATGGACCTCAACAAGTGGGAGACCCTGGCCTCTGAGCGGCCCGCTTGGAGGCAGGCTGTGCAGCATGGCCTTTCCCAGTTTGAAGAGACACTTTGCCAACAGTCTGAGGCTAAGAGGCAAAGAAGGAAGGCCCATAGCCAGGGAGACAGACCAGGGACAGACTGCACTTGCTCCCGGTGTGGAAGGGATTGTCACTCCCGGATTGGCCTTTTCAGCCACACTAGACGCTGTGCCAGAACCACCTTTCAGAGCGCGATACCATAGTCTTTCGAGACTGAAGGTTGCCAATACAAATATACCCTTTAGTGATTCTAATGGACTCAAGTTGCCCCCCAAAAAGCCCCCCATGAAAGAGATGGGGCTGCTGCCAAGGGGTGTACGTGTGTATTGTTCTCTTTACTCACTCCCCTGCTGTCTCTGCCCATCTGTAAACAGGGCAGGAGGGGTGGGAGGGACTGTGAGAGAGCTGGGACAGATGCGGCAAGAAGGAGGAGAGTCGCAAGCAGCAGCTGTGAGGCTTACCAGGACGACCTGAGCCTTGGCAGCCCTACTCACAAGTAGTCCTCCATAGGATCCATAGCCCAGCCATAGAGCCATAGAGCCTGGGTTGTACAAGCAAGAAACCTCCACTCAGGCCCTGGTAGTCAATCGGGACTAACCCCTGCTAATTGGGTAAGAGGCACTTTTTCAAGTGGGTGCTCCTTTTTTTTTTTTTAGCAAGGGGAGAGTAACTGGCCCACTTCACCACAGCAGTGTCTGTTCTAGTGGCTGTCTGCTGGTATTCATTTGCATCTTTTTAGATTGTGAGCCCTTTTGGGACAGGGAGCCATTTAATTATTTGATTTTTCTCTGTAAACCGCTTTGTGAACTTTTAGTTGAAAAGCGGTATATAAATACTGTTAATAATAGTCAATGCAGGCAGCCCTGGGCTCTGTGGAACAATGGCATAGAGTTCTACTGGGCAGCCATTGCCCGCCCCACAGGGGCAGATCTGGGTCATAAGGGTCAGGGTTTGACATCTCACTGGTTTTTGAGACCCTTCAAAAACCAGCGACACATGGCGACAACCATCCCAGAGGCACCATTCAACGAGTCATTTCAGTGAAATCACGTCATGCAGCCTTTCCTGCCAAAACCGGCCCTGGGTCATTCCTTGGGCTTGAGGAAGGCTAACTCCATGCTAAGAAAAAATATTAGAATAAAAACCCAGTATCTACTAAAACTGAATGTTGGGAGAGTTTGAACAGACAAATTTCTGGAGGAAAAGTTCATCACGGGCCTGATCCAGCGAGGCTTTTGTTATATTCTTGGGCTTCTGGGCCAAGGTCCACCTAGGGGCCCAGTGGGGACTTCCAACCAGCTCCAAGTATGCAGGGGAGCTGGGGGAGGCCAGTTGTGTCCAGACCCAACTGTTTCCATGGCTAGCCCTCCAGCCCAGGGGTCCCAACTGAAGCCGGGGGGGAGGAGAAGCTCTTGAAACTGGCCTGAGCTGGCTGGGATGAGATCCAGCTATAGCTGCCGCATGGCCCTGAGTGCAGTAGTGTAGCTGGGGGAGGGGCAAAACAGTTAGTACGGCAGGTGCTGCAATGCGCCATGTAAGCAGCCCCTCCCACTCGACATCGGAGCCATTCTGGGCAGTGATATGCTTGCTGAGCTAAAAGGCGTCTCCTGTCTGGAAGTGCTCCGATGGTGAGTGGGAAGGGCCGGGCCACTTTCATGGCACTTTGTGGCACCTGCAGGATTTACTGTATTCGCAGTAAACCCCCTCTAGCTATGCTGCTTGGGAGGGGGTTGTTGTAGAACAGAAAGGCAGGGCAGAAACACCTTTATAAACCAGGAAAAATTTTAGGAGAACTGGCATGTTTAAAATGAAAAGAACCACTTCCTGGACCTTATTGCTTCTGCCTTTCACGTTGTCTATGGTTGCACATTAAGAGCTTAACCAGACAAGGCTGTGCCCATAGAGCTCCTGAACTTTATAATAAGGAAAAATAGCAAGGGGGGAAGCATTAACCTTCTTGCCTCCCCCCCAAAAAGCCATAGCACTGATCAGTGGCGTAGCTAGAGGGGTGCAAAGCATTTAGTTTTGCAGGGAGCCTCATTGCGGCGTGCAAGCGGCCCCATGCAAGTGGAATGCCTCCATTCCACCTCCTGCCCAGAATGGCTCTGAAGGGGAGGGGCCACTTGCATGCTGCAATGAGGCCCCATGTGGAGCTTAGTGCTTTGCACCCCCTCTAGCTACGCCACTGACCCTGATCCTAGTTGGAGCCTCTATAGCAACTTTCAACTACTTTAAAAAAAACAGATGTGGATGCCTGTAATAGATCTATTATGTGCATTTTATCTTTGCCTCCCTGGGGAGTTGAAACCACTCATCAATTGCAACTGAAGGGTGCTGCATTGCCTGCTTCTCAGGGCTTAATCCATTTTAAACAGCTGCTGTGTTGCCTTTCTTGTGCACAGCTTTACATTGGCCCTGCATAAATATCTCTATATCCTGCTTCTTCGCTGTATCAATACGTCCCCTTCTCTTTTGCATTCAATCTCTTCCCGAAGGGATCATCCAATTTAAATCACAGCGTCTCCTGTGCGTGTGTATCACCACTAGGGGGCAATGTGCCATCTAATTACACCAGTGCAGTCAGGGTCCTTCGGCAAAGCCCCCCCTGATGATCTTAAATGGATTTTAAACATTAATATAATAGGTATTTAGTTAAGAAATAGGGAGGGTGGGGGCTGGGCTGGGCTGGGGAGAGCATTTCCAGCACGCTGGTGGATTATGGAGGATGCATTAGGAATGCAGAGGGCTGAGTGGCTACTAAATTCATTTTGATATTGAAGAGAATTCCAGTTGTCATGGAGGCTCTGGGACACTAATGCGAGGAAAAGCTCATTTCGATAAATGCCGACGCAATGACCCTCGTGAATTGCAGACTTATTTCTGGAGCTAATGGAGGGTTACTAATTTCACACCGTCAGGAAGCGCATCTTCATTTACTTACAATGCCTCCTGCAGGCCACGGCGGAGGGACGCCAAGGAACAGGCGGGGCGTGCCGCGGACGTGAAATTCTGTCTGAATTACAAATTGAAAAGGGCAAGGCCAAAAAGTGACAAAAAGTTTTGAAGATTGTTTTCGGTATGCAGGGAACTATTTTCCCATGGAGGAGCAGTCACCCCAGGGATGTGTGGTGGGTGGGGAGGCAGGTGAGGCAGTGCCTCCCCATCAGAGTCCTTTGAAAAGCACCATCACCATGTGAGGTTGTGAATGCTTGAGTGCCTCACATGGTGCTGGCGGTTTTTGAAGGACTCTGGGGGGGGGGAGGCTCTGCTTCACCTGCCTCCCCACCCGCCACATGTCCGTGAGTCACCCATGCAGTCTGAGGTGGCACAGCCACAAGAACATCAGAACAGCCCCACTGGATCAGGTCAAAGGCCCAACTTGTCCAGGTTCCTGTATCTCACAGTGGTCCACCAAATGCCTCAGGGAGCACAGAAGACAACAATAGACCTGCATCCTGGTGCCCTTCCTCACATCTGGCATTCTGAGGTAGCCTACTTCTAAAACCAGGAGGTCGCACATACCCATCACGGTTTGAAACTTGTGATGGACTTTTCCTCCAGAAATTTGTCCAATTCCCTCTTAAAGGCATCCAGGCCAGATGCCATCACCACATCCTGTTGCAAGGGGTTCCACAGACTAATTACTCACTGGGTAAATAAATATTTTCTTCTGTCTGTCCTAACTCTCCCAACACTCAATTTTAGTGAATGTTCCCTGATTCTAGTGTTTTGTGAGAAGGAAAGAAGCATCTCTCTATCCACTCTGTCCATCCCCTGCATAATTTTGTCTGTCTCAATCATGTCCCCCCTCAGGCATCTCTTTTCTAGGCTGAAGAGGGCCAAATGCCATAGCCTTTCCTCAAAGCCTTTCCTCAGTCATCTTAGTTGCTCTCTTTTGCACCTTTTCCATTTCCACTATATCCTTTTTGAGATGCGGCGACCAGAACTGGACACAATACTCCAGGTGTGGCCTTACCATAGATTTGTACAACGGCATTATAATACTAGCTGTTTTGTTCTCAATACCTTTTCTAATGATCCCGAGCATAGAATTGGCCTTCTTCACTGCTGCCGCACATTGGGTCGACACTTTCATTGAAACTTTCATCGACAGGTAAGCAAACATTATTATCCCCCTATTTCAGAGGGGGTAGACTGAGGCTGGGAGTGGTTTGCCAAAGGCCATATAGTGAGATGAAGCCAGAGGCAAGATTCAAGCTGGGACTGTCCTGATTTGTACCTTCAACCCTTGGTCACTACCACATACCAGCTCTCATCCCAGCTTTCTCTCCAGATCACATGGCCTTGGAAAAGGGATGGGGGGTCTCAGATGAATATGGCTGCCCACAGCATTGCATGGCTGGACATCTGCCTGCTACATTGGAAGAGGAGACTTGTGGGCTGGTCTCATCCCAAACCAGCAGAGGGAGACTTCCCTTCTTTGCAAGTCCCAAGAATGTATCCTGCAGCCCATTTAAAACAGTGGATGCAGAGAACGCAGGCCTCTCACGCCTCCTGCAACAGCGGTGGACCATGTCCTGGTATTTTAACGGAATACAAAAAGGCTCCTGAAAGCCGATTAGACCTGCCTGATATTTGGGCAGGGTTCCCCACCCTCTCCCTGCGAAAAGGGCAGGTGATTAGTTCAAAGTGAAAGATGACCTAAGAATGGGGATAATTATTAGCCAGGGACATCAGCACTGCTGACACCAGAGTGGGGGCGGGGGGTGGTGGGCACCTCTAGGCAAGGACAACTCCAGCAGGAGGCCTGCGTGATCTAAGCAACAAGCCTGATCCAGGTCGGGTATTAAAGGCTAAACTGGATTAAACGTAAGAAATTTCCCTTGTAACAAGTGGGGGGAAATCTTCAAAGGTGGATTTTGTTCTTGCTGAAACAAAGGGAAGTGGATTTTCAGGGTAGCCTCTGGGCAGCTCGCTCAGGGGCTTCGATTTGTTCAGGATGGATGAAGAGGCAGGACACTTGTCTGGGCGTTTGAGCTTGAAGGTCTCCCAGGGGAGAGAACTTTTGGTTGAAAGGCTCAGATCCTGGGCTTAAGCTGCCTGTCTGTCCTCAGTAGCGATTTTGTTTTTCTTAACGGCAAATGTGATCAGCAGGGCTACTCTGCTGACAAACTGGCCAGAGATGCTTCACGTGGAGCTCACTGACTTTGTAATTTGTTGCTGTGGTTTAGTCTCTACAGTAGCGTAGCTATGGGGGGGTGGTGCGGAAAGTATTGCAGGCGCCACATCGCTCCGTGTAAGTGTCCCCTCCCGCTCGCTGCCAGAACCATTCTGGGCAGCAGCAACTTTGTTGGAATGGCTCCGACAGCACCCGCATTGCTTTCCGCTACCCCCCTGTAGCTATGCTACTGGGTCTCTATCTAAGCCTTTGATGCTCCAGTAAATGTGGATTACATTTAGCCTGAGAAGTGCAGCCACGTTCCACACTGCTGGCTCGCAAAATGTGGCTCTGCTGTTCCTTCTGCCTGTCCACTGAGGAATGGCAAAATCACTGGGGTGAGGGGTTTTTAAATTTAGAAACGAGGGAACTCAGAGAATGACGCAGGCAAGATCTGAAAAATGGTGTGTGACCTGGAGAGTTCAGAGGACAAAAAACTTCCCTGTTTCTTGTAATGCTAGAAGTCACTCGGTGAAGCTCTCCAGCAGGGAGTTCATTGGGGTGGGCAAACTTTTCAGTAATCTGGTGCGCTTCAATGTCAGTAAGTGTAAAGTCATGCACATTGGGGCAAAAAATCAAAACTTTAGATATAGGCTGATGGGTTCTGAGCTGTCTGTGACAGATCAGGAGAGAGATCTTGGGGTGGTGGTGGACAGGTCGATGAAAGTGTCGACCCAATGTGCGGCGGCAGTGAAGAAGGCCAATTCTATGCTTGGGATCATTAGTTTAGTGGAGAGGGAGGAAAAGTGGGAGAGGGGAGGCATCTCAGAGTGGGAGTGAGAGATGTTTTGAGGGGTTGTGTTCAACAGCCTGGTGCTACCAAACAGCAGCCCTGCTGAGGGCAAATTGCTCTGATCTTACTGAAATAAAATCATGACTTTTCGCAAATAAAAACAGTGTATTGAAATGGGAGGAGGGCAAAAAAGAAATTAGGCCAATGTTCTAAAACAGGTCTTGAAATTTAGACAAGTTCAGGTCCTGACATTCGTGCCGATGAAACGTAATGCTTACACAGGCTACTTCAATTTGTCCCCAGCAAAATTTGCTTTCCTAACTATGGCTCCCTTGTTGGTCCGTGTTTGTCAGGCATCCCTATGTCTGGAGAGATGTGACAACAATGTAGAGGCATCTCTCCAAGTGCTGGAACAAAATGTACCACCTCTCCAGCCAGCCCTTTTCTTTTATGGAGTCCTGAGGGAGCAAGACCCAACCTTTGGGATTGACTACCCCAACAGCAAGAAACCAAGACCAGCTCTCCAGGCCTTCCCCACAGGTGAATGGATTTGACCCATGGACAGGTGTGAATAAAACCCAGTGGGGTTCCAGTGTCTGACTCCGTGTTCATTTGTGTTGGCTTGCATCAGGAACAGCACAACCCAGAACGCCCAATGGTCTGCTGCTGCCACTTCTGCGCACATATACAAAAAAAACCCTGCCCCAACCTTGGTGTGGTTTCTTCAGACATGGAAGTGCAGGGCTTCCATGTTTCATTTGAAGGGACTGCACAAATGAAGGACCTCCCTGAATCTGTTATCATCATACCCCCCTCCATCTGAAAGTGATGCAACCTGGACCACCTCACCTTGTGGATGGGCTGCCCATGACATTAATAAATTGCATTTGTACATCACCAACACCATCTATAACATTTTTTCATCCAATAAATTAAAAAGGGTACATCTGCTATATACACTTCCCATTGATTTTAAGAGTGGAGACACCTGCTCTTCCTGGTCCCAACTTACCTGCATGTAAGTTGCAGGCATTGAACATGCAAGGCACATGCTCTAATTCTGAGCAATGGTCCACCTGTATTTCCAAGCTGCAAGCACCAAAACAGAGGGACAAGTGCTCTTTCAACTATTTGATGAACTGGGCCTTGTCAAATCATGAATCTGAGTAGAGGATTTACTGTGGTGTCAGTGAAAGTAATGAGATCTTTTGTTTCTTAGACCAAAGCCTTGTTAATTCCATTTGGATGGAAGTCACAATATCTCGAAGCTCTGAAGTTTTGAAGTGCCTGCTTAATTATCAGGGTATTATCAGGTATCAGGGCTGTGTGGTGGGTGGAGAGGCAGGTGAGGCAGAGCCTCCCCACCAGAGTCCTTTGAAAAGTGCTGCTACTTGTGCGGTGTGCAAGCACATACAACCCACATGCACAGCTTGCACACCTCACATGGTGGCGCTCTTCGATGGGCTCCGGTAGGGAGGCTCTGCCTCACCTGCCTCCCCACCTACTGCACGTCCCTGCAGCCCACAAGGTTCCGTTCTGCCTCCTAGGTTGTTTAAAATCTATATGAAACTGCTTAGGAAAGTCATTGGAGGGGGTTGAGTGCCACCAGTATCTACTGGTAGTATCACCAGAATCACCCAGCTCTACCTGCCACCTAGCACTAGGGGTGCTGTGGGTGTACTGGGCTGCTTCTGGAGCAGGTACTGGGCTGGATGAGGCCAAATATTTTGACATTAAATCTAGCCAAATCAGAGGCACTATTGGTTAAGAGATCTGTGAACAGATCTCTTTGGGGTGCAGCTGGGACTAGGGTACAGGAGGTCTGGTCTAGAGGGTAGAGCCTCCATTTGCCTGAAGATTAACATCCACAAGGTCGCCAGTTCGAGGCCACCGGCACCGTGCGACCTTGAAGCAGCTGGCAAGCTGCAGCTGAGCTGTTCCATCTGCTCGGAGCGTGGGAGGATGGAGGCCAGAATGTTAAACCAGATCGGAGTGTAACATCTTGAATGTGGTGGTTCTTGAAAGAGAGAACCTTCTTTCAATTTGTAAAAATCCCTGTGTGGATTTAATAAGCCTGCCTGTGTAAACCGCCTTGAATAAAGTCTTGAATAAAGACCAAGAAAGGCGGTATATAAATACTGTATATTATTATATTATTATTATATTACATGAAGGACTGTTTCCATCTGTAGGGCAGTGCAATTCTGACTAGCACTTAAGCCAGCTCAAGTCACTTGGCTATCTTCCAGATGTCACGAATGTGCCATAATGCGTGTTCACGCCACCTTGGAAGTCCACTAGGTCAGTGCGGTGGCCTACACAAGCCCAACAAAGCCAGATCCAGCCTCCGACACTGAGTTTTTGCTGACTGGGCAGGCCAGCACAGAAAGTGGGAGGGCAGCAGGAGGGTAGAACAGAGGCTGAGAGGGGTGTTTTTGTTTGGGGTAGGGCAGACTGGGAAGAGAATCGGGCCCGGGAAGGGGTTGGGACTGGGCGCAGAAGTGCAGGTCATATCCTAACCCCCATCCCTGGCCTGATCAGCCTCACGAGGGCTGTTTGGACTTTGTGTCAGCCACCCATAGGGGTGGCTGCTATGTGACACAAGGTAAGGGGAAAAATATCCCCTTACCCTGAGTTACACTCCAGCCAGCACCTACCTTCTGCTGGATACAACACAGGCCAGTCAGTCTGCCTGTTCCAGTGCAAGTTAGGATTGCACCCTTAATTCTGGGAGGCCTTCCTTCATATCTCACCATTGGCACAGGTTCATCTGGAGGGCCTTTTCTGCAGTAGCTCCTAGTATGTGGAGTGGAGGAATTCCTTGCCCCTGAACAGTGGCGTAGCTAATGATCATGTAGCTCGGTGCCAAGCTCAAAATGTTGCCCCGGAAGTGATGTCACAACCGGAAGTGACATCATGCCTGGGCTTTTTAAAAAGTGAAAATTGGGAGGAACCCCCCCAGCAGCTCACCACCCTCTTGCTCTGCTGCCTTCCCCCAGTCAGTGGCATAGCTAAGGCATCTATCTGCAACCAAGAAGATTTTGTAGCCCCCCCCCACATGACAAAATCAAATGGAAGTAAATAAATAAAAAGTTATTGGTTCCATGCTTTATCATAATAACATCTCATTGGCACTCAGAGCAGTCTCATAGGTCGGTTTGGAGTTAAGCAAATCCATTTTTTATCCCACAAGAGAGTTGTTTTCATTTTCTGGTTAATTGGCCATATCTTTTGATAGCATACAGACATTCCAGTGCCGTTTGTTTCATTGCACTCTGCATTAAATTACCTTCCCAATGATATATAACATGATCGTATTATTCATACATACCAAGATTTTCATAATTTTGGTCACTAGTGTCAAACTCAGCTTTTTGCCCCCCCCCAAGCTTGGTGCCCAGTGCAACTGCTACCCCTGCACCTCCTTAACTACGCCACTGCCCCTGAACACATGGTCTAGCAGTCGAAGTCACTCTTGCTCTGTTTAGTTTTGGGGGCCTAGGTTTTCACCTAAGCTGCTCTCAGCAAGGGATTCTGTATCCTGATAGTTTAATAGCAACCTGAAAAAAAGTTTTGATAAGGTTGCCAACCAATTACTGTTTTACTGGTCCTGTCCCATAGAATTTTTTCTGCAAGGTGAGCACTATGGGGGTCTGAAGAATGAGTAAAGTTCAGATCTTGCCCCAGCCCAGCCCTGTCAGTCACTTGCTAGGTGCTGCTTTGGCTCTGTCCTTTACCCTATTGGGAGAGGGTCATTTACAAAATAAAAAGCCAGCAGCCCTGTTTTCGGGACTTCTTTTGATTGAAATCATCCAGTAGGAGCCAGGAGAGCTAAATGTTCAGAAACACTATATCCCGTAAAACTAGATGGCAAGGTGGAGGAAGGCCATGTGGAAGGTCTGCTGGCACCTGTTGGAGACAAAACACTGGGAGAAAATGGGATCTTGGTTTCATCCAGTAGGGTTTCTCTTAGATATTACTTTTGGTGAGGCACAATCTTAATTCCTATTGCTGTGAAAAGGGGGAGAAGCAAAAGTGTGGAGGCCACTGCTCCAGTTCCCAAACTTGAAACCAGGCCCTGGTGCCCGGGAAGTGTCCTCTCCAGCCAGCATTCGGAGCGGCTCTTTTCCAGGAGCCCGGGGTGGCGTGAGCTACGTTTGCTGCTAGAGAGTAATTTAAATATTACCGGTCACGTTACATTGTGGTTGTTTGGAAATAATTATATCCATATCACAGACAGTAAATAATAGATGTGCTTTCAGTAACATTTGATTCATGTTCTGTTTTAATATGGCAAACTTAGAAGTAATTTAATCTCCCAGTAAATTGAACTGGTAGGGGGTTCTTCACACAGAAGATTGCAAGTTATTAATTCCAGACAGTCTTCGTCTTGTACAATTAGTCACTGTTTGCAGCTGGAAATGTTTTATTAATTTTCTATAGCAGTTGATTTTCCACAGTTTTCTCAGTTTAAATTAAGCAGTAAGAGCTGCTGTTTCTTCTTAAATACATTTCCTTTCCACAAAAAGACACATGCCTCTGGCTATGTCAATTTCCCCATTTGATTAAAGTGCCAGCAGGCAATTAATAACTTAATGCATTTTAAAGTACTTTTGGAAAAAGTAATTTGAATAACCAAAGTTGTGTCGTTGAATTGATGGTTGCACAAGATTTAACACATTTTTTTTTAATTTGAAAAAAAAGCACAATGCCTTGAAAAGGACAAATGAGGAGAAGACAATGATGCAGCTGGGGGGGGGGAGATGTGAGGGGCACTCCATGGCATAGCTAGACGGGTGCCATTCCGGGCAGGGGGAGCAAAATGTATGCCTCTGTTTTGCTCCCCCCCCCACCCAGAATGGCTCTGAAGGGGAGGGGCCACTTGCACAGTGGGGTGAGGCTCCCTGCAAAACTTAGTGATTTGCATCTCCTCTAGTGTCCATTGGGGACACTTGTCTTCTCCACTCCGTATCAGCAATCTATTAAGATGTCTCATCATAGCTAACAATAAATAACAATAGAAATGAAGAAGAAGAAGAAGGCAGGAGGTCTTGTCTAGAGGGTAGAGCCTCTGTTAGCCCGAAGATAACATCAGAAGGTCGCCAGTTTGAGACCACCGGCAGCTCCCTGAACAGCGAGACCTTGAAGCAGCTGACAAACCAAGCCAAGTTATTCCATCTGCTCTTCGGTGTAAGCGAAGAAGCATCTTGGCTGCCCTCCATGTGAGAGATGAAGGAGCTGCTTGCCAGCCTGCATGGGAGGCACTGGAGGCCAGAAGTGAGATCACATCAGGAAGTTCCATCTGAAATGTTGTGTGGTTCTTGAAAGAGAGAACCTCTATGATTGTAAAAATCCACTTGAGGGATTTAGAAACGCCTGCCTATGTAAACCGCCTTGAATAAAGTCAGAGGAGTAATCCGATGGCCAGAAAGGTGGTATATGAATATCTAGTAGTAGTAGTAGTAGTAGTAGTAGTAGTAGTAGTAGTAGTAGTAGTAGTGAAGAAGAAGAAGAAGAAGAAGAATTACAACCAATTTTTTTTTTCAGAAAAATGGCTCTATCATCCATTTGGGTGGTACAAAACTGATGAGAAGAAAAGAGGCCTCTAATGGTTAAATTATGTTCCTATCATTGTAAGACACCATGGAATTGTTCAGAATAAGAACAGCCCCACTGGATCAGGCCATAGACCCATCTAGTCCAGCTTCCTGTATCTCACAGTGGCCCCACCAAATGCCCCAGGGAGCACACAAGACAACAGACACAACCTGCGTCCTGGTGCCCTCCCCTGCATCAGGCAATCAGAGGCAGCTTGCCTCTAAAACCAAGAGCTTGCACATACCTACTATGACTTGTAACCCTTAACGAACTTCTCCTCCAGAAATTTGTCCAATCCCCTCTTAAAGGCATCCAGGCAAGATGCAAAAACTAATTCTTGTGGCAATGAGTTCAACAAACTAATTACATGTAAAGAAATATTTTCTTCTGTCTGTCCTAACTCTCCCAACATTCAACTTTTGTGGATGTCCCCTGGTTCTGGTGTTATGTGAGGTGGAAAAGAGCACTCTGTCCATCCCCTGCATGATTTTGTATGTCTCAATCATGTCCCTCCACAGGCGTCTCTTTTCTAGACTGAAGAGGCCCAAACACTGTAGGCTTTCCTCATAGGGAAGGTGCCCCAGCCCAGTCATCATTTTGGTCGCTCTCTTTTGCACCTTTTCCATCTTCAGTATATCCTTTTTGAGATGTGGTGACCAGAACTGGATGCAATACCCCCAGTCTTCTCTTCTGCTGTCATTCATCTTTCTCCTATTTTGTCCCAGTTGCCTATCTTGTGCCCATAATTGTTCATGACAAAAAAAAATTATTTAAAATTCTAGACACCTAAACTGATGACAGTGAAATGGGTGTGTGTGTGTGTGTGTGTGAGAGAGAGAGAGAGAGAGAGAGAGAGAGAGAGGACAACAAGCTGAAATCAGTTAGTTGTATTTGTTCACTACTTTTCATCCAAAATATATCGGGATTACATAGTTGTTTGTGCAGGGACACTTCAGGGCTGGCAGGTGGTCCACATGCCAACCTCTCTCTAGTCATATGAACATGTGACTAAATCCCTATAGGGATTTAGTATAGCCTGCCTGTGTAAACTACCTTGAAATAAAGTCTGAGGAGAAATCTGACGACCATGAAAGGCGGTATATAAATACCTGTATTATTATTATTATATTATGTGTGACTGTCTTCTGAGATGACAGACCACTGATTGGACCACTTGCTGCATTACTGTCTACTCTGACTGGTAGCAGCTCTCCAGGCAGAGAAGGATCTGTCCCAGCCTTACCTGAAGATGCTGGCAGGGACTGAATCTGAGACATTTCACTATGCAATGGCTCTTCCATGATCTCCCACCTGGCTGTCTCTGATGCAGAGGTGAAACTGCAGACCCAAGTCAGTTGGTTCTGCTGAGACGAGGAACACTTGGCGCCTTCTTCCCAGACACATTAGAGAGCTTTCAACCGGACCATTATTTCACTTGAGTGTTTTGGTTCCTGAATGGGTTTGATTTCCTTTTCCCACCTGTCCATTTTGGTGCCACATTCATTACACTTCCAGAATCTGAGCAGGGCCTGTGTCATGTTTACATCTATAGAGTACCTAGAAAATGTCAGGAAGAGGAGGAGATGTTATATCCCAGTGGTTCTCAAACGTTTTAGCACCAGGACCCACTTTTTAGAATGACAATCTGTTAGGACCCACCGGAAGTGATGTCACTAACCTGGAAGTGATGTCATAGCCAGACGTAACATTATGAAGCAGGAAAAATTTTTAACACCGCCATGCAACAAAATCAAATCTAAGTTTAAACATTTATTTAAAACAGGGGTGCCCAAAACCCAGCCCTGGGGCCACTTGTGGCTCAATGTGGCCCTCAGGGAACCCCCAGTCTCCAATGAGCCTCTGGCCCTCTGGAGATTTGTTGGAGCCCACACTGGCCCGACGCAACTGTTCTCAGCGTGAAGGTGACTGTTTGATCTCTCGTGTGAGCTGTGGAATGAGGGCTTCCTCCACTGCTTGCTGTTTCAGGTCTGTGATGCAGTAGTGGCAGCAAAGGAAAAGCCAGCCTTGCTTTGTGCAAGGCCTTTTATAGGCCTTGAGCTATTGCAAGACCTTCATTCATTCATATAAGTTCATCTTTAATATATCGATTTATGTAAACATATGTAAATTTATTCAAATTTTAAATTTAAATTAATTCTTTTTTTCCCCTGGCCCCCCCAAACACAGTGTCAGAGATGATGTGGCCCTCCTGCCAAAAACTTTGGACACCCCTGATTTAAAATAAATGAGGACTCGCCTGCTCTTTAACCCTAATCTGTGCATTGCCCTCCTCTGGGTTGTAGTGGGGGCCAATTGGAGAAACACTTCTTCAGTAAGGGTACCCTAGTGGCAAAATATTCTTCCCAGAGACACTTGGTTACCACACCAGCTTGATTTGCTTTCCAAATAACAGTCGAAGATTCCTATCACTCTGATCGATTATTGATTGGATTTATGTGGCTCCTCTGCTTTTACTTGAGGTGGAGATGAAGGATCTGTGTTGAGAACTTTGAGTTTGAGCTCTGGGAGGGTGGGGCTGTGTGTCAAGTTCCCTGAAACTAGCACAGGCTTGCCTTTTTTGTCACTGCCACCTGTTTCCATGATGGCAGCTATTTCACGTTCCTCCCAATAGCCACCATTTCTTCAGTCCCCAGGTCCCCTCGGGTGACACTCCACGTGGAGGAGTCTTAGGAGTAAGAAAATGGCAGCCACCAACCACCAGTAGACGCCCTGTTGAAAAGTTCAGCTGAATTTCAGACAGTCACTGAAATGCTATCCCAGCATTTTTCTTCTCATGACACACTGACCTCTATGGTCTTCACCTTTCCTGATGTCATTTCTGACTTCCAGGAGACTCTTCTGCATTCTGTGGCTCTGTTTCTAGGAGAACTGCCTGTAGTAATGAATTGCCTGTCCCTCCTCCTCTGCCGGCAGAGCCAGACAAATCATTACTACAAGCAGTTGCCCTACAAACAGCCGCAGAACCCAGAAGAAGTTTTTGGAAATTTTCAACCATTGTGCTCCAAACTCCCATGGCCCACATTTCGTGGCCCACCAGTGTGCCACAGCACACTGGTTGAAAATCACTGTGATATTCTCTTCCCTGCCCTTATCTGGGACAGCAACATGGTGTGTGCCTGTGATTTTGACTCTGCATTAGCTTTTATTGCTATTTCATTATTTCAATGTAATGGGTTCTGAAATGGTTCTTGTCAACTGCCTTGGGTGGGATGCAAACATATTAAATAGACGACAATAAAGAGTCAGATCACCTAGACATAAAGCAGAGAGGTCTGCTGACCTTTCCATAGTTGCATGAATGGTAGAAGGTGGAACCTTGTCAGATTCAGGGTGCAGTCCTGAGGGCGCCCTTGGCCAGCGCCAGTCCCTCACGCCAACTGAAGAGTGTCGCAAAAGTGCAGTAAAGCACTTTTGTGTCACCTTTGGAAGAGGGAGGCCAGTGCACAGATGCCAGTCCAAGCCTTGTAGGGCCAGCAGAGGAGGTAAGTCTACACTGGCCAAGTTAGGTTGGCGGGGAGGTCTGGGGGTGTGGGGAGGGTGGGGAGAAGGCGGGGGAGGGTGGGCTGAGGGCAGGCCTGTGGGTGGGCGATGGGTGAGTGGGGGTGGGGCCTGGATCAGGCACTTATGCCGGATCCTAACACCAGTCCTGGGCAATACTCTTGAGGTGGTGCAGAAGCGAGTAGCCCCATTGGGGCTGCTGTGGCTTTACCCGGGGTGTTAGTTAGCTGGCAACCTTCAGTCTTGAAAGACTCTGGTATTGCGCTCTGAAGGGTGGTTCTGGAACAGCGTCTAGTGTGGCTGAAAAGGCCAATCCGGGAGTGACAATCCCTTCCACACCGGGAGCAAGTGCAGTCTGTCCCTGGTCTGTTTCCCTGGCTATGGGCCTTCCTTCTTTGCCTCAGACTGTTGGCCAAGTGTCTCTTCAAACTGGGAAAGGCCATGCTGCACAGCCTGCCTCCAAGCGGGCCGCTCAGAGGCCAGGGTTTCCCACTTGTTGAGGTCCACTCCTAAGGCCTTCAGATCCCTCTTGCAGATGTCCTTGTATTGCAGTTGTGGTCTACCTGTAGGGCACTTTCCTTGCATGAGTTCTCCATAGAGGAGATCCTTTGGGATGCAGCCATCATCCATTCTCACGACATGACCGAGCCAACGCAGGCGTCTCTGTTTCAGCAGTGCATACATGCTGGGGATTCCAAGCAATTCCTCTTGCCCCAGGCTGAGCCACTTTTTGCCCAAGCCCTGCGTTGGATACAGGGCATGCCAGCTGGCCTCCTCATGCCAGCGTGGGTCCAGATTGGGCTGACAATTTCATCAGGTGAGAACTGCTGCACCTTTCTTAGGAAAACCCTTCAGGGCTGGGATGTGGGTGGGGTTCCATCTCCTGTGCTGTTGCGTTAAACACAGATTTGATTATAAAAACATCTCGGGTTCCACTGGAGCGGAAGCAGTGTAGGAAAATCCTCCTCTTTAGAGCTGATGTTTAATAAATGTACATGATCATTTATTTAATGAAGGCCTTGCAAAGTTTTTCCAGTGGTTGTCCTGATTTACAAAAATGGGTTTGTAAAACAAAACATATATACTTTGGTTTGTCCAGCAGAGGTCACTGTAGTGCAACAGGAGGACCTGTTCCTCCGGTTGCCAAATATAGCTGCCAAAGCTCTTAATCATTAGGGGGCGGGGGGGTTTGCAGGAGCCATTCCATTAGGATTACCACCGACATGCTGAAAGTTAAGCACACATTCTAGGGCTTTGCTGGATCAAGGCTGGAGAGAGCTCCCTCTCCACCAGCCGCTGTCAATCCCACAGTGCTTCCGCATCTGGAAACGAGAATCTATTTTTAACTGCAGTCTTGCATCCATATTCCAGTCCAGGACACAGATACATCCTGTGTTTTCTGTTGCCCACAAGCTACAGGGTGACGGGAGCTGTGCCACTGGGAAGCCAACATGTGGCCATGGGTGGTGCAGGCAGCTGGGATGTGTGGCCCCCTAGGCAGAAGGGGGCGTGCATGTCTAACCACAGCACTCAGTGATGCATTAACAGCTGTGGACTGAGGCTCACAAGGGGCACTGCTACACTCCCCAGTTTCTGCCTCCTGAACATTTGTTTATTTATTTATTTTTCACTTCTTCCTACCGCCCTTCCTCCAAGGAGCTCAGGGCGGTGTATGCAGCTGCTCCCCTCCTTTTGCCCTCACAACAAGCCTGTGAGGTAGGTGAGGCTGAGAGAAAGTGACTGGCCCAAGGTCACCCAGGAAGCTTCGCGGCTGAGGGGGGATTTGAACCTGAATTTTCCAGGTCCAAGTCCACCTCCCCAACCACTACACCACCCTGGCTCTTCACTGGTTTTCCCTGAGCTGGCCAACTTCTGGACCAGCTGGGCTTTGCCAGGGCAACGATCCAGCCTAGATGAGGGATGCCAACTGAAAAAAAAAGTGCCCATGTCACCTGCTCTTATCCCCTTTTCAGCAGTTGGGTCAGGAGGCACTTTGTGCACCATGAAGAGGCACATGACCACCTGCTTATGCCTGTACACATCAGGCTGCTGCCAAAGGCACAGCCCCAAAGGATAGGTCCAAGCAGCCCTGCCACCGGAACTGGGGCAGATGGCATTTATCTAGATTAGTTTTCACCAGAAGAACAACTTGCCCAGTCAAACTTGGAATTGCACTGGGAAAAAGATAAACCGTTTTCTCCAAGCTCAGGAAATAGTTTGGTTGACGCCAAGCCCAGTTCCAAACCAAGCTGGAATCCTCTTGTGCCTCCAATGATGTCAATGGGAGAACAGCAGGATCTGGGCCCTCCCTATTCCCCCCCCATTCCTTATGCTTTTTGCTGCTTTAGTACCAGTAGAATGTAGGGAGGTCTCTCTTCCCTCTCTGATGCCTGCCACTGGCTATGTGGTGTACTGTGTCAAGGGTGCTTGAACATGTCAGCCATCAGGCAGGAGCCCTGGAAAAATGACATTTCCCAGTGCTCCTGGCGCCTAGCAGGGTTTGTCAGAAGTCTGGGAGGGGCAGGGAGTAACCTCCTAGTGGCAGCTTTGAATTTCAACCAGTTCAGGACAGACTATGGCCCAGCTGAACCAATTCAAAGTATGCAGAGACAAGTCTGGGTACAATATTCCCATGCAATGCCCCGTGTCCACCACCAGATGGAACCAGATGGTGAAATTTGGTCCTGTAATAACTTATAGTAAGTATAACGGCAGCCTGAAAAGAAGGTTTCTCTGGGTATCAATTCTGGAACTGAGTTGATTTTTATGTGATCTCCAAATTAAAGTTGGCTCTGCCAAAAATATATTGCAACAATCGGGGTGCATAATCCTCAGACTAGGAACGCAATAATCAACAATGAAGTTATGTGCAAGCAAGCCACAGGGTATGCCTCTGAGTGACTTACAGCCCAGTCCTATGGGCCATTGCCCTCCCAGGAACTAGCATTCCAGCAGCAGAACACACTTCCTACTGTTGTGAAAGACACTCAGAAAGTATGTACTTCTGGACAGCTTCCAGAGAGGCTGTGGAGGCCTCATGTGCAATGGTGGGATGACAGAAGACTGCCTAAGGAAGTGAGTCCAATGGAGGTGAGTTGGTTGGGTGGGTGTAACATGAGAAGGGGTGGGTCTAACGGGGAGGGGACTGGGGAGGACTAGGAGCATGTCGGAGGTAGGAGGGGGTGTCACCTGGTGCAGATGACTTGTGTCAGATGCCATCCCTTCTGCGGCCAGCTGGCACACCTCCTTTGTCTCCTCAGACTTGCACCAGCTAAAGGAGAGGAGGAGGAGACCCATTGATAGTCAAAGGGCTTACGTAGGGGTAGGAAACATATTCTTCCTTACCCTACCAAGTCTCTCAATTCCCCCCCCCCCCCCGTAGCATTCAACACATCCCATTTTGGTGGAGCTGCATGCTGTGGGGAGGGAAAGGACAGGATTGGGCTGTTAGTGACATCACAAACAATGATGGGGTTACAGATGACATCACAGCCAGATGCAAGGGAGGGCACCAGGATGCAGGTCTCTTCTTGTCTTGTGTGCTCCCTGAGGCATCTGGTGGGGCACTGTAAGGTGCAGGAAGCTGGACTAGATGGGCCTTTGGCCTCATCCAGCGGGTCTCTTCTTATGTTCTTATGTTAGTGTGAAATGCAGATTGCGCAGTGCACCTCTTTCTTGCTGCTGAGTCACCACAGTTTCCCCACCCAGTCACCTATGTCTGGGATTAGTGATCATGACTGATTTTGACCACAGATATCGCTTCCATTGTAAATTTGTGTTTTAGCATCTGTCTTACTACAGATACATTAGTAATTAGCCTTTCTAGCAATTAGCAATCGGAGCATTAGAGTGTCCCAATTGCTTCCTGTATATTTTCTCAGTTATTCTTACAACAACCCTATAAGGTATGACAGTGGCATTGCTAGGGGGGATGCGGGCCACAATGGGTGATGCGCCGGGGGGTGATGCCCCGGGGGGTTGATGCGCTAAAATGGAGGCTTTAGGAGCTACCATGTCGTGCCATACACCGTTGGATGTGGAATTCCCAGAGAAATGCAATGCAAAAAACAGAATTGAAATAGCTCCTTTCTTTCAAAAGTTATGGCCAAAAAACTGGAAAGAAAAAAATGCATGGATCCCTATGGAAAGTGAAAGTGAGCTGTATCATGCGCTTACTCATGAGTAGGTGTACTTGCCATAGTCCATTGGAAAGGGAAGGCTGAGAGGAATCCAACAACACCAGGATGGTCCCGATCCAATGAATGCAGCCCTCCCAAAATACAAACGGGAGGACGTCTCTCCCTCCCAGCTGCGAGTCTATTGAGACCTATGTAAAGCAAAGCAGCCGCACGGTCGTGTTTACTCATGAGTAGGCAGACGTTTCTTGGCTGGTGGTCAGGCCAGGCCAGGCAAAGGGGAATGTGAGGACCCCAGAATGGTCTTGATCTGATGGAACTGGAGTGCAACAAATGCTTCAGAAGGCAGCCTCTCCCCCCACTAAAAAGGACAAAGAAAGAGGCTTCAGCTGGTAAGGGGAAAGTTTTCTATTTTGCAGTTGCAAAGCCAGGAGGGTCTTTATCTTGATGGGCCTGAAATAGAAGAACTTTCAACTGGGCACTGGGGAGGGCTGGAAATCTCACTGATTCTTTTTGGGGGGTTGTTATTGCAGGGAGGCTACAGAGTAAGCTCCATTGACCACTATGGACTTACTTCAGAGTAGACATGCATAGGCTTGGGCTCACAGGCTACAATCCTACCCACACTTTCCTGAGAGTAAGCCCCATTGACCACTATGGGACTTACTTCAGAGTAGACATGCATAGGATTGGGCTCACAGGCTGCAATCCTACCCACACTTTCCTGAGAGTAAGCCCCATTGACCACAATAGGATTTACTTCAGAGTAGATTCACTTGGTGGAACAGGACTGGCTTCCCCTTATTTATTTCTTTTATTTTAATTTAATTATTTATAATTATTTATTTTAATTTGCTTGATGATGTCACTTCTGGCCATGACATCACTTCCAGTGGGTCCTGGACAGATTGTCATTCTAAAAAGTGGGTCCCGGTGCTAAACGTTTCAGAACTGCTGCAATAAGGTGTTAGTAAGTTGACACAGATGTTTGTGTGTGAGACTGTACAAGTTTTCAAAATCACTAAAATCAGAGTTTGGAGGAATAACACCATCACGTTATATATCAATCAATGCGTAATTTCATGCAGAATGCAATGAAACAAACCACATTGAAATATCTGTGTTCTAACAAAAGGTACAGCCAAAAAACCAGTGGGGGCAGGGTGATGGTACAGCACCACGCCCACCACCTGGGGCGTTGCCCCGCCCACTGCATGGGGTGAAGTGCAGGCCTCCCGCACCAGGTGATGTGAATCCTAGTGATGCCACTGAGGTAGGATTGCAGGTGGAGGTGAGAGACATGTCTGAGAGGGAGTAGCTTGCCCATGACAGAGGCAAGACGGGCAGCAAGGACTTCCTGATTCAGAGCTTAGTCTTGTTGACAGGGACAGCCTTCACAGTTTTGGCTTTTCCAGCTGAAGAATGGAAGGGAAATATTTTCCAGCTGCTTGAGAATTCTGCTCTTTCCTGACCAAATGCCAGCAGTCAGAGGCTAGCCAGTTCCACCAGAATCTGTCGAAACATAACTGACCAAATCCCCAAATCTCCAAGTAACACACACCAAGAGATCCAGGTCACGCAATCTGCCGGAAGCCGACTGCAAAGTGACTTGGGTCTCAGTTGGCTTAAAGGAAAGTGTCCATTAAGAAGGGATCAACGTTTGTGAAAGTGTAGCCAGAGGAAGTCAGAAAAGCTTTATTTCCATGACACTGCAGTTGCACCCACCTAAAACAGAGAGCAGTCTTTTGAACTTTGCTGGGTTGAGGCTCTTTGAGATCATTTTGAAAAACGGTTTTAGGAGTTTTCTCCTGGGGAAAAATAGTAGTTCTGGGGCGAGCTGTTCTGAATTGCAACCATGATGGGAGTAAAGTGGCCTCTGCCACTGTGGACCTGATCCGGATCAAGGAGGAGGCATGCGTGCTATTTACATTAGAAACTGTCGACCCCAATCACAAAGTAACATTGGCTAGTTTGGCCCTAAGGCCAGACAGTGTCTTTTGAACAGGAAGTTGAAGGTGTATTGGGACTTGTTCCTACAATAGAATACATACTCTCACCACCACTATCTCTAGTCAACATATTTACAAGTCTCCCCATGCTTCAAAGTGTGAAATATATTTCACCAAAGCCCACAGTGGGCTGAGTTTTTCAGCCAACAAATACAGCTGTGACTTTTAACATCAGCTTGAAGTGTAGAGTTTAGCAGGCAGGAGATCACTTTGATCTCTGTGGTCTGAAGAGCTTCCCCTGCTGATTTCTGCCGATTGACACCCAGGAGCTCCAACCTCAGAGAAATCGCTGGTGTAGAAGGTGGATCTCCACCATTCTCAAGGTCTTCAGTGTCTCAAAATGCTTCCTGTGATGCAGGCACGTCTGACTTCAGGTATACTGTAGACCTGAAATTCCCACTTCCTTTGGCTCCTACCTGGTCTGGTGCTGCACTCATATCCCCAGCTTCTCACTCCCACCTTTGCAGCCTGTCAATCTCAACAGTCTCTACAAATCACCTGCAGCTGGAACAGGGGTTGACACCACAATTTGAAGGCTTAGGCTCAGATTTCCTCAGTGATGTCTTTTGCACCTGCTTCTCCCACCTCCTTGGAGCTACCTCTTCTTCACCTTGACCTGCTAGCTCAAGATTGTCAACCACTGGGCAAGTGACTAAGGAGTGAGGAGAGACCACAGTGGGCCAGAGATCCACTTTGGGCATCTAATGGAAGATCAGAAGATCACCAGGCAGAAGATGTGGTGTTGACAGCAATTCCCATGTTTTGACAGCTAATTGACAGCTCTGGGAAGGGCAGGGCTGGCTCCACAGCTGTAGTCAATCAAGGCCAATGGAAACTGTGATGGGACTTTTTATGGACATGGACTAAGGAGGTTGCTTACACCTGAGGCTAATTTGGATAATGGGACATACAGGAATAAAAAGTAGCCCCAGAAAGAGCAAATGCAGACAGAGGAGGGCTAGGACTTTACTGGACACGTAGCAGTGCAATGCTACTTGGGAAGCACCCAGGGTTTAGAACCTTGGTGCCTGAGGGAGAGTGCTAAAAGCAGAAGCACTCTGAGGGTTTGAAAGTTAGAACTCAAGCAGCAAGAAGTCAGAGCAATGAATGAGACACAGCAGACATTCAGAGGGTTGATGCAGGGAGAGCTGAGCTGGAAGTAGGATGGTATGAGATTGAGAGAGAAGTCTGTCCTCCTGGCTAGCTTCCTCAGACTCTTATTCATTCTCAAAACACATGATGCAAAGCTATGCAATAGGGATACTGGCTGCCTACTAGCTAGTTCTAGCTTGACCACAATACACATTCCTGAGATATGCGCTTCTTCATAACATCCTCTGTTTACTGGCTCTGGGGGAAGACACTCAGTATATTATCAAGGCCAAGAGTTTGCTCTTGCTCAGACACAGGTGTGCTTGCTGTCATTATTGCTAAATACTGCTAAAGCATCTCAAAGCCTAGCGCCTGTGCACATAAACACTACACACACACAGAGAGAGAGAGAGAGAGAGAGAGAGAGAGAGAGAGAGAGAGAGGACTGGTGGAACTTTGCCTGTCAGATCTGTGTTGGAGCCATCCAAGGAAGAAGATACTGGATGTTGCTTGGACTAGACATATTGGACTGTGCTTTAAAGCTGCAGTTGACTTGGACTAGATGATTCAGACCTTTACCCACTAAGGGGGTAATCCTAACCCCTTATCTCAGTGCTTTCCAGCACAAGGGCAGTGCAGCTCTGAGATAAGGGAACAAACATTCCCTTACTTTGAGGAGGCATCTTTGAGTGCCACCCAACTATAGGATGCAGCACACGTACCATTGGCGCCACTATGCCAGTGTTAGAAAGCACTGACATAAGGGGTTAGGATTGTGCCCTAAGTTGAGTTTTGGGGGAAGAGAAATCCTCTGGATAAGAGGAACTGCAGGGGAATGTTTGTGCAGCAATAACTTCTGTTAGTTGCTCTCAATGGATAAGGGTATTCTGTAGTTCCTTTGCACTCTGCAGCTGCAGGTCTTAATTAACCAAAAAATGGGCATTGGGAGATGGACTATTTTGGATGGTACAGGGCACTTCTGTAGCAACCCCTGTTGCCACACCTCCACACTTGCCCCCCCCCAAGGGAAAATGTTCCCCTCCTAAGGGAACAGATTGGCCTGGATAATGACAATAACTGATTTATCTGCTAGTCTTTCTAGATTTCTCTTTTTTATTATTGCAAATGTTTCCCTTTTTCCTAGATGACAACATATCTGTTCTGGTGGAATTTGTGTCTTGGTCAGCAGTTTGCAGTTTACAACATTGCAAAAACCTGACCTGTAGCATTGTGTGTGCTCCTGTTTTCAGACTGGCACCATCAGCAGTGCTTGCCTGCAGGGCTTGCCTGCAACCTCATTTCTGAAGACTTTGACATTCCTAGTGGGGATGAATTAATGATTCATAGGTGTGCTATACTGGCATGAATTGGTTCACTTTTCAACCTCAAGAAAGGCTGCTCAGTAGTTTTTGAAGTCTCTCCTCCCCTGCCAGCCCCTCTTGCTTTTTTTTTTTTTAGTCTTCCTTCTCTAGAACTATCTTCAAAAGTTTGAGATCAAACATTACAACTCAGTTCAAGCTCAGCTTGTGTAATGGAAGATCAGAAGATCATCAGGTGGATGATGTGGTGTTGACAGCGATTCCATGTTTTGACAGCTGGTTGACAGCTCTGGGAAGGGCAGGGCTGGCTCCACAGCTGTAATCAATCAAGGCCAATGGAGACCTGGATGGACACCTGAGCTTCATTTGACCTTGATGGGACTTTGAATGGACATGGACTGAAGGGATGGCTCACCTGAGCCTAATTTGGAGCTAATGAGGTAGCTCACAGCTGAGCTGCATTTGGATCATGAGACATCCAAGGATAAAAGGCAGCTTTGGAAGGAGACACAGCTACCCTGACCCAGGACCAAGAGCAGGACCCTGACCCAGAGCCAGGACGCTGACCCAGAGGGAAACCCAGATGGACCCACACTGGGAGAAGGGGACTGCCAGGACCCTGCTGGAGGACACAGAAGAGAGGACTGCCAGGACCCTGCTGGAGGAGACACTCTGCTGGAGAGAACACTGCTGGAGAGGAGGAACTCTACTGCAGAAGATTGGACTGGGAATACTGGACTGTGCTTTGGAGACTGGATTGGACTTCGACCTCTACCCACTAAGAGGCTTCAGACCTCTACCCACTAAGTTAAGTGGAGTATTGGGGAGGGAAAGCCTCTGGACAAGAGGACTTGCAGGGAGTGTTTGTAGCAATAAATTCTTGTTAATTGCTATAGATAAGAAGTTCTGTGTTTATTCCTTTGCACACCACAGCTGTGCTTCTTGGAAAAGGGGGGGTGTTAATTAGCCAAAAAGTGGGCATTAGAAGGGAGTTGAGATATTTGGCAGAACAGCTTGGCACTTGTCATGGGGATGTCATGTTTTCACCTGACCTGTGGTGGTGCTAGTGAATGTCAACCGCCAAATTTCAGTTGGTGCCATGAGCTACGGACACATGGAACTGCTGCTTTCTGGAAGAACGGTGCAGCGTCCTGTGTTCAAGGCTGGCCCATCCGTGAAGCTTACTGAGACAGTCGCCTAAGGCAGTATGGGGGGCTTCCACCTCCAGCCATTCTCTCATCTCTGGGGTTCCTCCTCCCCCTACTCTCTGGGTTGGAAAAAGGAAGAGAGGACTGGAGTGGAAGAGCAAGGATAGAGGAAAGTGATGGGGAGGAGAGTGGGAAGGCACCCTCCACACATCCTCTTCCATTCCACTCCTCTTTCTTTTCCAACCCAGAGAGTGGGAGAGGAGAGGCTGGCCCATAACCAGGTAAGGAGTGGCAGCATTTGACAAGGGCTGGCTCTGCCTTTGTTCTAGGGGAGAAAATGGGAATGTGGAAGCCTGCCCCTGTTGAGGCTTTGCGGTTGCACTCTGTTGCGTGCCCTCTCTGAAAGGTATCTGCTTGTTCTCCTAGTGTGACTGAAGCCCCTGGCCTGAGACAAGAATAGCAGAGCACGCATGGAATGAGAAGAAGCTGGAAGCTTAGGGAGATGGGGAGTCAGACATCCAGGTTTCTCAGTTTGAATTTTGTGGGTCCTGAGTGGTCATGAATGAATGAAAGTGATCAAAATGTACAGTGATGTGCAGTTGGGCACAAACTCTTGACTATTGATTCCCAATGAAAAAGTGTAGGCTGTCAAATGCTGATCTTGCTTATCAAACGTTGTACCTTCAAGTTTCCTCCTCCATGATGAACAGCTACTTTTATAGGGGGCTAATTTGGATGAGGTTCATGGTGCACAAGAGGGTTAGAATTCACCCCCACATGTCAGAGCCCCAGTGGCATAGCTGAGGGGGTGCAAAGCACAAAGTTTTGCAGGGATCCTCACTGTGGTATGCAGGTGACCCCTCCCCCTCCTCTTCCGAGCCATTCCAGTTGGGGGAGCAAAATGGAGGCAAATGCTGTTTCAAAGGCTTTGTGGCTCCAAAGGAGACGGGAGGCGATGCTTGTAAGGCTCCTTGCAAAACTTAGTGGTTTGCACCCCTTCAACTACACCACTGCAGGGCCCTGATCCAAATTGGATTAATCCAAATTGACTGTTTTTTGAAAAGAAAAAGCTCCAATTCCAGGATCTTGTGTAGTCTGACCTAAGAAAATATGTCAAAAGAGACAGATGCTGTCCTAGTGCACACTGAGGTGGCATAGATCTGATTCAGCACAGATGCCATCTCCCTCCGGTGACATGGGTGTTGCAGGGGAAGCCAGCAGGGTCTGGCAGCACCGGCACTGAAGTCACCTGGGAGCACTGGGTGGCTGTGGAATTGGTCGACCCCAGAAGTTGCGTTGCAAGGCCTGAAACAGATATGAGGGGAAGGTTAGAGGATGGTGAATCCTGCCAACGTGCCATAAGAGGCCCCAGGGAGAGAGTAGCAGGAGGGTGTGAGAAGGAGGCAGCACTAGTGATAGTGGGAGAGGCTGGGCTCGCTCCCCAAGGGGAGGTGGGAGATATCTCTGAGTTTAGACTGGTGTGCTGGAGATGTCTGGAGAGGAGGGCGTCATCTTGGGGTCTCCAGGACAGGCTTCCCTAGGACATGCAGGGGAGGGAAGTGGGATGTTGGGCTTTCAGGTGTCCAGGACAAGGAGGCATAAGGTCATTGCTCATGGGTGATGTGCTTGAGTCAAGGCCCCCCCTCGGGCCAATAAGGTGGGACTCCAGTGGGACTATACTTCACCCTGCTCTTCATTAAAACCCAGATTTACCAGCTTCAAACAACAGACGTAGAGAGCCCAATCCTAAGCATGTCTACTCAGACATAAGTCCGGGTATAGTCAATGGGGCTTACTCCCAGGAAAGTGTGGATAGGCTTGTAGCCTTAGTAATAGATATTTGGGTCTTTGCCGTGTCCCCCATCCCCCAACACAGGAAGGACACATGGCAAACCTATGGGCCAGACTGCAAGCAGGTCAGATGCACAATCTGAATAGGAAAAAAGTCCCTCCACATAGAAAACCCCAGTTTTCTATGTCAGGGTCAAAGATTCTGCTGTCACTTCCTGCCATGCTAGTCTTCTACATACAGAGATCCCCCCCCACCCCCGCGGTGGAACATGCAATAATGCCAGCCTCTACCTGCAATTTTGAATTGATAAAGCCCAGGTACAGGTTGATCAGGTTTGTGAGAGGTAGTGATGTCACACTCCTGGCTTTGCACTACCAAACAAAATACCTTGAAAGCATCCCTGAATGAGAGAGAAAAGAGTGTCTGTGGAAAGGAAAAAAAAAAAACTGCCTTGAGCTGTTCTTTAAGTTAATTATCACTTCTTTTGGTAGCCTGAATGGCTGTTCAATGACAGTGTCAGCAAGTGGAAAGAACCAAATTACTTTAATTATGGAGTAATTGCACAGAGTGATGGTAATTAAATCTTGATCAGTTTAAGTGAGTGAATTAATTGCTCCAACTTGGAATGCAAATCACAGTGAGAGGAGTTGTTTTGTAGTTTAATTAACACCAGCCACTAAATTCTTATCATATCTAAAATGCAGACCATTAATGAGTTTGATTCTGTTCTCACCTTAATAGAACTAGGACAGAATGCCTGCTGAGCAAGGTAGTCGGGCTGGGGGAAAGTGACGGGGAGCTTAATATTCTTGTCACTTGTGGAGATATTGCTTGCACACTGCCTTCCAGCGATATGTGCAAATAGAAATATTTCCATATAATTGGCTTCTGGCCCCCTTTTGCTTCAATATACACTGTTCTGCTAAACAGTATCCCCTTTCAAATTTTTTGATTTTTTTTTTTCTTCAAACTTTGAGTTTTATATTTACAATGTGATTCTTAGCCCTCCTCCGGACATCTTTTTTAATTTTTTTCACCTAGAGTTTATACTGTGCATTTTGCTCTCTCTGTCTGTGTGGTTGGTCTGTGGAACTCCTTGCCACAGGATGTGGTGATGGCCTCTGGCCTGGATGCCTTTAAAAGTGGATTGGAGCAATTTCTGGAGGAAAAATCAATTACGGGTTACAAGCCATGATGCGTATGTGGTACCTCCTGATTATAGAAATGGGCTATGTCAGAATAATAATAATAATAACAGGTATTTCTATACCGCCTTTCTTGGTCTTTATTCAAGACTTTATTCAAGGCGGTTTACATAGGCAGGCTTTATTAAATCCCTATTAAATAGGGATTTTTACAATTTGAAAGAAGGTTCTTTCTTTCAAGAACCACTACATTCAAGGTGTTTCATTCCAATCTGGCTTCACATTCTGGCCTCCATCCTCCCACGCTCAGAGCAGATGGAATTGCTCGGCTTCAGCTTGTCAGCTGCTCCAAGGTCGCACAGTGCCGGTGGCCTCGAACTGGCGACCTTGTGGATGTTATCTTCAGGCAGACGGAGGCTCTACCCTCTAGACCAGACCTCCTGCCCTCTAGACCAGACCTCCTGACCAGAATGCCAAATGCAAGGGAGGGCACCAGGATGAAGGTCTCCTGTTATCTGGTGTGCTTCCTGGGGCATTTGGTGGGCCACTGCGAGATACAGGAAGCTGGACTAGATGGGCCTATGGCCTGATCCAGCAGGGCTGTTCTTATGTTCCTATGTCTGTCTTTCTGTCAGTCTGCCTGCTTCAGTTGGGGTGGTTGATTGCTTTGCAAAAGGATCAAAGTATAGGACTCCACGAACTAATAAGAGAGCAAGTCAGAGTCTGATTCTACAGGACCGTGGAGAGTTCCCAAAAGGTAGAAGTTGCTCCAGTGAAGTCTGAAGTTCATCTGAGCCTTTATATGCCCAAGACCACCCCTGTAGTGAAATGGTAGCAAATGTATATGAAGCAGGGTTCTAGCTTGGACCCATAAGCTGTAGTGCTGGAGAACGGCATCAAGTGAAGCCTTCTACTATCTCCAACAGGACCTCTTGTGGAGAGAAGAGCCTTGGGTGATCATTTGGTCAATTCATACTCCCCATCTGGGGGACTTTGGGTCCAAGTCACAAATCTCATATTCACTGCATCCTTTTACTGACGCTGTGTGGAAGTATTGTCTACATTGACTAGAAGCATTTAGATCAGAGATCTTTCCCAGCCCTACCTGGAGATGGCGGGGATTGAACCTGGGCTTTCTGCCTGAAAAACATGTGCTGTGCCCCAGAGCTATGGTTCTTCCCTATAGTGGAAGGGCAGAGATAACTAGCATGGCAAGGAGTCAGCAAGTTAGGCTGTGAAAGGGTCAAGTGCCAGCATGAACACACCTATATATAGTTAACAGTGCCAGCTGGATGCCCCCAATATGCACAATTCCAATTGTGTATCAGCCTGATCCAAAATCAATGACTTCATCCTTGTGAAAATGCCTGTATTTGGGAGGTGGGGGAATGGGGGGCAAGCATCTGGACCCTCAAAGAGCCCTGTTCTTTTATCTGCCCATCTTTGAGAGATTTGGGTAGCTTACTTTTTATTTTCGTCTCTTGCGACACATTTTTGCAAATCTGCTTTGGGTTGAGTGCTTCTTAGTCTCCTTTTCTGTTTCTATTTAAACATACAAAAATGTTTTTAAAAGCACACGGCGGAGGAAGAGGAGGGGGGCCGGGGGAGTGGGTTGTCTAAGAGCAAATTTGATAGTCGCATTTGTTTCTTGTTTACCATGCGGCTCAAAGGCACCGTTAAGTGTGCTCAGATTAAGATTTCCCACTAAACTCGGTGTCTGCCTATGTGGGTGTGGGCATATTTAAAAACTCTTCAAAGTGCAGAATCTATTAGTTCGTGACCTTATGTTTTAGTGGGAAGAAAGTGGCTTTGCGCTCCATGAAATGTGTTAATGCATGGGTAGAAGCCCCTCTTATCCTTTTGCTTTCGCTGGCTGCAATCAGCAGACTGGATTAGGTTTTTAATAATCTGACATTAGTATTAACAGTGATATTTTAAGCATTAGTCTCCGTAACTGGCACAGAGCGTAGAGGGCTGTTGCTCCCTTTCGCGTCACTGATAAAAACATATGTTTACGCAACAATGCATTAGCAGCAGAGGTCCAAATACATGAAGATCAACAGAGGGGCTAGATTATGCTCCAAATATCACTTTCCTCCACCCCCACCCACCTGCCCCCAATTAGTGGCGAGAGAAAGATTTGGGAACCATTACGAAACTGATTATGGAGCAACAGATTAAGGGGTTGAGTGCAACTGGTGGCCCGGGTGATGGCTGCGCTTGGCGGACTCCCTGAAGGCTGAAAAGTGATTTTCTAACTGGAACCCCAATGGCCTTAGCAGCAGACCTGTCAAAACCGACAGAGAGCCCCGTGCAAGGCCGGTTGCACCATTTGCTTCAAGAGAATGGTGAGTTTCTGAGCATATTTTCACCACTGTGGAAGGCCATTGTTGAGATTCAGGTCCCATCAAAATGTGGTGCATCGCCTCTGGTGCTGTTGTGCATCAAAAGTATGGTTGTGATCTAGTTAAAAAAAGCCACATCAGTGATTCACTGATTCTGCATGTGTTGGCACATGACAAACAAAGGTATCGCTAGGGTTTACGTCACCCATCGCTAGATCTCACTGTCACCCCTCTGATGGACATCCTCCTGTACCAGACCATACAGAAAAAAATTACAATATCATACACAGCCTAAATGCAGCAGCATTGTTAGGGTTGACGACACTCCATTCACTTTATTTATTTTCATACATAACAGTACAGGTCACCCAACAAGTCAGGAACCAACAAAAAACCATTGGCCAACCTGATAACACTCACACAACCGAATAAGAGTTCCTGTATTAGATCTTGTATGTGGAAATGAAAGCTGATTCATACAAACACCTTACTCATTCTCTGCTGTGTCATAATAACATCTCATTGGCTCTCAGAACAATCAGTCTCATCGGTCAGTTTTGAGTTAAAGAAATCCACTTTTGTTACATAAGGCAGTTGTGTTTTCCTTTTCTGGTTATTTGACTATAATGTTTGATAGAATATAGATATTGGTTTGTTTCATGGCATTTTGCATTCAGTTGCCCATCAAATGATATATAACACCACCCTCTCTGGCCTGGTCTGCCCACCACCCTTCCTGGGGCCTGCTCTCCCCTGCCCCAAAACACCCCCACAATGCCCTTCCCCTGCCCTCCCCAAATCCCCACGCCAGCCTCACAATTACAGGGTGGCATGGTGTTATGTATCCGTTGTGGCTGAATGTATCCGTTGTGGCTCTGGCACATGTCTTTGTGCCAGCCCAGGTGACTCTAAAAGAGGTGTGAACATGCTTTATGACACTTTACAACACACTTGGTCCAGTGTGAGGGACTTGCACAGATCAATTCAAAAGTCAGAATTGCGCTCTAAGGGTTGTAGCTATTTAATAAACATTCTATCTGAGAATCGGTGTGATGTAGCAGTCAGAGCCCCGGACTTCTGGAAATGTAAACCTGGTGAAATTCAGGTTTAAATTTCTGCTCAGCCATGAAACTCATTGGGTGACCTTGGACTTTTTATACACTCTTAACATAACTCGGCTCACAGAATGACGCTGTCAGCTCCTAGGAATAAGGGTGAGATCAACATCTAATTTTAAAAAAATACTCCTTCCTATGCTTCCCCAGAAAGTTCCTTTTGTGGTTTCCTTTCCCCAAAAGGTTCCTTTTGTGTGCAAAATGTATTTACTTTAAGGATTATATCCCGTCTTTTCCTCCCAAACCCCCACCACCCCCCCAAAAAAAATCCAAGGCAGCTAATAGTTAATGCAAACAGGCAGGCTGCAGCAGGAAACCAGCAAGAGGGAGGGGCTTTTGAGCCTCAGGTGAGCTGCTGAAATATGGCAGTTGACTCTGTGGTTACCTGGGCGTTAGGTTGCCAATTGCTCAGCCCACAACCCCTTTGCCCCAGAAGCCGCCTTCCACTCACTTGGCATTGACTACACATTGCCTTTCCCACCCCTTCCTGGAGATGCTGGTAGGGACTGAACCGGGGCACTCCTGCTTGCAAACCAGGTGCTTCACCTGTGAATTGTGGCTCCTCCCTTTTTCCTTGTCCAAGGGCAGAGAGGGGGAGCCAGGTGCAATCACTGGGCTTCAGGTGAACCCCTAAAGGGTGGCCTGAAAATGCGTTGCCAGTCAAAGTGCTCCTGACTTTCCTCCTTCGTGAATTACAGATCTTTGTCATGTCCAGTAGTGTAGCCGGGGGGGGGGGAGCAGACAAGCTGCATGTTGCCTGCCCCAATGGCTCAGGCGGCAAGTGCCTCCTGTACTTACTGCACCACCCTGGTTACCTTACCCCACCCTCTGGCTACATTACTGCATATGTCCAAGGGTAGAGACAGAGGTGCACATAATACAGAACAAAGGCCCCATCTATACTGCAAGTGGATAACACTAACTCACTTGTTGTCCTCCACATAATTTTGGGAATTATTTTGGGAATTTGGGGAAGCTTGGTGGGGTGCTGAGCACTTTCTTTGAGAGCCCTGGTGGTGTCCCCCCCCCCCAATTCCCAGGATTCTGTGCACAGAGAGAACAACAGTTAAAGTGGTTTACGTTTGTGGGTACACTTTTTGATTTAGGATTGGCCGGCTAGTTTTGCAAATGGTGGCTGCTTCTTGCCCCCTACTCCGAGTACGGCCTTTGAGTGTTTTCCTAAACCTTATCACCTGATGGGCAAAAGAAAAGGTTTAACGGAAGCTTAGGCCTAATTGGATGGTATTTCTGTATTTTCTTATGTAAAACTGGTTCTGGTCCATTGTTTTTATTTATTTGCAATAACTGTGCTCATTCGAGTTTGTAATGACAATGCCATGGGTGACGAGAATTTGCTCTAAGTATTATTCTCTCCTTCCGTTATCTCCTGCCTCTTCTCTAAACTAGGTCTCTCAGGAGAAACGCTGCAACAGACCCTGCTCGAAAGACACCTCGCTGAGTACACAGTCGGTTGTTTTTGGAGATGCGTCCTCCAGCTGTGTTTGAAATTGCTTTACAAATATCTTGTTTGTTTTTCCCCTGCTCTCTTATCACCTTGTGTACTTCCTAATATGGTAAGAGACCAGGACCAAAAAGAGAGTTCATGTCTTGGAGTGGCAGGCAGACGGTGCAATGAATTGCATTCCCGGGTTTGATTCTTAGCTCTGCAGTGAATTTACAGGGGCCAAACTAGATGCAGAAGGCGTTTGACAAGGTCCCTCACCAAAGGCTACTGAAAAAACTCAACAGTCAGGGAATTAGAGGACAGGTCCTCTCATGGATTGAGAACTGGTTGGAGGCCAGGAAGCAGAGAGTGGGTGTCAATGGGCAATTTTCACAATGGAGAGAGGTGAAAAGCGGTGTGCCCCAAGAATCTGTCCTGGGACCGGTGCTTTTCTACCTCTTCATAAATGACCTGGAGACAGGGTTGAGTAGTGAAGTGGCTAAGTTTGCAGATGACACCAAACTTTTCCGAGTAGGTGAAGACCAGAAATGATTGTGAGGAGCTCCAGAAGGATCTCTCCAGACTGGCAGAATGGGCAACAAAATGGCAGATGCGCTTCAATGTCAGTAAGTGTAAAGCCATGCACATTGGGGCAAAAAAATCAAAACTTCACATATAGGCTAATGGGTTCTTGTCTGTCTGTGACAGATCAGGAGAGAGATCTTGGGGTGGTCGTGGACAGGTCGATGAAAGTATCGACCCAATGTGCGGCGGCAGTGAAGAAGGCAAATTCTATGATTGGGATCATTAGGAAGGGTATTGAGAACAAAATGGCTAGTATTATAATGCTGTTGTACAAATCTATGGTAAGGCGACACCTGGAGAATTGTGTCCAGTTCTGGTCACCGCACCTCAAAAAAGACATAGTGGAAATGGAAAAGGTGCAAAAGAGAGCAACTAAGATGATTACAGGGCGGGGGCACCTTCCTTATGAGGAAAGGCTACGGCGTTTAGGCCTCTTCAGCCTAGAAAAGAGACGCCTGAGGGGGACATGATTGAGACATACAAAATTATGCAGGGGATGGACAGAGTGGATAGGGAGATGCTCTTTACATTCTCACATAATACCAGAACCAGGGGACATCCACTAAAATTGAGTGTTGGGCGGGTTAGGACAGACAAAAGAAAATATTTCTTTACTCAGCGTGTGGTCGGTCTGTGGAACTCCTTGCCACAGGATGTGGTGCTGGCGTCTAGCCTAGATGCCTTTAAAAGGGGATTGGACAAGTTTCTGGAGAAAAAATCCATTATGGGGTACAAGCCATGATGTGTATGCGCAACCTCCTGATTTTAGAAATGGGTTATGTCAGAATGCCAGATGCAAGGGAGGGCACCAGGATGAGGTCTCTTGTTATCTGGTGTGCTCCCTGGGGCATTTGGTGGGCCGCTGTGAGATACAGGAAGCTGGACTAGATGGGCCTATGGCCTGATCCAGTGGGGCTGTTCTTATGTTCTTATGCAATGTGGCAGGTCTGTGATAGGATCTTCCCAGATTATTGCCTTCTCCTAAAAGCTACTGCATGGGTGGGGAGGGCAGTGTCATTGTGTCTTTGGCATGACGGGATAGTCGGACTATGCCTGTATATTTTTAGTGCTGGGAAGCTGTTTGGTTCAGGACCAGGGTACATGGGGAAAGTGTCAAGGTCTCGTCCCCCATAGTTGTGATCCAAATTGTCCCATCATTGCTATTAGAAGAAAATTATGTTGGGGGGGGGGTCTGATCATGGGCCTCCCACCGAATGTCTGATTTGATCCTAAGCGCCATTGGTTAACTTGTCCCCCAACATCTTCAATCCGAAGATAATAACACTGCTGCCCTACCTTACAGGGCTATAGGGAGGGTTACAAGATAATGCATGTAAAATATTCTGGCTCTTGATCCAGATAAGATTAAGAATACGAGAAGATCACAAAATAGGTCTCTACGAAGAAGATATAACCTTCAATAAAGTATTTTTGACTGATGACGAAAAATACATTTTTAAAAATGTGCAACTTTCTTCTTGAGATGAGAATGGAAGATGAGATAGTGACAGACTCAGTGGTGCTCTGGACAAAACCCTTTGGATATAATACAGGTCCAGCCTATTTGTACATGGATTTTTTATACACGGATTTGACTCAACAGGAATGGCCCCTGCAAATGAGAAAGAATGTTCTGATCCCTGGAGAAGGGGAAAAATGCATCCCTTTAAAATCAGTTTTAAAAACAGAACAGTCCTTTAACAACAGCCTCCTTAATGAGAGAGAGAGAGAGAGAGAGAGAGAGAGAGAGAGAGAGAGAGAGAGAGGGGAGGGCAGCTGGCTGACAATCCATCAATCCTTCTCTCTCCTTTGGACCCCTCCTATCCCCCAGCAGGTGAAAGAAAGGGATCATTTTGCATTGGTGAAGAGAGGGGCTGAGTGAAATGCTGATGGATTGTCTTCTTAATGACTCTTATCTTAGAGTCAAAAGGTCAGCAAGGCTGTTTTTCAATCACTGGAGCAAAGAAACTTTGTTTTTTAAATTGATTTGCTATACTGCGTTTTTTTTTTATCCACCTGAGTGCTTGGAAGGGAACCTATGCGAATAATTAGTCTCAACCTGTATACCGATTGATGATTGGAAACAAATTTGGAATATAAATATTAAAATAACGAAAGTGGAATCTTTTAAAGAGAATTTATATAAAATGTTTTGTAGATGGCATTTGAGGTCAGAGAAAATAGCAAAAATGTACTCAGGTACATCAAACAAATGCTGGAAGTGTAAAGAGATTGAGGGGAACTTTTACCACATGTGATGGACATGTGAAAAAGCACAGAAATATTGGAAAACAATACATAAAATGTTACAAGAGATATTGAATTGTGTAATACCATTCAAACTGGAAATATCAGAATCAGCACAAGAAACACCTTATTAGCACAGTGGCAAGAATATTGTAAGCACAAATGTGGAAATCCATTGACGTTCCAAATAGCGAAAAAATAATAGATAAGATTTATGAAATTGCAGAAATGGGTGTCTTAACAGAAAAAATGAGAGAGAGAGAGAGAGAGAGAGAGAGAGAGAGAGAGAGAGAGAGATCTAGGTAAAATAAAAAGATATTGGAAGCCTTTTTATGATTGGATAATTTTAAATAATATTGGTTGTTTAGATCAGTTACCAAGTATTGTAATGATAAATGAGACAATATTTATATTGATAAATCTTTTCTCTATTATAACCTGTTGGTTCAAAAAATTTTAAGAATGCATGCTGTAACCCAAGGCCACTATCCTGATGTGTAACCCGTGTAGACCTATCCCTAAGACTATCCCATTTCCCTGTCCTGTATCTGCAATAAATAAATAAACATTTTAAAAAAATATATTTCGGATCTTTTATGTTTGCTAATGTTTATAACTATTGTTTACTCCTGCAGGAGGAACAAAAAGCATGACCACCCGTTACTAAAGCTTCTTTTTATTACTTCTCTCCGACTCTGTTTTGCTGATTTGCCACTAGAGTATGCTCAAGTACCACCAATCCCAGAATTATAGCACAAGGATAAAGTCCAAAACTGGTGTAAGAAGCAGGGGACACTTGGAGAAACACTTGGGCCCTGTTTGTCTTGCTACTGTTTCTCATTTAACAATACCTACTCAGCACCACCTGCTTCTATCCTTCTTCATTAAGAGAAATTGACCAAAAACTCAAAAGAAACCCCCATCTATACCCCAATTGGAGGGAAATGGTGCTATGCGTTGCCTGGAGCACAGAGAAAATGGTGCCCACATAAAGTCAACATTTGGGTGGAAACATGTGCAGCTGATGGCTTATGGAGGGTACTGTACAGCTGCCAACTTCGCAATTGGTCCTTGCTTCTGGGCTTTTAATAGCACAGGCAATGATCTGCAGACATTAACAGGCAATGATGCTTACCTGTATATGAGGCAAAGCTTCCCCTGATCATTTCTGCATATCAGGTGTATGCAATGCCAGAGGTAAGAGAACTGGTTGAAAAGTTGGCAACTCTAGAGCACTTCTGCAAAACTGGTATATATTGGTATCCTTATATGACCCGGTCATACTTGCTTAATTTTGCTGCTGTAGCTTACTGGAAGTGAAATTGAACAGATCTGCTTGCTTAGCTCTGTCCCAAACCAGCTAGTTGGGGCAGGAAATGGTCTCGCTTATACTTCATGTAAAGCACCTTGTATCCCGATGCCCTATAATAAATAAGCATGCTTCCTTTTACTGCCCTTTAAAAACAGTTGCAAAACTGCTCTGGGGATTAGATGGGAGGAGTACAGTATATCGATTGGCTCCAGTGTGATTGGCACAAGACACTAGCCAATAGGAGCCTACAACTGCCAAAGACATGACTTTCAAATCTAACTTTATTTCTTTTCTGGAAGAAACAATTTTGTTTTATTTACAAAGCCCTTGAAAGACAAGTTTGACCAAAGTACTCAGCAGCAGAATTGGGGGGGAACGGAACAACCCCTCCCATCTCTGTGTTAAAGACGGACTGTGATGGGACTGTCATGCCGCTCTGAAACACTCTAAAAACAGGTTAAATGTGATTTAATAGATATAAACCTTTATTGGCATACAAACAGTCATGTTAAAGAGAGAGTGAATTAAAATTATCATAATAATGCAGACACTGTGACCCTCGAGCATTGCAATCCTATACAGACCACTGAATAAATGTGATTTGATTCTTCTGCTTGACTATAATTGAATAACACCTATTCCACTCACAATCGTTTAGTCATGTTAGTAAAAATCATATACAGCACAAGCAATGCATGGGAGCAAGTTCTGCAGAGTTCAATGTTGGTTACTCGCAAGGAAGAGTACCTACAGTTTTAGCCCTACACTCTTTCCTGTTGCCTGACAACAATGACTGGATGCCTTGAAAAGGGAATTGGATGGAGGAAAGGTTCATCACAGGTGACAAGCTGTGAAAGGTATGTTCAACCTCCTGATTTTAGAAGTATGACTTCATTATGGGTTACAAGTCATAGTAGGCAACCCATAGTTATAAGTCATAGTAGGTATGTGCAAGCTCTTGGTTTTAGAGATAGGCTGCCTCTGATTGCCAGATGCAGGAGAGGGCACCGGGACGCAGGTTGTGCCTGTTATCTGGTGTGCTCCCTGGGGCCACTGTGAGATACTGGTAGGCCACTGTGAGATACAGGAAGCTGGACTAGATGGGCCTTTGGCCTGATCCAGCAGGGCTCTTCTTATGTTCTTACGTTAAGTAGCCTACCTCAGAATGCCAGGTGAGAGGGAGAGCACCAGAATGCAGGTGTTATGTTGTCTTGTGTGCTCCCTGAGGCATCTGGTGGGCCACTGTGAGATCGAGGAAGCTGGATGAGATGGGCCTTTGGCCTGATCCAGAGGGGCTCTTCTTATATTTGAAAGACTGGGACTAGTGAGGGGAGGGGAATGCATGTCTTTTCTAACCTGATTCCAGAACACTGACTCTCGTGAAATAGGCTCCCACATACAAAAGCTCATGAATCCATGAGTTTGTCTTTACTGTGCACACCCCTTAACATTTCCAAAATTATGTATGTTCTTGCTCCTGTCCTCTCACCAAGGACCACTGCCTGACCAACTCTTACCACCCTCCCTGACTGAAAAACTGCCATCTTCTGCCACTCTCTTTCTTTTATTCTAGACAGATTTACCCCACCCTTGCTCCAAGGAGATCAAGGTGGCATCCAGTATTCTGTATCCCATTTTATCCTCACAGTAACCCTAGGAAGTAGGTTAGGCTGAAAGGTGGTGACTGACCCAAGGTTATTTTGTGAGTCTGCAAATTTGAATCCAAGTCTACCAAAGGCCATAGCCCAGCACATTAGCCACCAGTGGCTTAATTTTTTTATTTTTTATTTTTGTAATTTAGTTTAGATTGTTAGCTCTTTGAGATTTTATGTTGCTTGTGTAGCTCTCTAAGGGCCCAATCCTATCCAACTTTACAGTGCCAATGCAACCGCAGTGCAGCTCCAAGGTAAGGAAAGAAATGTTTTCTTGCCTTGAGGAGGCCTCCATGACTGCCTCTGCCCACCACAGGATGCAGTGCAAGCCTCATTGGCATGGCTGTATCAGCACAGAAAAACTGGATAGGATTGGGCCCTAAGGCAGCACTCAAACTGTAGATTGGGACCCATTTGGTGGGTGATGACCTGATTTCTGGTGGGTCCCACACTTCCTCCAGTGAAAACATGGGTGATGGAAAAATCAGACAACCACCGCAGAAACTCGCCTATAAGTCTATCCCACAGATAAGTCGAGGACAGGTTTTGAGCCATGGAATTTTCTATGACCCTCAGATAAGTCGGGGTTAAACTTAGGGGGGTGTCTGACTATAGTTTTGTCTGATTTTACTCAAGGCCAGATCCTGAAAAATAACCCACCATTCATTGTTACCTAAGAACTGTAGTCTCTAATTTATTAAAAACATAGTAAAAGATCATAAGATACATTTTTATTCTTTTTAAATTCTGGTCTTCATCACCTTTTTGTAAGCACTATCAGAGTAAGTGCACTGTAAACAACATACCAGTAAAACAGTTGTTCCCAACCTGGTATTAATGTAATCCCAGGGACACTCAACAGGACCTTTAGGGGTACTTGAAAAAGAATGGAATAATGGTAGAAAAAGGCAGGTCATGCTCCAGAATGCAAGACAGCAAGGACCTTGCAAGGAAGGTAGCTAGTTGGCTGTGAAAGCCCCACCAATAGCTAGTTTTTGGTCATCAATTCATTGAAAGTTCATTTCAGTGATTGAAAACCAGCACAGTAAAAAACATAATATGGAAAGTGATCAAACACCCAGAATTTCTCAGCACACTTCTGGTGCAAAACAGTGCAAAGGCAGAGTCTTCTGTTCCTCAAACAGATAAAAAGAGAAAACACTGTGAAGAATTCATGAAGTCTGGGCTTTCATATGGAGGAGATAAGGGCTTGTATTATTATTATCGTTTTGCTAATATGAAGAGTACAATTTATGGAAATGGGCTGCCCAGGGATATGCAAGTGAAAAAGGTTGGGAACCACTGCAGGGGAACCAGGAATCAAATCCACCTTTAAGGTGTCTGGTGTGTTAAGCCAGAAGCTCTACATACAACATGCAACCCATAACACGTAACTGGGAGTGTGCAATTCAATTCACAGCAGAGAGATGCAGCTGCATATCTTTGCAACCCTTTTTACTCAGAAGTAGACCCACAGCTTTCCATGGGTGTTATTCTTAAGTAAGGGTGCATTGAATTGTAGCCTGCTTCAGATGGAAAGGAGGATTCCCATCCTGGTGTTTCAAAAAACAGACCTGCTTTGCAAGCATTTGCCAAGCAGAACCAGGCTGCAGCAGAAGGAAGGAGAATAAAAGGTTAACCAATTGCTTCTAAGGAGCTGCCTGCTGCTTGAGAAACTTTTCAGAGTTGAAAGGCTTTGCCCTCTGGTTGACCCAGAGATAAAGCGGAAGTGAGAATTGGAGCTTGAATACTTGGCAAAAATTTCACTATGCTATAGGCCAGGGGTGCCCAAACCCGGGACCTGGGGCCACTTGCGGCCCTTGAGGCATCTCAATGCAGCCCTCAGGGAGCCCCCAGTCTCCAATGAGACTCTGGCCCTCCGGAGATTTGTTAGAGCCCACACTGGCTCAACACAACTGCTCTCAGCGTGAGGGTGACTGTTTGATCTCTCACATGAGCTATGGGATGAGGGCTCCTTCCACTGCTTGTTGTTTCATGTCTATGATGCAGTAGCAGCAGCAAAGGAAAGGCTAGCCTTGCTTTGTGCAAGGCCCTTTATAGGCCCTTTATATTGCAAGACCTTCATTCATTCATACAAGTTCATCTTTAATATATTCATTTATGTAAACATATGTAAATTTATTCAAATTTTAAATGTAAATTCTTTTTTTCCCTGGCCCCCCGACACAGTGTCAGAGAGATGATGTGGCCCTCCTGCCAAAAACTTTGGACACCCCTGCTATAGGCTAGTATCTAAGTACTAGTATCTAGGCTAGTATCTATGTATATACTCCTACTATAGGCGAGTATCTACGGTAATTGTCTCAAGCCCTGAGGGTATTCAAAAACCAGATAGCTGCTAACTGCCCTGCAGAGAGCTGAGCTCCTGCAGTTGGCAAGTTAATGAAATCTGGAGCTGCGCTTTTTTTAATGCCTTTAAAAGGCATTCTGCAGGCTGAGGAAGGTATGCAGGTGCCTCCTTGGTCCTCATAAGGCCTTTGAAAGGCACAAAAACATCACTTCTGGTTTCCCTCCCAAAACTGGAAGTAGCCTTGAGATTGCTTTAGAGGCATTCTGACTGCATGCAGTCTCCCCAGCCCTTAGAACACCATCTGGACTTGACTGGAGGGAAATGGTTCTGGCCAGAAATCCTTGAGTTTCTAACTCGAGGTTACATAAAACCACAGATCCCAAATCTGCAGATCAACAGCCTGCACCTGTGTAGAGAGGTAAATGTTTGAGTACCATTTTTCTGGTGTATTTTTTTCCCCAAGTCTGTCAATGACAGGTAGGCTGGGTCACATAGCCAAGCCCCTCAAGCCTGAGACTATTCATTAGGTCTGCCTCATTACGAGAAATGGATTGAGTTTTTTTTGCAAACAAACAATTACTTATAAGTAAATAAATAAAAATATTATTTCCAAGAGTCTTACTCTATTGCAGAAATGCAGCCTGACGTGAATCGAACACTGAGCAAAACAGGCAGCTTCAGAGAAGGTACATTCCAGTGCTGTAGCTAGAGGGGTACAAAGCATTAAGTTTTGCAGGGAGCCTCACAGCAGCATGCAAGGGGCCCTTCCCCTTCAGAGCCATTCCAGCCAGTGGGAGCAAAATGGAGACTCCCTGCAAAGCTCAGTGCTTTGCACCCCCTCTAGCTATGCCACTGGCACATTCTCCTAGATCCACACCAACTCCTGGCTTGTTGATCCAGGACATACATGGACCTTCACCCCAACTCTTAAATCAATCCCAGTTCATCTGATTAGAGCTGAGGTATTCAATCTATGCATCCCGGCTTCCTAGGGCCTCGGCCAATGGCCACAAGGATCAGGGGAGCCGTGGGCCAGAAAAGTTCGAGAACCACTGGATTAGAAGGAAATGCTACTTGTGCACAAGTGTTTGCTTTTCCATGCACAGGTTGGTTCACTCCATTGAAATGGATGGAGGCCCTTCTGCTCCTAAGGGAATACCTGAATCCAGATCTTGGGACTGCGGTGGCTGTCTTAGATGATCCTGTGATCACCCTCTTGCTCAGAATTGGATAAACAACATTTCAATCATGCCATCCCTTAATCTCCTCTCTCTCCCTTTTAAATTAAAATGAATGCAAACCTCATTTCCCAAACGTCTCTGCTAGATATAATCCACATGACTGTTTTATCATCCCAGTGAGGCTCTGCCATACCTCCCCACCCCCCCATCCGTATTCAAAACCCTTCCTTTAATCTTCTCCAGCATTCCAGGTATGTCTTTTGTCTTTTGAATCCCATAATGATTTCTGTGGATGTGTGTTTTGTTCCCCTATCAATACTTCCCTGTACTCTATTTGCTTTCTTAACTACTGCCACACGTTGAGCTACTGTTTTTAATATTCTTTACAGTGGAACCTTCAATCCTCCACCCGATTTGTGTGTGTGTGTTTTTCCGCCCAGTCCCATTTGGCATCTAAGCCTTTTTATTCATTCAGAACAATGTCTGAACATGGGGCTTAATCATAGATCATGTACTCCAACTGCCCCTGGTCACTGGGAAAAGTTCTCGTTTTCTTGGCCCTGGCAAATAAAGCCTTGGGAGCATCTCGGTGTCTGGTGCTAGAGATGTCATTCTTCAGGATTCAGCTCCCCCCCCCCACGAGTTGAATCTCTGAGTGCAGCATGGATGCACTGTTTATCCAGTCCACATATGTGTAAATGAATGTGTAGGAACACAAATGCCACAACCAGGGTACACACCCCAAGATCCCTGGCACCAAATGCTGCCCCTTTGACCTGGCAGTGCCAGCCTCTGCTCCTTTTTGAAGTGGGAAACCATGAGAGGGACAGAACAAATGAGGAAGTTGGAGACACTCTAGCCTACTTCTCCTCTCCTCTACACTTCCACTTCTGCTCTGTCCCCCTCTTCCTTGCCCAATACAGAGAATGGAAGGAGGAACAGGGAGGTGAGTGGAAGATGGAGGTGCCCCTCTGCCAATTTGCTGCCTGAGGCAAACACTTCAGTCAGCCTTATGGATGGGCTGGCCCTGAGTGCACTCCTAGGCATGTTTGCTTAGAAGTCAGAAGGGGCTAATTCCCAAGTAAGTGTGTATAGGACTGCAGTGTCAGGCATCAAGCAGTGCTAAGAGTGCCAATTTATACACACAGTACATGTAGAATTGCAGTTTAGCAGGAGCAGCCCTGTTTTTACTCACAGAATGTTGTAGATGTTAGGGGTGCAACTTCCCCTTAAAATGCAAATATTTTATCACATTTTTATGCTGCCTTTCCTCCAAGAAACTCAAGGTTTACTGCCCAATCCTATCCAACTTTCCAGCCCCGATGTAGTCAGAATGTAGCCCCAAGGTAAGGGAACAAATGTTGATAGTGGTATATACGGCCTCTAAATATGGGGGTTTCACTTAGCTGGCCTGGCTAATAGCCATTGGTAGACCTCCTCCATGTATGTATGTATGTATCAAATCTCATTTTAATGCCAGAGGCCAGCACTACATCTTGTGGCAGTCAGTTTCATCAATGAATGATGCATAGTTCCATGGGATTTGAGGAGGGAGAGAGAAATATGGGGGGCATAGTGTATTGGAATTGTGGAAGATCTGGCAAGGAGATAGCATGTAGTGTCAGCAGTGGGCCCTTTAAGGGTTAAGACCTGGGCTTTGAGCAGAGGGTGTGCTGCACAGCTGCAGCCACTAGAGGCAGTCAGGCCATAAAGAGCACCTGATGCAGAGAGAGGGTGTGGGTTGTAGGTGGAGTGAGAGGAGACTTATTGGTAAAACAGACTGACTTTTTGGCTAAACCGACCTATGGGCTTGTGGACTTATGGCTCTATTTATTGGGCTGATTTTCTGGCACATTAATTCATGGACTGGCAAGTGAACAATGAACTGCACTTTGATGGACAGACTGGAGGATGAACTGCCAAGGGGTGCACTGACTAACAAATGGACCAACAGACTGCCTAGTGGTGGAAAGCTGAGGTGCTGCTGCTTACCTGGAAGGACTGCTGCTTGGAGAGCTGGGACCCTGCAGACATACAGGCAAGCCACCTACTGGTCTCCTTCCTGCTGTAGTCAAGCTGGGGGAACTAATTAGCCTTAAAGTGGGCATAGGATCTCAAGGCAGAGCTCAGAACATGGAGCTTGGCAGAACACATGACTTGTGGGCTACATCAATATTGCCGCTGAACTAATATTAGGGGAAGAGAAACCGATTTAAATGGAAGATTCTTATACAGCATATGGGTTTTGTTTTTTCCTGGTTTCTAGCACTGTTCTGCATTGTGATGGTTGTTTTCTCTGTATGCTAAAACTGACAACCAAAAGAAGAAAAAAGCAGTATGCAGTGGGAGGCTCTTGCTTTGCATGCAAAAAGTCCCAGATTCAACATCTGGCCCTTCCAAGGAGGCTGGGGGAAAGGAAATATTCAAAATCCTGAAAAGTCAGGGATGGACCATGTTGAGTAGGCCATCAAGTTTTGACCAATATGCTCTGGCACATTGGTGTGCTGTGAATGGTCTGCAGGTGTGTCACAAGAGTTTGGAGGAGATTCATTTAGTAGTAGAGCCTTTAGGAATGTGAGCCCCTCCACCCCATTGGAAATGCGGTGTGTGTAGTCAATTGTCAAAAGACTAATGGTTTGACAATAGTGCATTGTCACTGTGCCATGAGCTGAAAATGCTGCAAACAACTGGTGTGGATAAAACACTGAGCTGGATGGACCAATGGATGGACTCAACACAAGGACGCTTCATATGTTCTTAAGTTGGTATGGCTGAGCAGTTTCCTGACTTCATTTCCAGGGGGGCAGCTGAGTTAGTTCTGCTGCAGCAAAGCCACAAAGAGTTGCATAGTTTGTGGTCCACAGGCATCTATGCAGGAACAAACTGGTTAGTCCTTAAGGTCTTGCAAGGCTCTTTGTTGTGTTTTGAAGCTTGAATCTTCTCTCTGCCACAAACTCAAGAGGCGGCCTTAGGCAAATCTCTCAGCCCTGCATCTGCTCTACCTTACAAGGATTACTGAGGTCAAAACATCTGACATGCTCATGATTCTTATTTAGGGAGGAAGATTTGTTTCCCCTCTTTCATAATAGTGGTGTGCTGGGTCATTCAAGGAGTTTTAGTGATAGCAGGTTTGAAATGACACAAAGAAGGACCTTACACAACATGCAGTGACTCTCCAAGATTCACAGTGACCATCTTGCTAGTTTTAGGTGACTTTTTAAAGAAGGCTAACAAATTCATGGGTGACAGTTAGCAATTGAACGAATACCATAATATTAGTTGTGCAGCTAAATGGAACCTCCATGGTCAGGGAAACTGTACCTTTGTGTCACAGCTGCGGTATCTGTTAGGCGCTGTTGGGAATGGAACCCCTGACAAAAGGACTATGGTCTGTTCCTGCAAGGCGATTCTCATCAGTGGTGTAGCTTGAAGGGGTGCAAAGCACTAAGTTCTGCAGGTGCCTGAATGTGCCCTGCAAGTGGCCCCTCCTCGCTCCCATTGGAGCCATTCCATGCAGGGGAAGCAAAATGGAGATGTAAGCATTCAGGAGCCTTCAGGACTTAGTGCTTTGCACCCCCTCTAGCTAGACCACTGGCAGCCATAAAGTGAGGAGCCACCCTCCAGAAGAAAACTCATGCAAGTGCCCAACCTGTGTAGTCCAACTGATTCAGGGTGTTCTCAGTGTGGCTCAAACCCAGATTTGACTCTGTGCAAGGTCTTGAAGGTTGGCAAGCACTTCCTACAAGAGGGCTTGTAGGATTTGGGGCTCTTCAACATTGAGGCTACAAAAATGAAATCTTAAGAAATCTCAGTGTGTACCCTGCACAGACACACACTGCAGTTTGATCCACACTTACCTGGAAGTAAGTCCCAATGACTATAACAGGACTTATTTCTGAGTAGACATGCATAGGATTGGACACACACAGGCTGCAAACCTAACAACTCTTACCTGAGAGTGAGCCCCATTGACTATAATCGGACTTACTTTTGAGTAGACATGCTTATGATTAGACACAAGCTGCAATTCTATCCACTCTTACCTGGGAGTAAGCCCCCTTGCCTATAATGGGACTGACTTCTGAGTAGGCGTGCCTAGGCTTGGACACACACAGGCGTCCCCGCTCCCTTGAGACGCCTTGTGTGCGTGCAGTACCGCTCCTCTCCACTAGGCGGGAGAGCGCAGCGCTGCCTCCAGGAGCCGACGCAACCATCGCTGCGCTGCGGGAGGGGGAGGCGGCGCCCCCGCAACTCGCACAGTGGCACAGGCCGCGCCGGCCCCGCCCGCCTGCTGTCAGACCCGGGAGGCGCGCGCGCATGCGCGTGGGGAAGCGCTGTGCTGCATGCATCTATGGGGGCGCTCGGCGGGGCCGGCGCGGTGGGCGCGGCGGTGGCTGCTCTGTACGTGGCCTGCCTGCCCCCCTCCGCCCCCGGGGGAGATTCCGGTAAAGTACCGCGTGCCTTGTTTGCTCTTTGCACACTGGGGGCCAAAATGCACCAAGAGTTTTTTTGCAAATGCATTTTTTGCACATGCTAATTTATGCTAATAAGCCCAGTGCAGGGCTCAGGCTGGTGTGCACTGCTTTTTGGGAAGTGGCATCACCAAGGGGGGGTCTTTCCCCCTATGGCTGGAAGACAGTCTTTCCTCTTTGAATTTGCACTCTGCAGTGGTGCACGCATGGAACTGCGCATTGATGTGCACACTTATGGATGCGCGCACAGGTTGCACACAGACAGGTTGCAAGGGATCAAGTGCCATGCACAAGCTGTGTGTGCGTCTATGTGCAACCGTGCAGATGCTGGAGTATAGAAGCAGTGGTGTAGCCAGAGGGGGTGCAAAGCGCTAAGGCTACAATCCTATCCACACTTTCCTGGGAGTAAGTCCCACTGACTATAATGGGATGTACAGCTGAGTAGACATGCATAGGATTGGGCTCTGAGTTTTGCAGGGAGTGTCACCGAAGCTGCTAAGCATTAAGTTTTGCAGGGAGCCTCAGCACGGCGTGCAAGTGGCCCCCCCTTCGGAGCCATTCCGGGCGGGGGAGCAAAACGGAGGTGTTTGCCTCCATTTTGCTCCCCCGCCCAGAATGGCTCCGAAGGGGAGGGGCTGCTTGCACGCTGTGCTGAGGCTCCCTGCAAAACTTAACACTTTGCCCCCCCTCTAACTACGCCACTGTAGAGAATCCTGGACTCAGATCCTTGCTTGGTCACAAAGCACGTTGGATGACTTTGACCAGTCGCTTTTGCTTATCTCAGCTTTTCTCAAACTGTGGGTCGGGACTCAGTAGGTGGGTTGTGAGCCAGTTTCAAGTGGGTCACGTAGCACCCAGCTCTGCCACCACTGAAAATACAGAGCTGAAAATACAGGATGCAGGGCTGCTGGGCAGGATGGGCTCCTGGTGGGAGAGAGGCATGGGGCTTTCCTACCTGAATAGGTAGAAAGATCTGATGTTGGAGAGGGCTTTGTGGTTGGAGAAGGATCCTAGCCTGCGTTCTGCTTTGACTTCCGAACTGGAATGTTTTGAGTTCCAAGACATACAAAATAACAGCATGAAAGATGTGTAATGGAATCTGACCATGGCTTAGGTCTGAAGCCAAAATTGATGATGTCACTTCTGGCCATGACATCACTTCCGGGTTAATGGCATCACTTCTGGTGATGCAAATTGTTGTTTTAAAAAGTGGGTCCTGGTGCTAAATTGTTTGAGAACCATTGACAGCCCATTTTCTAGAGTTGTTCTTCTGAGGATATAATAGGATAGCCTTGTCATGCTGGGGTCACACATACTTCCGCATCTCTCATTGCTTTGCATTTGATTACTGTATACTAGATGAGGAGCAGGCAGTAAGATCCTGCATCCTCAACCTCCATTCATTTATTTGAAGTTCTGAAAAGGACTACTGGTAGTACAAACATATGTACAGACATGCGTTGCTTTTCCAGGATTCAGTTCCCAGTTACATGGGGAGAGCCCTGCACACATACTGTAAAAGTGATGGCTCTTTCCAGGCCTTCCAATAAAGGTGTTCATGCATGGGATCATTTAAAAAGGTCTTGAGAATAAAACGGCCCGTATTATAATGCCATTGTGCAAATCGATTGCAGTGCCACACCTGGAGTACTGCATCCAGTTCTGGTTGCCGCAACACAAAAAGGATATAGTGGAAATGAAAAAAGGTGCAGAAGAGAGCAACCAAAATGATTCCTGGGCTGGGGCACCTTCCCTATGAGGAAAGGCTACAGCGTTTGGGCCTCTTCAGCCTAGAAAAGAGGTGCCTGAGGGGGGACATGATTGAGACATACAAAATTATGCAGAGGATGTATAGAATGGATAGACAGATGCTCTTTTCCCTCTCACATAACACCAGAACCTAGGGACATCCGCTAAAATTGAGTGTTGGGAGAGTGAGGACAAACAGAAGAAAATGTTTCTTTATCCAACATGTTATTAGTCTATGGAATGTGGTGATGAGCGTCTTGACCTAGGTCCCTTTAAGAGGGGATTGAACATATTTCTGGAGGAAAAGTCCATCATAGATGACAAGCTGTGATGTGTATGTGATGTGTATCAGCCCTCCTGATTTTAGGAATGGGCTGTCAGAATGCCAGACGCAAGGGAGTGCACCAGGATGAGGTCCCTTGGGGCATTTGGTGGGCCGCTGTGAGATACGGGAAGCTAGACTAGATGGGCCTTTGACCTGATCCAGCAGGGCTCTTATGTTGTTATGTGCGCATGCTAGGGCTGGAGCCTGCACCCTCTACTGCCATCCCTATGTGAACATCTCGTGTGAACATTTGCAAGAGAAGTTAATAAGTGGGCAGGGATAAAACCTTAGTCCCTGATGTGCTCAGTTTTGATTTGTGAGAAACTTGGCCCAGAGGAAGATCTTTGGGGAGAGAGCTGTAGGAGGCGCGCCCCTACTTTTGCATTTGGAATATCCCAGGCTAAGTCACTGACAGCATCCCAGGCAGGGCTGGGAAAGAACTTCCACTGCCCCAAACCTCGAAGAGCCATCTGTCCCCAGCATAGACAACATTGCATTAGATGGACAGAGCATCTGACCCAGTACGAAGCAGTTTTGTATGTTCAATCAAAAACTTGACCCTCCCCAAGTGTTAAGATGGTGTTTCATAATTGTAAACCACCTTAGTGGTCCCTTTTAGTGGAATTTCAAGGCAGCCTAGCATTTGTTTAAAACTGTAAATCATGCTACCCATCCTCTTTTGTTAGAGGTTTTCAGGCAGTGGCTTGCTGGCTACGTGTCAGAGAGGTAGTAGTGGTTGCCCTACTAGTGGTAGTAGAGGTAGTAGTGAGCAAGAGGTTGGACTAGATGACCTCTAAGACCCCTTCCAACTTCTACAGCCTCATTTCTGGGCACCAGGATGCAGGTCTCCTGTTATCTGGTGTGCTCCCTGGGGCATTTGGTGGGCTGCTGTGAGATACAGGAAGCTGGACTGTGAGATACAGGAAGCTGATCCAGCGGGGCTGTTCTTATGTTTGGCTGCCTGTGTAGAGATTCAGACTCAGCCTGTTCTTACAAGTGATTAAAAAACAAAAAAGCATTTTTCAGCTCATCACTTTTCCTTACAATGATTCTTGGTCCTCTGGGAACTCTGTGGGAAATTGGGAACTGCTTCAGAGGGAACTACCGTGGTTGCGGGCAGAAACCCAGCCGGTACAGCTTTCCCCAATTGTAACACTTTCCCCAATTATAATACTGTTTGGCATGCACCAGATTTGAGTTTTGATTGAGGGTCGTGCAGCGAGAGAGGCTTATATTTGCAGTTCAGCTTTTTTTTGGTGACACATGTGGGCTACGTAAATAATGGCAAACTTATGCACTCTCCTTGAAGTGCCTCCATGATCCTCCGTCTACTGGTATTATCATCTACAGTAGCTGTATACTTTTTGGATTAGGCAAATTGGGCTGGGGGCAGAAGTATCCTCTCCTGTGCTGGTGTGGCAACTTGTGTACTGGGAAAATCTTCACCTGGGAGCTGGAGGAAGGCAGGTAGGCTGGAACACTGCCAAAGTTGCTAGAGATCAGCAGTGACTCATTAGAATAACTTTGGAGTGACTTGTGCATGAAGTGACTTGCCAGCAAGACTTGCCTTCTGTGCGTCAGATCCCAAGGCTTTTGTGAGGACAGGAGGGGAGAAACCACGTCCACCACCCTGAGTTCCTTGGAGAAAGGAGGAGGGGGTTAAAAACGTGAAATAAATAAATAAAATTTATTTTATTTATTAAAGTAAAAAGGCTTCTCTGGAATCCCAGTGGGAGGGACTGGAGGGGTGGGAGGTCCCTACCTCTTGTGCAGAGAGTTGCAGCCTGAATCCCTGTCAGTAGGTCTGGCTGGGAAATTGACCCCGGCTGAAACCCAGTGGTGTTGCTACGTGTGTGTGTGCGTGTGTGTGTGCATGGAGTGCCAATAAAGTTATTGGGGGTGACAGTGATGCCACTGCATTTAGACTGTTTGCATGATATTGTAATTTATTCCGTATGGTCTGATATGGGAGGAGATCCTTCATTGGGGTGACGCAGTGAGGTGATGCAAACCGTGGTAATGCTTCTGCTGAACCCCCAGAATGGCAGTTCCTGTCAGAGTAGACCAACAATTTCCTTCTCACGGTCCACTGACCTCTGTGGTTTTTTCTATGGTCCTCACCTCTTGTGACGTCACTTCTAGATTCTGGTATAATCTTCCAGGTTCCGCGGGTCTGTTTCTAGGGCAATTGTCTGTAGCAATGAATTCTCTGTCTCTCTTCCTCTGCTGCCTCTGCAATTTTCAGTTGCTGTGCTCGAAACTCTTGCGGCACACCTGTGGACCTTTTGTGGCACACCAATGTGTCGTCGCACACCGGTTGAAAATCACTGGATTCTGAATGACATGGGCCAGGGTCTGATTCGATATAGCCACAAAATTAAGGGGCCAGTGCTGCATTCATGGTCATGTCATTTGGTCCTTTCATGTGAGAATTTGAGTCATTGACCCTGAATTGCCATATAGGAGTAGTGGCATATGGGACTCTGTCAAAAGGGACCCTGTCCTTTGGTCCAAGTCTCTCTTTTTCAGGGTATGGAGATTTACAAACTTTAACCCCAGGAAGTGAGATCTGATCCTGTCCCCACTTTGCAGTTCAAAATTGTATCTGGCGCTTGTTTTAATGTTAACATTATGCAAGTTGTCACTGTCTTGATTAACTGCAGCACCTGCACCCTTGGGGATGTATGGGGAGGGAAGTTGTGGAAGAAACTGCAACTCTCTAGTATTCTGCTGCATTAGGAGATTGAAGATATCTGGGTCAGGAGGTGGCAACAGTCTCTGGTCCGGCTCATCTATGAGGTCAGCTGAGGCAGTTGCCTGAGGGAGCGGATTGGGGAGGGTCACCCACCGACATTTGCCCACTCAACTCCATGGTCCCTCCTCCTTCTCCCAATCCCTGGATTGCAAAAGGAAGAAGAGGATGGAATGTCCTCCTCTCTCGTTGCTAAAGGGCTGGTGTAGTCCACACAGCACGCAGTGGCCAAAACACGCCTTTCAGCCCTGATGCAAGAGTTTCATTTGCCTTACGTCTGGTTTAGAATAAAATCATGTCTGTGACCCTGGCAAGTTTCCATTTAAAGTATTTCCAAGAAGAAATTCTAATTGAGATATTTCTAATTAAGAGATGTTAAGATATTTTCAATTAATATTTCTAATTGAGAGCCAGGGTTTGGGAGGTGAACTTAAACCTGGAAGGTTCAGATTCAAATCCCCCCCCTATGCTATGGAGCTTCCTGGGTGATCTTGGACCAGTCGCTTTCTCTGAGCCTCATCTACCTCACAGGGTTGTTGTTGAGGACAAAAGGAGGGGAGCACTTGTGTACACTGCACTGAGCTCTTTGGCGGAAGGGCAGTAGAAAAATGTGAAAAAGTAAACAAACAAACTCTGTCCCTTTAGACTTGTATTTTAAATCGCATTTTGTGTCCTGATCCTTTGCACGTAAGTTTCCTGGAGTTCAATGAGGTTCATTCCTAGGGTAAGTGAGTGCATAGATTGTGCAGCTGCACAATGCAGTCTTGTGCATGTTTACTCAAGAGTAAGGGGGCAATCCTAACCCCTTATGTCAGTTCTTTCCAGCACTGGCATAGCGGTGCCAGTGGGGCATGTGCTGCATCCTGCAGTTGGGTGTCACTCACAGAGGCCTCCTCTAAGTAAGGGAATGTTTGTTCCCTGACCTCAGATCTGCATTGCCCTTATGTCAGTGCTGGAAAGCTGGAAAGCACTGACATAAGGGATTAGGATTGCGCCCTCAATCCCATTCTGTTCAGGGAATTTACTTCGTATAAATGTGTGTAGGGTTTCAGCTGTGCGGTCCCTCCCAAGACTATTTAATCATCGAGAAGCATTGATTTCCAAGAAAATGGAACTGTGCTCAACAGCAGTATCATTGGGTGCTTTACCCTTCCGTTTTAATAAAAGAAATTTGTAGCCCTTTTGCCCCCAAATGTAGACATGTTTGCAAAGCAAACTGCAACATATAGTCCATATTAATCAGATAAAAAACAACAACACAGAAAACAAACAAACAAAAACCTTTGATCAATTAATGGTTCTGCAGATTTTTTTTAAGACAAAATAATTATTTTCAGTATGAGTACTTACAGCAGTGGTTTTCAGAGTCATTCTCCCTTGTCGCTCATGGAAACAGTACCTCTTCTAAAGCAATACCTGCTACAACAAACCTGTGCATATTTTAAAACAAAGGAAGTTTGCTTTTTGCTTTAGAACTATGGTTTTTATTCATATGCAGTGGGGTTCAAATGGGGGGCTGAGAGGAACCGCGGCTCTGGGTGACGCTGCAGAGCCATGCTGCAGGGGGGTGACAGAGGCCACCTCTCAATTTTACAAATCTTGTTATTTTTGAATAATAGCGTCATGCATTATATCATTCAATGTGTAATGTCATGCAGAATCCAGTGAAAAAACTGCATTGTAATATCTCCATTCATAAAACCAGAAAAGGAAAACGCAGCTGCTTTATGTAACAAAAGTGGATTACCCTGGGAATCCTGTAACAAAAAGTGTACACTGTAACAAAAAGTGAATTACACTGGGATTAATACTGGGAATAAATAGCTTGTTGCAAGCATTTCAGAAAACCAGATATATTCTTCATAAATGTATGTATGTTTTGCCTTTCTTCTTTCTTACAAGAAAACTGTTTTTGTATGTATGATGGACCCCAAGCCCACTACATATATCTGGATGGCCATTCTTCTCCTGTTTTGATTTGGGTTAGGACTTCTAATGTTCACTGCATATGTGAAACTTAGTATATAGGAGTTCAATAAATGAAAATGTTCAGTCTGTGCTTCTTCTCTTGCTGTTATTATTTTTCATTTCATATCATGACTGTTACTGAAAATTTTGTCATGGGGAGGATGCCAAAAATTTATGGGCCACGGGTGCCAAATGACTTTCAAATGCCACTGCTCATATGCAAATATAAGTGACTGATTAATCGGATAAAACTGATAGTATTATGCAGCTACAGTGTCGTCAATCAGGCAACAGTTCTCACAAAAAGAGTTGCAAATGGATACTATGGACTGACTCAAAACATTTGGAGCCTGCCGGCGTTCATTTTGCAAATGCTTCATGTTGCATTCTTGACTGAAGTAGGCAAACAAACCTTTTTATTTTGGGGGGGTAGCTGTTTTACCCTGATTTTCATATTAATGCTACATGCATTAAATTATGTAATATGTAATTCTCCCCTGTTATAAAACCACTCTGTAAATATTAACTAATCCCCAAAGTGCAGCTTGGAGGTAGGTAAGAAGTGTCCTTATTTTTGCAAATGGACAGGGAAGCCAAAGGAGGAACTTGATAAGTAATTGGTCAGGAGTGAAAAAGAGACAGTGTTGTAGTTACCAAGGGCAAAGGGGTCTCCTCTACTCCTAAGAGTTGTGTACAAAAGGGAATTCAGGCAGGTATGCAGCTTTTTCTCACCCTGGCACGACAAGCTGCACCTGTCAAAGCCCGTAGTTAGAAGAGGCATATTCGCCTATGCATAGATTCATGTGGGTCAGGGACTTGGGGTGGGTGGGGAGGCAGATGAGGCAGAGCCTCCCTGCCACAGCGTGTGGGTTGAGAGTCCTTGCACACCTTCCACAGCAGGGGGTGCTTTTCAAAGGACTTCGGTGGGGAGGCTCTGCCTCACCTGCCTCCCCACCCAGCACACATTCCTGCTGTGGGCCTAGTTACCCCTAAGGAGAAACTGTGTCTGGGCTGTACTACTTTAAATTGCAGAAAGGGATTCCACGCAATTGAAGCCAGTGTGGTTGGACCAGGGGCTGACTAGGACCAGGGACTCCTGGGTTCAAATCTTGGTCAGTCATGACATTAGCTGGGTGGTCTTGGGCAAGTCTCTCTCTCAGCCTAATCCCCCCCCCCGATTGTTCTGAGTGGGGAGGGGGGAAAGAAAGCATTCTTGTGTTGCCCTGTGGGAAGTGTGGGATAAAAATGTAACCAAAAAAAGCCTCCTTCATACAAAAATATTTCCTGCACATTAAAACAGAAAAAAAAACCCTTCAGGGAGAAGGGTTCTGGTTTGCCTGATGTGCTGGCTTTCTGTGTGCAGGGATTTTTTTTTTGGCATAATTTGTAATTGTGTGAGTTCTCACTTACAGCTGGAAGTGGCATAGGCCATGCACAGGCTTATAACACCTCAGTGAGAAATAAGAGTTAGTTGTGAATGATGCTTGAACATACTGGAAGATTAACTGAGTTGACAAAAATTCCCACACGATGCTGACCTCCTGTTGAGGAACCTGGAAGGAGCCCTGATTCTCATTCCACTGTCGTCAGAAGTGCGGGACGTGTATGCGCAACCTCCTGATTTTAGAAATGGGCTATGTCAGAATGCCAATGCAAGGGAAGGCACCAGGAAGAAGTCTCTTGTTATCTGGTGTGCTCCCTGGGGCATTTGGTGGGCCGCTGTGAGATACAGGAAGCTGGACTAGATGGGCCTATGGCCTGAACCAGTGGGGCTGTTCTTATGTTCTTAACTACAATTCCCAGGAAGCCTTGCAGGTCTCTTGTTATCTGGTGTGCTCCCTGGGGCATTTGGTGGGCCGCTGTGAGATACAGGAAGCTGGACTAGATGGGCCTATGGCCTGATCCAGTGGGGCTGTTCTTATGTTCTTAACTACAATTCCCAGGAAGCCTTGCAGGTCTCTTGTTATCTGGTGTGCTCCCTGGGGCATTTGGTGGGCCGCTGTGAGATACAGGAAGCTGGACTAGATGGGCCTATGGCCTGATCCAGTGGGGCTGTTCTTATGTTCTTAACTACAATTCCCAGGAAGCCTTGCAGGTCTCTCGTTACCTGGTGTGGTCCCTGGAGCATTTGGTGGGCCGCTGTGAGATACAGGAAGCTGGACTAGATGGGCCTATGGCCTGATCCAGTGGGGCTGTTCTTATGTTCTTAACTACAATTCCCAGGAGGCCTTGCAGGTCTCTTGTTATCTGGTGTGCTCCCTGGGGCATTTGGTGGGCCGCTGTGAGATACAGGAAGCTGGACTAGATGGGCCTATGGCCTGATCCAGTGGGGCTGTTCTTATGTTCTTAACTACAATTCCCAGGAGGCCTTGCAGGTCTCTTGTTACCTGGTGTGCTCCCTGGAGCATTTGGTGGGCCGCTGTGAGATACAGGAAGCTGGACTAGATGGGCCTATGGCCTGATCCAGTGGGGCTGTTCTTATGTTCTTAACTACAATTCCCAGGAGGCCTTGCAGGTCTCTTGTTATCTGGTGTGCTCCCTGGGGCATTTGGTGGGCCGCTGTGAGATACAGGAAGCTGGACTAGATGGGCCTATGGCCTGATCCAGCGGGGCTGTTCTTATGTTCTTAACTACAATTCCCAGGAAGCCTTGCAGGTCTCTTGTTATCTGGTGTGCTCCCTGGGGCATTTGGTGGGCTGCTGTGAGATACAGGAAGCTGGACTAGATGGACCTGTGGCCTGATCCAGTGGGGCTGTACTTATGTTCTTATGGGACATGTGGCAGGGCTCACTCAGTTGCAGCCTGGTCTCTGGTAGTTCCTCCAGTGGGAGGCTTGCTTGGCCCTTTCCTGATTGGACCTTCCTATTTGGGGGGAAGGCTGCTGGAGGGGTGGTGGAGCCTTTCGCGCAGCCTGATCTCACCTCAGATGTGCTGCTTCTATGCTCCAAAAAAGAAGAATTGAAGCTCTTTGCCATGCTCCTCATGCACTGTCATCAGACCTGAGAGTCGGCTGAATGTGAGGAGCATGGTAGGGAGAGAAATGTACTTCTTGCTTGGATGGTACTTGCAGAGATGGTAGACTGGAGTGAAGTGATGGTGGCAGCAGGCCCTGAGTGAAAGGCACTCCAAATCCACCGCCCCCTTGTACCCCTTACAATCTGCCTCTGATGCACTTTGCCTCAGGTGGCCTCATGAATGGGCCGGCTGTGGCTTTGGGGCCTTCAGTATGAATCTTTCATCTTCCCACCGTATGTGGTGGTCCTCAGTGGTGTAGCTTCGGGGTGATGGTGCTAAGTACTGCAGGTACCACAACACACAGTGTAAGTGGTCCCTCTTAGTGGCGTAGCTAGAGGGGATGCAAAGCACTAAGGTTTGCAGGGTCCCTCACCATGGTTTGCAAACGGCCCCTCCTCCTCCCCTTCAGAGCTAGGCGTATACCTTTGTTTTGCTTCCTCCGCCCAGAATGGCTCTGAAGGGTGGAGGGGAGAAGGTCCACTTGCATACTGCAGTGAGGTGCCTTGCAAAACTTAGTGCTTTGCACCCCGTCTAGCTTGGCCACTGGCCCCTCCCACTTGCTTTCAGAGCCATTCTGGGCAGTGACAGCAACTCACAAGAGTGCTTCTGCGCATGGCCGTCGCCACCTGGAATGACTCCGTCAATGAGTGGGAGGAATTGCTTACACAGCATGTTGCAGCACTTGCAGGACTTACCACTCCACCCCCCTGTAGCTATGCCACTGCGTGTCCTGATTGGGGGGGTTACATAAGAACATAAGAACAGCCCCACTGGATCAGGCCATAGGCCCATCTAGTCCAGCTTCCTGTATCTCACAGCGGCCCACCAAATGCCCCAGGGAGCACACCAGATAACAAGAGACCTCATCCTGGTGCCTTCCCTTGCATCTGACATAGCCCATTTCTAAAATCAGGAGGTTGCACACACACATCGTGGCTTTTAACCCATAATGGATTTTTCCTCCAGAAACTTGTCCAATCCCCTTTTAAAGGCATCCAGGCCAGATGCCGTCACCACATCCTGTGGCAAGGAGTTCCACAGACCAATCGCACGCTGAGTAAAGAAATATTTTCTTTTGTCTGTTCTAACTCTCCCAATTTAAGTGGATGTCCCCTAGTTCTGGTGTTATGTGAGATTGTAAAAGAGCATCTCTCTATCCACTCTGACCATCCCTTGCATAATTTTGTATGTCTCAATCATGTCCCCCCTCAGGCGCCTCTTTTATAGGCTGAAGAGGCCCAAACGCCATAGCCTTTCCTCATCAGGAAGGTGCCCCAGCCCAGAAATCATCTTAGTCACTCTCTTTTGCACCTTTTCCATTTCCACTATGTCTTTTTTGAGATGCGACGACCAGAACTGAACACAATACTCCAGGTGTGGCCTTACCATAGATTTGTACAACGGCATTATAGTATTAGACGTTTTGTTCTCAAAACCTTTTTTAATGATCCCAAGCATAGAATTGGCCTTCTTCACTGCTGCTGCACATTGGGTTGACACTTTCATCGACTTGTCCACCACCACCCCAAGATCTCTCTCCTGATCTGTCACAGACAGCTCAGAACCCATTAGCCTATATGTGCAGTTTTGATTGTTTTGCCCCAATGTGCGTGGCTTTACACTTACTGACATTGAAGCGCATCTGCCATTCTGCTGCCCATTCTGCCAGTTTGACGAGATCCTTCTGGAGCTCCTCACATTCGTTTCTGCTCTTCACCACTCGGAAATGTTTGGTGTCGTCTGCAAACTTAGCCACCTCACTGCTCACCCCTGTCTCCAGGTCATTTATGAAGAGGTTGAAAAGCACCGGTCCCAGGACAGATTCTTGGGGCATACCACTTTTTCACTTCTCTCCATTGTGAAAATTTCCCATTGACACCCACTCTCTGTTTCCTGGTCTTCAATCAGGTCTCAATCCAGGAGAGGACCTGTCCTCTATTTCCCTAACTGTGGAGTTTTTTCAGTAGCCTTTGGTGAGGGACCATGTTGAACGCTTCTGAAAGTCCAGGTATATAATGTCTACAGGTTGTCCCACATCCACATGCCTGTTGACCTTTTCAAAGAATTCTATAAGGTTTGTGAGGCAAGACTTACCCTTACAGAAGCCATGCTTATGTTGAGGCAAGGGGTTGTTGAGGCTGCTGGCTCCTGTGGTTGATTCTGCACCTGTGTTTTCTTCTCTTAGGTTCTTTATTATGTTTGCTTGTGTCTTTTGCTGAATTTTGTTGTACGCCTTTGAGGGCCCTTTTGGGTGGAAACGCAGCGTATAGATTTTCGTATAAATAAAGAAAAGTAACACAGTTAAAATTAGGGGACTTGCTGGTTCGCTGTGAATTGCCTACAGTCCAGCAAACCATAGTGAGAAAAATAGGTGAAGTTTCTGTTTGATAGGTAAGCCAAGACTATGATTGACTAAGTCCTGGGGGCAGACTCTTGTGCTCAGAGCACTGGCTGTGCAATTTTCAAGAGCCTTGCTCAGATATCTGCAATTGGGAGGGGGGTCCACGAGCTTGTCACTGCCCTCTGGTGCGTGTTTTACACTTGGCCATTTTCACTGGTAGAGCATCCCAGAACTGAATATTGCATCTCTTTTCCTAATTTCTGTCCACATGACTACACAAATACACCATCCTCTATTCCTTGCCCAATATGGGGAGATTTTTCTTACAAAATGTGAACTTTTTGACATTCCCTTCCTATTTCAATATTGTCAGCATGTCTCGGTGCTCCTGTTTCTGAAATCCATTGACTGATGATAAATCATTTCTGTTTATTGTCTGGATTTCAGCTCCTCTGAATAATTGCAGAAGGACTTTCTCAGGGTCCAAAGAAACAGGAGAACCTGTAATTTGGGTCATCTTTTGTAGGTAGCTAATCCAAGTGGTGGCATGGACTTTAGAAATATTACAGTATATTTTCTTGTTGAAAATCTTGGTGTGGATAAGGAGGGATGGTCCTAATAAGTAGAGTATGGATAAGTGAAGATCTGTATAGCAAAAGCACTTATAAAGAGAGAATATACTTGATTGTGTAGGTCAGTGGTTCCCAAACGTTTTAGCAATTGGACCCACTTTTTAAAACTACACTCTGTCAGGACCCACCTAAGTTTATGAGATGTTTTTTAAAAAGTTGCACTTTATCAGCCATTCAAGCCTCTGTTTTTATCCTTTTTACTATGGTTGGGGGGGAACTTTCTGGTGCATTTGTTGAGCTCCACTTTTACATAAGAACAACCCCGCTGAATCAGGCCATAGGCCCATCTAGTCCAGCTTCCTGTATCTCACAGCGGCCCACCAAATGCCCCAGAGAGCACACCAGATCACAAGAGACCTCATCCTGGTGCCCTCCCTTGCGTGTGACACAGCCCATTTCTGAAATCAGGAGGTTGCACATACGCATCATGTCTTGTAACCCGTAATGGATTTTTCCTCCAGAAATTTGTCCATTTCCCAATTTTGTTGGATTGGGACAATTCTGGTGGCCTTGCTTGCCCCTTTACCTGGCGTTGGGTTGGTCTTTGTGGGATACAGGCTGTTGGTTGAGATGGGCCCTCTTTGATTTGATCTGTCAGGGCTCTTTTGATGATCTTAGCCATGATAACTAAAGGAGACTCCCTTGTCTCTGAATCACTGGCATACGGGGGGGGGGGGTCAATGGGGACAAGTGTCCCCAGTCAGAATGCTTGCAGGGTTGCCACCACCATGCCCCTGTTCGCTCCCTATTTTCACATTTTTCATAGCAGATGATGTGGGCAGTTCTCAGATTGGCTGCCTGCATCTTTCTCTTTTGAAAAAAAAAAATAATAACAGGCGCCTGAGGGGGGACATGATTGAGACATACAAAATTATGCAGGGGATGGACAGAGTGGATAGGGAGATGCTCTTTACACTCTCACATAACACCAGAACCAGGGGACATCCACTCAAATTGAGTGTTGGGAGAGTTAGAACAGACAAAAGAAAATATTTCTTTACTCAGCATGTGGTCGGTCTGTGGAACTCCTTGCCACAGGATGTGGTGACGGCATCTGGCCTGGATGCCTTTAAAAGGGGATTGGACAAGTTTCTGGAGGAAAAATCCATTACGGGGTACAAGCCACAATGTGTATGCGCAACCTCCTGATTTTAGAAATGGGCTATGTCAGATACAAGGGAGGGCACCAGGATGCAGGTCTCTTGTTATCTGGTGTGCTTCCTGGGGCATTTGGTGGGCCGCTGTGAGATACAGGAAGCTGGACTAGATGGGCCTATGGCCTGATTCAGTGGGGCTGTTCTTATGTTCTTAAAAAGATAGGGTGGTGGTTTGCAGTGGTTGTGTGCCCCTCTGAATGGCTGCCCACTTTTTTCACTGTAAAGATGTGGGCAGCTGATCCGAGTGCTGCCTGCGTCTTTCGCTTTAAAAACAGTGCGAAAGCAACAGGGTGGCCATTCGGAGTGGCGCATGACCACTCCGAACATGCTGGAAGTAACTGTGGTGACATCATCATGTCACTGCAATTACTTCCGGATAAGGCGGGGGTAGCACATGTGTTCCTGGTTCCCGGGCGGCAGGAGAGCCAGGAACCACAGTTCTCTCAATGCCAGTTGCTGGGCATGCAACGTGAAATGGTGAAACTCTCATGTCCTGTGTTGTGGGATTCCTGCAGACATCTGGTGAGTGTGTTGTGGGAGTCAAAGGTTCCCTGATTTGCTCAAGAAGGCTGGTTTATGTTCTGAAGGCGAGGCAGAGAAGAAGCCAGGTAAGGGTGGTCTCTTGCAGGAAGCAGAGCCCCTGAGTCCTCTTGCTTCTCAGCCTGATCTTGAAGCTTTTATAGAGGTGAGGGGCCACCACGTGATCTGCTCTGGTGATACGGCTCCGTTTTGCTCCCCCGGTCAGGAATGGCTCTGAAGGGGAGAGACCGCTTGCACGCTCCCTGCCACACTGAGCGCCCCGCCTGCCTCCAGCTACACCACCGCTGATCAGTAATCATGTAGTTCCTGTTCTGGCCAGAGCTGGATCATGCCTGGTAGGCTAAACTCCTGCCTTACTCACCATCAGACCCTAGACCCCATAATGTGCTACAGGATGAGAGCATCTAGCTCAGTATCATCCTTCCTCAAACCATTTCAGTAGGAACAGCAGTCTGTTTTCTACACATTGGCAGTTGTTGAAGTGTACCTACCTTGTATGAGGCAGCCCATGCTCTAAGGCTACTGGTGCACACCCTCCTAGTTTGGTAGAATAACTGTTGCTGTTGGCAACCTTCAGTCTCGAAAGACTCTGGTATCACGCTCTGAAAGGTGGTTCTGGAACAGCATCGAGTGTGGCTGAAAAGGCCAATCCGGGAGTGACAATCCCTTCCACACTGGGAGCAAGTGCAGTCTGTCCCTGGTCTGTCTCCCTGGCTATGGAGAGACAGACCTCCCTTCCTTCTTTGCCTCAGACTGTTGGCCAAGTGTCTCTTCAAACTGGGAAAGGCCATGCTGCACAGCCTGCCTCCAAGCGGGCTGCTCAGAGGCCAGAGTTTCCCACTTGTTGAGGTCCACTCCTAAGGCCTTCAGATCCCTCTTGCAGATGTCCTTGTATCGCAGCTGTGGTCTACCTGTAGGGCGCTTTCCTTGCATGAGTTCTCCATAGAGGAGATCCTTTGGGATCCGGCCATCATCCATTCTCACAACATGACCGAGCCAACGCAGGCGTCTCTGTTTCAGCAGTGAATACATGCTAGGGATTCCAGCTCGTTCCAGGACTGTGTTGTTTGGAACTTTGTCCTGCCAGGTGATGCCAAGGATGCATCGGAGGCAGCGCATGTGGAAAGCGTTCAGTTTCCTCTCCTGTTGTGAGCGAAGAGTCCATGACTCGCTGCAGTACAGAAGTGTACTCAGGACACAAGCTCTGTAGACCTGGATCTGGATCTTGGTATGTTCCGTCAGCTTCTTGTTGGACCAGACTCTCTTTGTGAGTCTGGAAAACGTGGTAGCTGCTTTACCGATGCGCTTGTTTAGCTCGGTATCGAGAGAAAGAGTGTCGGAGATCGTTGAGCCAAGGTACACAAAGTCATGGACAACCTCCAGTTCATGCTCAGAGATTGTAATGCAGGGAGGTGAGTCCACATCCTGAACCATGACCTGTGTTTTCTTCAGGCTGATTGTCAGTCCAAAATCTTGGCAGGCCTTGCTAAAATGATCCATGAGCTGCTGGAGATCTTTGGCAGATCTTTGCTAGAATAACATCCTGGAAAGCCAGTTCCTTGCTCCGGATAATTTAAAAAGATTGGGAATAAAACTGTCAATATTATAATGACAAATCACTGGTAAGGTCACACCTGGTATTGTGTCCAGTTCTGGTCACCACATCTCCAAGAAGATAAAGTGGAAATGGAAAAGGTGCAGAAGAGAGTGACCAAAATGATTACTGGGCTGGACACCTCCCTTACGAGTAAAGTCTACAGTGTTTGGGGCTCTTCAGTCTAGAACAGGGGTGTCCAAAGTTTTTGGCAGGAGGGCCACATCGTCTCTCAGACACTGTGTTGGGGGCCGGGGGGGTGGAAAAAAGAATTAATTTACATTTAAAATTTGAATAAATTTACATAAATATATTAAAGATGAATTTATATGAATGAATGAAGGTCTTGAAATAGCTCAAGGCCTATAAAAGGCCTTACACAAAGCAAGGCTGGCCTTTCCTTTGCTGTTGCTACTGCATCACAGACATGAAACAGCAAGCAGTGGAGGGAGCCCTTGGCCCGTAGCTCACGCAAGAGGTCGTACAGTCACCCTCATGCTGAGAGCAGTTGCGTCGGGCCAGTGCGGGCTCCAACAAATCTCCAGAGGGCCAGAGGCTCATTGGAGATTGGGGGCTCCTGAGGGCCGCATTGAGTGACCCCGAGGGCTGCAAGTGGCCCCAGCGCCGGGGTTTGGGCACCCCTGGTCTATAAAAAAGGTGCCTGAAAGGGACATGATTGAGACATATAAAATTATGCAGGGGATGGATAAAGTGGATAGAGGGATGTTCTTTTCCCTCTCACACAACACCAGAACCAGGGGACATCTGCTAAAATGTTTGGGAGAACAGACAAAAGAAAGTTTTCCTTTACCCAGTGTGTAATTAGTCTGTGGAACTCCTTGCCGCAGGATGTGGTGATGACATCGTGCCTACATGCTTTTAAAAGGGGATTAGACAGATTTAGGGAGGAAAAGTCCATCTTATGTTACAAGCTATGATGGGTTAATGCAACCTCTGATTTTAGGGGTAGCCAGTCTTTGAATGGCAGAGGCAAGGGAATGGCACCAGGATGCAGGTCTCTTGTCTTGTGTGCTCCCTAAGGCATCTGGTGGGCCACTGTGAGACACAGGAACCTGGGTTAGATGGCCCTTTGGCTTGATCCAGTAGGGCTCTTCTTATGTTCTTATCCTTTTTGCTTGAGTACCCAACCATCGTTCAAGGTTATGATAAGCCGTGAAATTCTTAAGGAAAAAAAATATTTTGAAACTAGTTTGTATGATCCCCTGGAAAGAGAAATATTTCAAGAGTTCAACACATGTTGTGCCTAGATTGTTTTCAGTATTTTGGGGGGCTGACCACTGGAGCCAACCCCAGTGTTGGAAACTTGCACTCTTTTCCAGAGCCACCATTAGGTACCCTCTGTCTGTGCAATGTAAGACTATTTATTGCCATCTGACAAGTCCTGGGGTAAGATTAGTGTACAACCCTTTGAAAATGCCAGCGGAACCTCATTTTGTGATCGCAATCCTCTTTTAATTTTCAACACACTGCAAAACAAATTGAAACATTCAAGACAGAACTGGTGAATTGCAGTAAAATTCCAGCAAGGATAATCGTCGGGCAGTAGCGACTTCACAGTACCCTGGGGAATCAGTAGGTCACAAGTAGGTCTGTGTTGGGATAGTGAATAATGGCATTTTGTTATAACTCTGCTTATGTTATTGATGATATAAAATGAACATGTAGTACACAGATAGAAAAAAACATTTTAGGAAGGAGCAATATTCATCAGCCACTCATCAGTTCTTGTGAGCATTTCTTCATAATGTGCTTGAGAACCGGTTTTCAGAAATGACGGACGTTAAGATATCGTGATTTCATTGTGAATTCATTGTGAACTGAATTTGACAAAAGTGAACTGTTCTTGCACACAGTTTAACCATTCCAGTTCAGATTTCTTTCCCAGTACTTAACTAAAGGGATTCTGCTGTCAATTTTTTACATAGCTAAGTTTATTTAAAATGTTTAGGACCGAGAAGCCTGATAGAATTGACTAACCATATTATGGAACCTCCTGGTGTATATACAGATTGAGTATCTTATTAATTGTGTCAGTTATTTTCCCCAATTTCTTCATTGTCGTCCCACCACATATGATCGAAATTGCCTGTGCTTGCTTGATATCCTTGCTGGAGGTTGGTATCCTGCTTCACAATGTGATCCTGCAGTTGTTTTGGGTAGATAAAGCAATAACAGGAAAGGACAAAACTGCCCAGTCTGGTCTACTAGAAATTGACGCAAGATTATTTCTCTTTCCCCTTGCAAACTGTTCCTCTATTAAAATAATATTTTTTTTTTAAATCATTATTTTAACACAACCCACCTTTGCTTATCGGCCAATAGAACTGTCAAGGAAAAAAACATAACAAAAGATATTTTGTGAAATGACATCATAGAGGAAAGAAAATATTCTTGGAGAATTTCATGCTGTTAAATCTCCACAGATTTACACTTTTATCCAGTCAAATTAATGCAAAACCCCCCAACGCAAGGGTTTGGATTTTGAAAACTTGGGAGGAGTATCACTCCCTAATAGTAATTATTGGTTTTACATTATTTTTTCACAGGGGAACTGATCACAGCCGCCTATGAGCTTGGCGTAAGTATTAGTTTTATTGTTTAATCAATGCTCTCATTAACAGTTTTAGGAATTAAGGAAGTTTAATTAAGCATGGAGTTAAAGTAGATTAATTTATTTTCAAACCACAGTTTTTGCTAACTTATAAGTACAGCACACGACAATTTACTCCCAAGTTTTAAATCCAATTAAACTAAATTATAAAGCAAAAGCTTTACTGTATATACAGTAGCTGGCTTATTATCAACCCAAATTTTGTATAAGCTGGGGAGAATAAAATAAATCGGGTTAACAATTTTAATAAGTTTTATTATTTAATAAACTTTATTACGGCGCATGATCCCCTTTAGGCGAGACCTTAGGGCTGTCATCGTGGTGGTAATCCGATAGCAGTGTGGTCTTTCAACTTGCGAACCAATAAAATAGTTCCGAATCTGTTCTCCGCTCTCCCTTTTTGTGACGATGAGAAAAGGGAGCCCGGCCTTTTGAATGACCCTAATATACGATGAACCCAAACTTCAAGCCGTTTAAGGGACGATAATGATGAGTGTCACCGCTTTTCTCATTGGGGCTTTCTTATCCGTGATGTGTGCAGCCAAATCCAGTAAGGCAAATATTTCGCTAAGTTTAAAAATTGGCACTTTAGAAAAGGGAAAAGAGAAAAGCTGGGTTTTGGGGGGACTGCGCTCCAACCTGGTGTTTATTACTAAGCTAATAAAGGAGTTATTTCTCAATTAGACAGCCATTGTGGCGACATAATGAAAATGCCTTCTCTGTTTGTTCGTAGGTTGCTCACCCCCCTGGCTATCCTCTTTTCACCATTCTGGCGAAACTGGCAATCGAACTGCTGCCTTTTGGCTCTGTTGCGTGCCGAGTGAACCTTCTCTGTGCCTTGCTGGGAGCCGTGGCATCCTCGCTTCTCTTTTACACAGTGGTCAGGTAAAGGGGATGTCTGCCTTTCATTTGCTGTGCCAGGATCCCGTCTCCTGGTTCAGACTGAATGGTAGATGCGGCTTCTTTGTAAGGCAAAATCGGAAGCAGCAGCAGCGGCTCCAACACGCTACAAGTCGAATATGCAAAATTTAGCCAGGCTAATTTGAATTGTAGAGTTACGGCCGACAGTCAGAGGATCATGAAACCGGCTCTGTGAGTCAAAGGGGGCTTTAGGCTTCCTTCCTGGAATGGTAGCCCCTTCTGCTGTTTTTTGGAATGAAGGAAGCTTCAAAAGTGGTTCATTATGTGGTATTTGGGGATTCAGTGATTGAAAGAAGAGAAAAAAGTAAAACAAAAAAATTAAACAATGAAGCCACCTGCTATTGAGTCAGACCATTGGTCCATCAAACTCATTCTTGTCTGTGCTGAGTGGTGATGGCTCTCCAAGGTTTCAGATAGGAGCCTTTCCCAGCTGGGCAGTAGCATAGCCAGTGGGGGGGCGACAGTGCAGTGAGTACCTACACATTGTCATCATTGCTTGGAATGGCTCCAATGGCGAGTGGAAGGGGCTGCTCACACAGTGCATTGTGGGGCCTGCAGTACTTACTGCATCACCCTTTGGCTATATGCAACTGCCCAGCCGTACCTGGAGTCACCAAGGTTGAACCCAAGTCCTTCATCATACAATCAGGGGCGCTACCATTGAGCTGCAGTCCCTCTGCTAAATTCTAGTGGGCTAAAGCAAGCTAAGTTGGGAAACATATGGATCCCCAGAGCACAGTTGGTGGTGTTTTGCCACCTCCTGCACACCCAAAATTCCTCTTGCATTACAGGAGAGAGGAAATTGAAGGATGCCCCGCACAGAAAATTTGTGCACTCTTCTGTTGAGGTTTGGAACAAGCCCGGAAGTAAGGGTTGGGTTCCCAGGCATAGCAGGTTGACAGGATGTGGGACAACATTATACCAATGTGGTAAAATGTGCCACACAGACTGCACAGCTTGTGCTGACCCCGTTATTGTCTCGATTTCCAATGAACCGCATCACAGACTGGCTCAGATAGAAGACCCGTAAGATTCAAAAGATGAAGTGCGTTGCAGGGCACACGTGGAGAGAAATAGATCTCTCTCTATTTGCTGCCTGACACTGAAAGCTTCAGAAATCACCCTTTTATTTGAAATGAATAGAGGAACCTTCGCTGGTAGGGAAACCCCATATCTGCACTGGAGCACCTACAATGAAGGCCTTGGGGGTGCATGGGGTGTCAAGCTAGGACAACCTTGGTTAATCTTGTGTTCAGATCTCCCAGTGTCTTTTTCTTTCATGAGAAGCTGGCTTGTGGAGGCCCAGTTTGAATTGGAGCCACTTTGCTGGGGAAGAGGGATTACCCCCTTTCCCACACAATTTCCCTTACTTAAATCAACCCCCCAAGGCTCCTGCTAGCTGCTTAGATGAAGAAGGATAGGTACAATTGCGTACCTGTCTTCCCCCCTCTTTGTGGTCAATAGAGACAAGGGGAGATTTGGATTGGGGTTGTGGCGTGACAAAAAAGACTGGAAAAATCAAGAGCACCCTTATCCAAATGGTGCACTCCTGTAGCTGCTTTTATCGAAAGAAATAAACCTCGGATCTTCAGTGCTGCATATATTTTGGCCCCGATAGACTATGAATAGAATTATGTATTGTAAGTAAGGCCCTCTTGGAAGAATTTCCAAGACTATCTTTGGGATCTGTGACTGCCTGATCTGGTTAATAGACTTGTATCATCTCTCCCCTTTCCGCTCAGGGTTTCCCTCTCGACTCCCAGCAGTGGCATAGTTAGACGGGGTGCAAAGCACTAAGCACCCCTTCCCCTTCCCTTTGGAGCCATTTTGGGAGCAAAACGGAGGCATTTGCCTTTTCTCTGGCAATGTCTTCTCTGGCATTTGCCTCTGTTTTACCCCCTGCCCAGAATGACTCCAAGGGGGGTGTTTGCACGACCCATTTAGACACCTGCAAAGTTTAGTGCTTTGCACCCCCTCTAGCTTTGCCAGTGACTCCCAGTTCACTTTACTTCTGCTCTCCTCCTGCCTTCTCTTTCTCCTGGGCTTTATATGTATTATAGTAGGATCCTTGGCTAGAACATGCCAGGAAAATACATTCCTAAACCGCTTTATAAGGTACCGTATTTGCCGGCGTATAAGACGACTGGGCGTATAAGACGACCCCCCCCACTTGGAGGCATGTTTTTCAGGGCAAAAAAGTCATCTCATACGCCGGCAAATACGGTAATTATATGACCAATCTAAATAAATCCTGATATTGCACAAAAAGCCTGCCCTTTTTTGTTTGAATATCGTTATAATTATGAGTATTTATATACTGCTTTTCAACAAAAAGTAGTTTACAAAGCAGCTTATATAGTAGGATAAATCAATAAATGGTTTCCTGTCCCCAAAAGATGCATAAGAGGCACCCAGTAGCCACTGGAAAAGATGCCATGCTGAGGTGAAGAGGGACAATTGCTTTCCCCTGCTAAATAGAAGAGGACATCACTTTAAAGGGTGCCTCTTTGGCCAGTTAGCAAAGATCAGCTATTGCAGCATGGTGCAAAACTTCGTAAAAATATGAATTATTTGGTACCCAGCAAGCTGCAGAATTGTCAATTTCTAATCAGTGCTTGCAGCTGTTAATTGATTCATCTGGCTACAGTTTATATAATTTGAATTTAATATTTGACCTTAAAAAAAAACCCCACAAACCCATCCTCAACTAATTTCTTTCAAAAGGGTGGCAACATTGTTCAGTCTCATTAACGAAGACCAGATTTACCTAACCAGAACTAACAAAGTTTGTCATTACAGAGACACACAGATGGCTTTAAAAAAAAAAAAATTAACAATGCAAAGCATCAACTGTATTGGCAAACTTTTAATTGCTTGCTAGACAAAAGGCAGACAGCTGCCTAATGGGGGTTTCCGCTCTGTTTTCTACCTGCATTCAGTGATTTAGAAGCTGTGCTGATTTATATTGAAATAAAATTTTGATTGCTGAGAGTTGCACTGCAAGCCGGAAGCATCATTTGTAAATTGCTTGCCGTGTTTCAGGAGATTTTAAAGCACACTGAGCTGTAGATCTACTTTCTTGTAAATTTCTTCTTAGATGTAGTCTTGCAGCTATGTGAGAAGGGGAAGCCTTTGGAGAGGTCTGACACTTCCTGAGGTTGGCAGCATCTTTCGTTCACAGCCCACCATCCTGACTGATGTACCCGAGGCTACCTGTGAATGGGTCAAACAATATCTTACTGTCCTTTCATCCAGTGCTGCCATGGTGTGGAAGATGTTTTGTGTTTCCACAAAGCACTGATGTGTATGACTGCCAAATCAAAGTGGATGGAGTCTGTTGTGTGAGTCTTTGGCACCTGATTGGGTGGGGGGCCCATTTCCTTCCTCCTCGCACTTATGCCATAGCCCCTTTACTGGAGTACATGTGTGAATACTAGAACCACGTTGGTAAGGCCAGCCACATTACCTTTCCCTGTAGCCCCTCTTCCTCATTTGGTGTTAGCTGGGGAAGACCCACATAATATGGGAAAAAAATGTAGGGCTTATTTAATGTTCTGGTCGCCACATCTGTAATATAGTGGAAATGGAAAAGGTGCAAAAGAGAGCAACTAAGATGATTACGGGACTGGGGCACCTTCCTTATGAGGAAAGGCTACGGCGTTTGGGCCTCTTCAGCCTAGAAAAGAGGCGCCTGAGGGGGGACATGATTGAGACATACAGAATTATGCAGGGGATGGATAGAGTGGATAGAGAGATGCTCTTTACACTCTCACATAACACCAGAACCAGGGGACATCCACTAAAACTGAGTGTTGGGAGAGTTAGGACAGACAAAAGAAAATATTTCTTTACTCAGTGTGTGGTTGGTCTGTGGAATGCCTCGCCACAGGATGTGGTGATGGCATCTGGCCTGGATGCCTTTAAAAGGAAAATGGACAAGTTTCTGGAGGAAAAATCCATTATGGGTTACAAGCCATGATGTGTATGTGCAACCTCCTGATTTTAGAAATGGGCTTTGTCAGATGCAAGGGAAGGCACCAGGATGAGGTCTCTTGTTATCTGGTGTGCTCCCTGGGGCATTTGGTGGGCCGCTGTGAGATACAGGAAACTGGTCTAGATGGGCCTATGGCCTGATCCAGTGGGGCAGTTCTTATGTTTTTAATGACTTGGAGATAGCCCTAGTGTAAATCTGTGTTTCCTAAACACTGCCTTGAAACAGAATGCTTCACCCTGCAACTCAACTTAGCAAGACTATTCTAGGGATAGGGCAGTCGAGCATATATTGGAACCTATTTTTCAGTAGATTTAACTGCCCTGGTTTTAACAGATAAATCAATTATTTTATCATTTGAAGTGAAATGTTAAAAATATACAGTGGCTATGTTAAGGAATTTAAATAAGGTGTTTTTTGTTTTTTTAACAAATCAGTAATACTGGAAAATAATTTATTTTGGGGTAAATATGTTGGATGTAATTAGCTGATGGAACCAACACTGAAGGCAGACTTTCAAAGGTGGCCACTTTTATTTACAAATCCAGTTAATCGTTATGAATAATGCCTATATGACTTTTAATGCGCTTCGACAATCCTCCTTTCATTCATCTTTGCCACAACCCTGCAAGTTAGGTCATTAATAATCCCATTTTATGGGTGGGGAACTGAGCCTGACAGATAGCGCGTTGCCCAAGGCCACCAAGTAGAATTTTCATGGCTAATAAGGTTTGGGACCCAAGTTGCCAGTGTCCAAATGCCAACAGTGGAGTGAACCGTGGGGCCGCCCTGGCTGTTTTGAAGATAAGTGTTGCCATTTCTGTGGACAAACCTCTAGAGACAGACCAGAAAACGTAATGAAGAGGCCAGATTTTAGTGAAACGAAGAGCGTGGGATTCATCCTGCTCTGCGTGGTTGTAAATATCCCTGCAACTGAGAACAGCCAGCCGCCTTTAGACCGTCCCTTATTACCACTTTCTTTTCCATCAAATAAGAATTAACATTCTCCGTGTTATTGGAATCCGCGCCTGTTCTGCGCTCCGCCAAGCACTCTTTCTGCCAAGCCGGGTTGAAATAGACGCCGGCTGAGCAGGAGGAGTGCTTGGTGGACGGCGCTTGCAGGCTGCTATAAATGTTTTACATACTGCGTGCCTGCGGGCTCCACAGCCGTCAGCGGCCTTATTTGCTTAAGTACACCTCTCTAATATTTTATGAATAGGGACTTGCCCTATCAGATAATTCATCCTTAACTAATTTTCAGTGTAGTTAAAGAAATAGGGTTAATATAAAAAAGGCCCCAAAGCTTTTGAAGGGAAATATTTAAAGCATAAACTCTCAAGGCTAGATCGCTATTGTCATATCGTTTCAGAACAGTGTTGAGCATAATGTTGGAGAAGAATAAATAATAAAGCTTGAGTTCCATTAGCGGGGAAAAATCCCTCATTCTATACATTTTATTTTAAATTAATCTTTAATACATTCCTGGTAATACTTGTCTATTGTAAAGATCCCGGCTCGTCTTCCATTTATTCTGGCTGAAACCGTACGAAGGAATTACATTTGTGGGGGTGGATTTTGTGTTGTCCTGCAACAAAAGGACAAAAAAAACACAACACCAGGTAAAATGTAAATAAAATTACAATGTCAGGCAAGTTTTGGAAGGGTTTTTTTGTTTGTTGTAAACAGAGGGTAGAATTTGACATAACACTTCCAAGAGCAAAAGCACATTCTGTTAATTCCGAAACCCCTGAGAATGGAAAGAGCATTACGGCGAGTGCGCTTGCATTACTCTGGGTGCCACCCATGGACTTGAATTCCGCAGACATTAATTCTGCCGTCTTTCTGTCTAGTGCCAATGTGCGTTTCAGAGAACGTATAGGAAAGAATGGAGTTACTGAGCATGTCAGTCAAGCACCTTATATTGTTGTTTTTGTGGAAAATGAAAATCGTCTAATAGGGCAAGCCAAGGAGACATCCTTTTATTCACCCCATATTTTATGCGCTAGCCACAGGCTTCATCTCAAGCTCACTGAAGTCAGTGGGCCTTCTTGAGAGTTTTGAGGTTTGGGGATAACACTTTCTGAATATTGTAGACCGTTTATTGCCATGCCTAACACACACATAAACCTCCCACCCTCGATATTTGAGCAAGTATTTCTGTCTCGGTGGTGGCAGCGGAATATTGTTCCAGCACATTTGTGGGGTGCCGTCGAAGGTGGTGTGTAGAGTGTGCCCAGCCTAAGTGCCGGTGCCACAGTTCTCACATCACCACCACAGGTGCTGAAGTGTTGCGAATACATTTTCAGACTTGATTGTCAAATCGGCCTTGAGATGGCAACTGCTGTTTGCAATCACATTTATATAAATTATGCAGTTATAAATAAGAACAGCCCCGCTGGATCAGGCCAAAGGCCCATCTCGTCCAGCTTCCTTTATCTCACAGTGGCCCACCAAATGCCCCAGGGAGCACACAAGACAACAAGAGACCTGCGTCCTGGTGCCCTCTCTTGTATCTGGCATTCTGACGTACTTTATATACATAATTTATATAAAATGCAAACTACTGTTTGCAATCACATTTATATAAATATCACAAATTTTAGCACATTTATGTAAACGTTCCTTCCCTCCCTTTAATAAAACAACATTTATGGAAAAGGTCCGTGGAAGGACCTGATACATTTTAAAAATGTCACAAGAGGTTGTGTTGTGTTCTCTCTCCACTCGAAAGCATTCAGGGAGTGGTTGATTAGGTCATTTTAGGAGTGGAAAAAGACAAAGTTTTCCATATCCTAAAGCAAGTCTCCAAACACGGTGTCAATCCCTTCCATTTGCATAGGGTTCGAACGACCCTTTAAAGCCCTTTGGGATTTTATTTTTGCGGGGAGCGGTGGGAGAAAAGAGATGTTGAGGTCAAGAAATAACTACCCCTCTGTATTCCTGTAGGCACTTGCTGTTCTATTGTTCATATGGAAAGTCCAGGGACGTTTTTTGCAATGACAAATCATTAATGAAGTGCGCATCCTTTGGGAACGACACAGTTCAAGTGGCAAGTCTGTTTTCCCGTCAAACAATAGGCACCCTTCAGAAAGGAGCTCACCATCTCTATGGTAATTTGGGCCGAGAGCGGCCTATTGATTTGGTGGAAGAAGACATTATACAGTGTCAGTTGGGGTTGTTACAATTTCATTTGTCGCGTGACCCGGACTTAACCTCCTAAAAACCTTTTCTTCCGTGTACATAAGCCCACCAGCCGGGGTGCATTTGCCATGCTGACAGTTGAGTACAGTAAAGCCATCTCAGCTTGGGTTGATGCTGGGGTTTGTGTGTCTGCGTGTGTTGAAAATCAACCCTGGCCACCCACCCCCAACCTTCCTTCTGTTTTTAAATGCCATGTAAATCAGTTCTTTTAACAGATTTTGTTTCTTTTGTCTCGTGTTTTCCAACATTTCCTGAGTTTTACGTTCATTTGTAGGTCAAGATAGTTTCATTTTAATGTTTAATTGGAGGAGGCTTTTGATTCATACAATAGTTTCATTCATTCCCACTTAAGAGGACATTGTTCAACATGCCGGATTAGTGTTAAACTGTATTCTGACACTTTGTTCTCCTAATCAGGTTTTTAATTCTGCCAGGTAGTGAGTGTTTTATATCCTTTTTGATGTGTACATTTTAAAAACAACCAGCACGGTTTTTCATGTGTGCTTGCTGCCTAAAATAAGGTATTTTCCAAAAGACTCTTTTTTAGTTTCTACTACAGCATTTTCTTTCTTTTTGACGGAAGCCCTGGTTTTATCCACATTATTGCTGAGCTTGAAAATTATATAGCTCTGGGATGCAGGCCCCTTTTGCTCCCATTCAACCTTTTGGTTGTTAGTAAAACAAAATGCTTCATTCACAATTTGTATGGATGTGTTGCAATTTGGAGGGAAGCAATAAATCCTTTTTTAAGAGTTATTTCTTGTTTTGACATTTCAGTACAGTGGTTTAGAAACTAGGAAGGTACAGCTGCTTATTAAAACCCCATATATATTCATTCTCTTCCCGCTGAAAAGGATAATGTTATGTTTTCATCTTAAGAGAAATGTTGCTCTCTGTTAAGTAGGGAGGTACAGTGCAGCCTGATATTTTTGTATATAGTTTTTCTCTCTTTTACCATTACGCATTTTAGCAATTGTGAAATTGGACAAAAAAGCTGAGCAGCGATTTGCAGAGTTTAGACATAATTGTTTCATAAGTGCCTCTCCTAAATTTGCAGCTAGACTGCAATGTGTGTTTAGAATGTGATATTTTTTTAAGGCTGCTGAAAAAAGAGAGTTCCTCATTAACTTGCATTCCAAATCTGAAAAGTTTGAATTAAAGTTAAGCAGGTTTGGAATTGTGTAGCCGATGTCTGGCACTCAGAACATCTTCATGTTTAAAAAAAAATGAGAAGAAGGCACAAACATAAATTAAAAGAAAACATAACTTTTTTCTCAAAAGAGAAATCTATTTAAAATTCCCTTTAGGTTACATGAAACATTTTAAATTGTTTCTGTATAGCACTGAATATTGATGCACAGAACTGGGAAGTGTTTAAGAAGTCATGCCTCTTTTCTGCCCAGTTTTTAGAATTTTTGCACCTGGCAGAAGGAAGCTGTATGTAAGTTGTCTTAAGTGAAGCTGTAACATTCTGCAAAAAACAAAGGTGGCGATACACAGGGTAGTTGAGAAACCAAATTGATTCTTGCATTGTACTCGCTGCTGAAATTAACGAGCGGCATTAATGTTTTGCTGAGATGAAAGGAATCTTCAGTGTTTGAGAGGGGAGGGAAAGGAAGTCTGCTCCTGTTGCCTTTCCAAATGGGCAGTCGAGATGCAGATATTGTAAGGCAAGTCTTATTTTAGGGCCCGGCTTCTGCAATGCTCTTCGCTGGTGGATAGCACTGTGCATTTGGATTTATACTGCAGTTCACTGCTTGATTTCCAGTTGTCAAGTTGAAGTGGGAGAAGCGGACTTCTCATCTGATTGAAGGATAACTTTTTCCCACTTGTAAAACCATTTTTTTTGTTTGTTCATTTAAAACTCTTGGCTCACTTGGGGTGTTAAGATTTACCTGGGTTCTTTGCTGTATCTTGTCAACCGTTGGGATCTTTGTTTGGCCTCACTTTCTGTGTCCATGTGTGTTTGTCATTCGGGGGCCTGGATGATGTCTCAGTTTCATTCCCCCCCCCCCCCCACTCAACTCTCTGGCCAATCCTTTCCTGCCTACTGTCAGACAAATTAATTGATCAGATATTCTACCTGCCCAAATGCTTCTGTGCTTTTGTATATGACTCTGGAGCTAAAGGAAACCTCCTCATAGCAGAAAACATATTCTATTCAAACGCTATATTGTTCAGCGATGGGAAGGATATTAGAACAGGGTACTTTAAAATAGTGAAGTACCTTCCGATTAAGTTGTATTTGGGTACATCTCTTCCAAATTAGAGATTATTCTAGACTGTTGCCTTTGTGTGGCAAAATGTGAGTCCATAATTTCAAAAGCAGCTAATACTTCAGTAACAAGTAGCTTCTAAGTTTTAGTTAAGTGGAGTGTGTAGAATAAAAGGCTATAGAAAGCTCTCGTATTAATTTTTCTTTTAGGAGACTATCTACCTTGACCCCTTGGCTAATTTATCTCTCTCTCTCTCTCTCTCGCTCACGCACACGCAGACACTTTCGCACACATGCACGCGGAGAGATTTTCTCTCCCTGGTAGTAAAGTTGCATTGAATCCGACTTTCTGGGGTCCTTAACAGTTTCTCCTCATTTGCATTTGCTTATGAAGCAGACACATTTTAGACTCCAGGATCTGTGCTTCATTTTGGAAGTGCAAGCGGGGGTGGGATGGGGGGAGAAGCAGGCCAACTCCCCCCATCCTTCCTTTGGAAAAAAAAAGGGGGGGGGAGAAGAAGATGGAAGAGTCTTTGGTGACAGCTAGTCAGAGTTAGAATTAGTTCAAGAAAATGTTAATAAAGCACCGCCTTGCCTAATCCTCTTGATATCGCCAGGTATCCTCCTGTTCATGGGTTAATTGCTTTAAAAGCGGAGGCAGTATCCAGAGCGGTGGGCCGCTTCACCTTTTCACAGCTGTTCCCATTGAGTGACAACTAAATCCCATGTGTAAGATGAGGAAGAGCTCAATCTCCAATTGGGAGAAAATTTATGTAAACCGCAATCCCTTCAGAATGTGCGGAAGTCATAGACTTTCTTGATTTACTCTGCTTTCCCCAGAAAGCTCTATTGTTCCCTTCCCTAAGTCCCATCAACCCTTTGTAGCAGAATATCACAGCGGCGGCAGATAGCTTGAAATATATAAATGCTATCATAGTTCTGATTAATAGCACTGCTTATGAGTCAGGTCTGATAACGGGGCTGCTCTCCACTCAATTTCAGATACTGCTAATGGAATCTGTCTTCTGCAATTGTAATATGAGAAGGTCTAATTTGCTATGGAGCTTGGATCTGTCACCAGGAGGGGATTGCGGGGTCAGAAGGGAGCCGCCAGGTTTTTGCCCCGAAGCTTGTATCTCTCACTCTGAATGAAGCAGCCCCCTGCCTGCCAGTGAGCTGATAGGCCCTCTATGGGGTTTATGCCACTTCACACAATAGGCGAGGGCTTCCTAGCCCGGCTTCGTAATTGTGAAGCGAGCTCATATTTCCACAGCTACTTTGCTGCATAATTTCTAATAAGTGTGGTTTTTTTTTAACAAATGTCAGATTATGAAAAGTTTCCTCAATTACAAAAAAAACTTATAAAACATTTAAATTGCTAAATCTGTTTCCTGCCGAGTTTTTCCTCCCCTCTTCTCCTTTCCTCTCTCTCCCCCCCCCCAACTTTCCATTCCACTGTCATCTAGGCTGTACTTAAATGGTACCAGTTGAAGGCAAGAGACAGTGAATGTTTATGTATAAGCGCATGACTTGAGTGACAGATTGGGTTGTGGCAGAACCCAGGCGGTTTTGGGAGAGCACTGTAACCGATAAGAGTTGGGAGGAACTCAGTTACCTAGTTTCCATAACTTGTAGAGCAGTAGTTCCCAAACTTTTTAACACCAGGACCCACTTTTCAGAATGACAATCTGTCGGGACCCATGAGAAGTGATGTCATTAACCTGGAAGTGGCCTGAAGTGACATCATCAAACAGGAAAATTTTTAACACCCCCCGCCCCATACATAAGAGCAGCCCCACTGGATCAGGCCATAGGCCCATCTAGTCCAGCTTCCTGTATCTCACAGTGGCCCACCAAATGCCCCAGGGAGCACACCAGATAACAAGAGAACTGCAAGGCTTCCTGGGAATTGTAGTTAAGAACATAAGAACAGCCCCACTGGATCAGGCCATATGCCCATCTAGTCCAGCTTCCTGTATCTCTCAGCGGCCCACCAGATGTCCCAAGGAGCACACCAGATAACAAGAGACCTGCACCCTGGTGCCCTCCCTTGCATCTGGCATTCTGACATAGCCCATTTCTAAAATCAGGAGGTTGCACATACACATCATGGCTTGTAACCCGTAATGAATTTTTCCTCCAGAAACTTGTCCAATCCCCTTTTAAAGGCATCCAGGCCAGATGCCGTCACCACATCCTGCGGCAAGGAGTTCCACAGACCAACCACACGCTGAGTAAAGAAATATTTTCTTTTTTCTGTCCTAACTCTCCCAACACTCAATTTGAGTGGATGTCCCCTGGTTCTGGTGTTCTGTGAGATTCACCACAGAACACCAGCTCACCAGCAGCTCACCAGCTCACCACAGCTCACCAGCAGTTCTGGTGTTATGTGAGATTGTAAAAGAGCATCTCTCTATCCACTCTGTCCATCCCCTGCATAATTTTGTATGTCTCAATCATGTCCCCCCTCAGGCGTCTCTTTTCTAGGCTGAAGAGGCCCAAACGCCGTAACCTTTCCTCATAAGGAAGGTGCCCCAGCCTAGTAATCATCTTAGTTGCTCTCTTTTGCACCTTTTCCATTTCCACCAAGTCCTTTTTGAGGTGCGGCAACCAGAACTGGACACAATACTCCAAATCAAATCAATCAATGAACTAAGTAAATTAAAAGTTTGCAATACGCGTAAGTTAAAGATTTATTTAAAATAAAGAAGAACCCTCCAACCCCTTCCAAGCTGTTTGCTAATCTGTTTAATAAAAGTTCCCCAAACATTCCAAAGCCTGCAATCCTATCCACACTGAACCTGGGAGTAAGCCCCATTGACAATCATTGTTAAAAGCATTTACAAAAAAGTCTGTTAAAAGAACAGATCTGTCGAATTTCCCCGAGTGCAGTCACATACCATGGCAGCATCAAGTCTAATATATTAAAAAATAAATACATATTGAAATGAATGGGGGCCCACCTGAAGTTGGGTCCTGACCCACAAACACTCTACAATGTAAAGAGGTCGGAAACAGATTTTGCCTCCAAGTGCTTTCGAAGGAAAATCTGCTGCATTTCACAGAACCATTCTTCTAAAAAGTGTGCTTCATTCTGAATCTGCGGAACTGGAATTGTAAAACAGAAAGAGATTTGGACTCCATGTGATCCACATAGGGCAGGACACTTGGGTGGTCACCAGGAAGTTGTTTTGGATAAGCTGCATTGAAAGGAACAGGACTTCAGCAAGGCTGCTCTTAACCAAGTCTCATTCTTTCCAGTTGCACAGGACAACTCATTGGCCCGCTTGGAGGCAGGCTGTGCAACATGGCCTTTCCCAGTTTGAAGAGACACTTGGCCAACAGTCTGAGGCTAAGAGGCAAAGAAGGAAGGCCCATAGCCAGGGAGACAGGCCAGGGACAGACTGCACTTGCTCCCAGTGTGGAAGGGATTGTCACTCCCAAATCGGCCTTTTCAGCCACACTAGACGCTGTTCCAGAACCACCTTTCAGAGCGCGATACCATAGTCTTTCGAGACTGAAGGTTGCCAACTATCACTTAAAGCATTATTGTAATTAGTTATGTTACATACAAAATGATGTTTGCATGCACACCCCCACTCATGCTTGTGCAAATTGTGAAAACACAAGGGCTGTGATCCAACACAGATTGACCCATTTTTGGTCCCGCAGGTCAGCCCACATTCGGTCCCTGTTACGTATATGCAACATTGGGCAGAAACTGCTTAAGAATACTCAGACACTTTGACTTCAGTATGTTAACATTGACTGTGTATATGATTGTGGCCCACGTTAGTTAACTCCTAATTTGAAGAGGAAAAAAATTTCTCAAAAAAGTTGAGATCATTCAGAATTTAGTGGGAACCTTGGTCTGTGGAACTCCTTACCACAGGGTGTGGTGACGGCATCTGGCCTGGATGCCTTTAAAGGGGATTGGACAAATTTCTGGAGGAAAAATCCATTACTGGTTACAAACCATGATTTAGAAATCCAAGAGACTGTTACCCTGCACATGTCTGATCTCAGAAGCTAAGCAGGGTCAGGCCTGGTTAATACTTGGATGGGAGACCACTTGGGAATACGGGGTGCTGTAGGCTTATACCATAGTCTTTCGAGACTGAAGGTTGCCAACCAAAAACCTGTGTATGTGCAACCTCCTGATTTTAGAATGGGCTGTGTCAGAATGCCAGATGCAAGGGAGGGCACCAGGATGCAGGTCTCTTGTTATCTGGTGTGCTCCCTGGGGCATTTGGTGGGCCGCTGTGAGATACAGGAAGCTGGACTAGATGGGCCTATGGCCTGATCCAGTGGGGTTGTTCTTATTATGAGAGGACCTTTTCAGTTGTGGTTCCTCTTCTGTGGGATTCTCCTCCCTGAGAGTCTCTCCTGGCTCTGAGTTTGGTTGGCAACCTTCAGCCTACAGCACCCAGTATTCCCAGGCGGTCTCCCATCCAAGTACTAACCAGGCCTGACCCTGCTTAGCTTCCGAGATCAGATGAGATCGGGCATGTGCAGGGTAACAGTTGCTGTCTGAGTTTAATGTCTTTCTTAATCCAGGCAAAAAGATTCTTATTCTTTTAGGCCAGGGGTGCTCAATAGGTAGATCGCGATCTACCGGTAGATCGCAAGGCAAAATGAGTAGATCGCGGAGTGCCGACCCCCCCCTTCAGGTGCCTCTGGGAGGAAACGCCGGGAGTAAGGCCCATTGTACTCAATGGGGCTTACTCCCAGGTAAGTGTGGCTAGGATTGCAGCCTCACAGCCTAATCCTAGGCATGTCTACTCAGGAGTAAGTCCTGTTATACTCAGTGGGGCTCAAGGTACACCAACATACATTGTACACATAAATGTTATATGTTATGATGGCGCGAACATTGTAAAAAAAACTCTGGTAGATCTCCGGGCCTTGCTGGGTTTCAAAGTAGCTCTCGAGCCAAAAAAGTGTGAGCACCCCTGTTTTAGGCCTTTTGCTTGGAATCTTTCTCCAGTGCTGTTTTTAATCTCACTCATATTGCACTTCATCTTTTTTCTTTTCAAAGAAGAAAAAATCTTTTTAAAAAAATTATTACGATTCAGTTAAGAACATAAGAACATAAGAACAGCCCCACTGGATCAGGCCACAGGCCCATCTAGTCCAGCTTCCTGTATCTCACAGCGGCCCACCAAATGCCCCAGGGAGCACACCAGACAACAAGAGACCTCATCCTGGCGCTCTCCCCTACATCTGGCATTCTGACTCAACCCATTCCCAAAATCAGGAGGTTGCGCATACACACCACGGCCCGTACCCCATAATGGATCTCTCCTCCAGAAACTCGTCCAATCCCCTTTCAAAGGCGTCCAGGCCAGACGCCAGCACCACATCCTGTGGCAAGGAGTTCCACAGACCGACCACGCGCTGAGTAAAGAAATATTTTCTTTTGTCTGTCCTAACCCGCCCAACACTCAATTTTAGTGGATGTCCCCTGGTTCTGGTATTATGTGAGAGTGTAAAGAGCATCTCCCTATCCACTCTGTCCATCCCCTGCATAATTTTGTATGTCTCAATCATGTCCCCCCTCAAGCGTCTCTTTTCTAGGCTGAAGAGGCCCAAACGCCGTAGCCTTTCCTCATAAGGAAGGTGCCCCAGTCCCGTAATCATCTTAGTCGCTCTCTTTTGCACCTTTTCCATTTCCACTATGTCTTTTTTGAGATGCGGCGACCAGAACTGGACACAATACTCCAGGTGTGGCCTTAACATAGATTTGTACAACGGCATTATAATACTAACCGTTTTGTTCTCAATACCCTTCCTAATGATCCCAAGCATAGAATTGGCCTTCTTCACTGCCGCCGCACATTGGGTCGACACTTTCATCGACCTGTCCACCACCACCCCAAGATCTCTCTCCTGATCTGTCACAGACAGCTCAGAACCCATCAGCCTATATCTAAAGTTTTGATTTTTTGCCCCAATGTGCATGACTTTACACTTACTGACATTGAAGCGCATCTGCCATTTTGCTGCCCATTCTGCCAGTCTGGAGAGATCCTTCTGGAGCTCCTCACAATCACTTCTGGTCTTCAACACTCGGAAAAGTTTGGTGTCGTCTGCAAACTTAGCCACTTCACTGCTCAACCCTGTCTCCAGGTCATTTATGAAGAGGTTGAAAAGCACCGGTCCCAGGACAGATCCTTGGGGCACACCGCTTTTCACCTCTCTCCATTGTGAAAATTGCCCATTGACACCCACTCTCTGCTTCCTGCCCTCCAACCAGTTCTCAATCCAGGAGAGGACCTGTCCTCTAATTCCCTGACTGTGGAGTTTTTTCAGTAGCCTTTGGTGAGGGACCGTGTCAAACGCCTTCTGAAAGTCCAGATATATAATGTCCATGGGTTCTCCCGCATCCACATGCCTGTTGACCTTTTCAAAGAATTCTATAAGGTTTGTGAGGCAAGACTTACCCTTACAGAAGCCATGCTGACTCTCCCTCAGCAAGTTATGTGTACACAGTTATGTGTAGTTGCTCTGACAGGCCCATAAAACAGAGTAGAGAAGACCTTTTAAAATAAAATATATAAATAACAAATACTCAACTGATTGCAAATTTCCTGACCTCATCTGGGAACCAGGTCTGAACCAGTACAAATAGTTTGATTTAGAGAATGTAAAACGAAACAAAATATGTAGAGCAACTAAAAGACTGAAGTCTTTTTTAAAAGCAGTTTTGGTTATAGTGAAAGAAGGCAGAGTGATGCTTGCTGCTAAATGAAGTACATGTGCGTGAGGAGGGGCTGGCTTCTGCAGACTTGGGCCTGGGGGTGGGTGAGTAGGCAGGTGGGCAAGACATCTTTATTCCTGGCTTTGTTGTCAGGCGGCACTATGGGGTTTCCAGGTCTTAAGACCTGACCTTAAGTTTCAGAGTTTTTAGCCTTCTTGTGGTCCAACTAGATGTTGCTTTAAGCATGTGACTCATGAATGGCAGCCATTCATTGGAAAGGGCCATGACTTGGTGGTGGAACCCCTCCTTTGTACATAGAAGGTTCCACGTTCAATCCCTGGCAGCATCTCTGGGTTGAGCTGGCTAAGCTCCCTCTCTGCCTGTGATCTAGAGTGTTATTGCCAGTTGAGGTCCCTGGAACTGAGCTATTTGGTTCAATAGGTAGACGTAGTAGAAGACAGCTTCCTGTGTCAGAGTGGTGGATCACATACTTTGCGTGCAGAAGATCCAGGTTCAAGCCCTGGAGAGGGCTTCTGCCTGTAAGCTTAGCAAACTCCTACTGGTGAGAGCTGGCAATATTGGGCTAGAAGGACCAGTGGTCTTGCTTGGTGTAAGTCAGCTGCATGGCTATAGCCCCCAAAGGAATTTTTCTTGACTTAATGGCACTACCAAATTTTAATACAGTGGGTAAAGCTTAGACTTGTGTGAGGACGACAATGCTTGCAAATTGTGTGTGTGTGTGTGTGTGTGTGTGTGTGTGTGAGAGAGAGAGAGAGAGAGAGAGAGGTCACACTTCTGAACATTGTGTGTCTGAACGTTTCTGACACTATGTGTGGTCTCCAAGCTGTGCTTGTGCTTCCCTGCAACTTTGAAGTCCTAGCTCATGATCCAGTACCTGGCCCTACATGAGGAGGCCAGTTTGTGTGGCAAAACAAACTCCTGGGCACTCCAGAGAATAGACTGGCCTTAAGAATGCAGACCTTGCTATAGTCCTGAGAGGCAGAGGTAGAAAATACAAACATTGTGAAGGTCCGCAACTGCAGGGTAGCGGTGTGGGTGGATTCCAGAACTCGGCCTGTCACCTGCGCGCGCTCTCTCTCTCTCTCACACACACAGGACCGCAGCTCAGTTACTGAGGTCAAGTCATGGCAGCATCTCCAGCATAAAGAGGGTTAAATATCCCTCTCAAGGTGATGTGGTCTTCATCCTCATTGCTGTCCCACCCCTCCACTCTGGTTGCTGCTGTTCTACATGAAAAACAAAAACAAAAAGGGTATCACAAAAACCACTGGGCCAAACTTTCCTTTTAATATAATGTGTACAGGTGGGAGAAAATGGTTTATTTTTTCAGAGTTCAGTGTTTTTCCATAGTTTCCAAACACTGCAGAAAGCTGTTATGTATTTTTGCTCAAAATTTACATTATAATTATGTTATAATTGCTTTAAAAGTGTACTAGGTAGGTGGTATAATGTCAGCAGATGCAGCCACAGTCATTGCCCATAAATAAAAAGCAAAATAGTTCTATTTTCTTTGCAGACTTTTATTTTATTATCACCATTTTCTCTTACCTCTAGTTGTGTGTAGTTCAGCCCTGTAAAAGAAACGGATCCTCAGAAGTTTACACACGTGATACCCCAGTGGTCAGCTTCAGTTCCGCTGCCTCTCTGAATTGGGAATAGTCAAATCCTCCCATGGCATCCAGTGCAGAGATGGGACTAAGTGACCTTCTCCCAGCAGAGGCTGATTGGCCAACTCAGTGCATGATCCAATGACCATATGGGGAGCCACTTCTGCAGCTGGGTGCTGTGAACTCGCAGGCTCTTTAGTTGTTAATTTGTACCCCACAGCACAGAATTCATGAATTGGTGTACTATAGATGTGCACCAAAATGTGCATACCAAGATGTGCAACTTTCATGGAATTCGGGGGGGGTGGGTCTGGGCATGCTGGGGGGGGGAAGAAGGGAGAGAGTTCTAAGCTCCCTCCCCTCTGAGAACATGTGTTCTCTGTTCTCCAATTTTGAGGTTGTAAGAACTCTGATGGGTCAGACTGGAGCTCTGTCTACCAGAGCATTCTGTTTCCCACAGTGGCCAATCTGATCTTCCAATGGGAAGTTCACAAGCCGGACATGTCGCCAGTGACCCTCTCCTGTTCCGCACTGCCATTGTGACTAATGGTCCTCGATAGGCCTATTTGCCTCCATGAATCTGCCTGCTCCTCTTCCAAAGGCCTCCAAGTCATTGCTCAAATTCCATACGTTCTTGACGTGGTGGATGAAAGTCCTTCTTTGCGCCTCTCCTGAGTCTACTGCTGGTCAGTTTCATTGGATGACCCTGAGTTTGTGTACTCATTGTCTCCGCCCCATGCGTAATTTCATATACCTTTATTCTCTCCCCCTTAGTTGCATTTTATGTCTCAACTTAAAAAAAAAAAAACTAAAACCCAAACTCTTGAGCCTTTCCTTGCAAGGGGAGGCATACCAAACCCCATCTTTGACCCTTTCCAGGTCTGCGATATCCTTTTTGAGGTGGACTAGCCAGAACTTGTGCAAACAGTGTTTGAAACTGCGCATACATCCATTTATCTACTGAGTCCTGGCACTGAAAAACAGGCTTCGTTCAGCCTGCATTTCCCTTTTTAAACTTTCAAAGGGGTGTTCTCATTCACATCTTGGGGCAGGAGGATGCATTTTGCTGGTGCTGTCATTTTTGGGTTTCAGTGCGGGCGGGGCGCTTGTGGTGAAGGACAATGAAGTCAGCTGCTTCTCTTTTTTTCCTTGTTGGAGAAGAAGATACATTCTTGTTATCTGCCTTTGCAGGCTTTCTGGCACACACGCCGCAGGAATCTTTGCTGTGGGGATGTTTTCATTCTCACGCCTAACATGGCAGTGGTCCATTGCGGCAGAGGTTTTCAGCTTAAACAATCTGTTCGTGGGGCTGCTGATGGCACTGTCGGTGCACTTTGAGGATGCGACGACCGCGAAGGAGAGATCAAAGGTAATCCACTGAGGATCAGAAGGAATCCCTGTGTTTTTCTCTCCCCCCCCCCCCCGTTCAGTTGAGACAACCTGTTCTTGTAGACTTAGGACCAAACTGGACACGAAGGTGGTGGATCTGTGTGTTTAAAGCTGAACCGAAATTTCTCAGTTGAACTTATGGCTTGAGCCAAGGGTGAGGTGCGGGCAAGACCGCTCCCTCCCTTTTCATCACTGCCACCAGGTCTGCAGTTGCACTGTTGCTCTGGGTTCCTGGAGCTGCCATTTTTATTTCCGAAGAGTCCTTTGGGACTGAAACTATACAATTATGTAGCATTGTTCCCAAGGTCTTCTGGGAAATAAAGATGGCAGCTTCTGGGAAGAGGACCACCTTTGCAGATGAGGTCGCTGCCTGCTGCCTCCCCACATGGGTGATGAAAATAGGAGAACGTGGATCTTTGCCAGTTATATGAAAAGTCCACTCTGGTCTCTTCTACCCTGCCTAGAGCACTCCCCCCCCCCAAAAAAAAAGAGAGTGACTTCTGGTTGGAAGGTCTCTTGTTGCACAGATTGGCATGTGTGTCTAGTCTGACACTCCTGAAAGAAAAGCACTGGAGTTCATGAGATCTGGTGGATCACATCAAAGGACATGATTGAGACATACGAAATTATGCAGGGGATGGACAGAGTGGATAGGGAGATGCTCTTTACACTCTCACAGAACACCAGAACCAGGGGACATACACTCAAATTGAGTGTTGGGAGAGTTAGAACAGACAAAAGAAAATATTTCTTTGCTCAGCGTGTGGTTGGTCCGTGGAACTCCTTGCCACAGGATGTGGTGATGGCAGCTGGCCTGGACGCCTTTAAAAGGGGATTGGACAAGTTTCTGGAGGAGGAAAAATCCATTACGGGTTACAAACCATGATGTGTATGCACAACCTCCTGATTTTAGAAATGGCCTATGTCAGATGCACCAGGATGCAGGTCTCATGTTATCAGGTGTGCTTCCTGGGGCATTTGGTGGGCAGCTGTGAGATACAGGAAGCTGGACTAGATGGGCCTATGGCCTGATCCAGCGGGGCTGTTCTTATGTTCTTAACTACAATTCCCAGAATGCCTTGCAGGTCCTCTTGTTATCTGATGTGCTCCCTGGGGCATTTGGTGGGCCGCTGTGAGATACAGGAAGCTGGACTAGATGGGCCTATGGCCTGATCCAGTGGGGCTGTTCTTATGTTCTTAGGCCCATATTTTGCTTCCCACCAAATGCTTCTAGGTGGACCCTAAACAGGATATGAAACCAAACAGTCCCTTCCCAGTATTGCTCCTCAAAGTGCAACCTCTCTTTTTCCTGGAAGGCTTCTCTGGCAGTGGCCTCAGGACCTCTTGCCCACAAAGAGAGAATCATGCCTCTGGATCCACAAACCTGAAGCTTAAACAGTATGTGCCGGCAGGGGGTGCGTGGGGAGAGTCCAGGGAGGTACAAGGTGTGTGGCACCTGTCTGCTGCTTTTTGCTCTTCAAATTGGACAGTTTTTTCCACTTTCTACATGATAAGAGCAGGTCCAGGTTTAAACAGGTTGAGGGAGTCGTGTATTATCTCACGGAACTGTTGTGACTATTCAAATTATAAGACCGACTATTAAAAGTTCGCTTCCCTCCACCCTTTGCAGATCTGTAAAGCTGGTGCCTTCTGTTGTGGACTGAGCCTGTGCAACCAGCACACCATCGTGATCTATGTGCTCTGCATTGTGATCTGGGTTTTCTCTCGCTTGTGGCGCGAGAGGGTGAGTATCTGTGACTGCTGCCTGAAAAGGAAACAAGGCTGAGAGAGTCCAGAAATAGTCACAGGTGGCCTCTTTGAGTGACCTCCCCTCTCTTGGACAGACTTTCTAAGCAAAAAATAATTGCATTGCATTGCATTAAATGCGCCATTGACTTTGATGCACCGAGCTTTTGCTTCCTAAATATCGGCAGTGGAGGGAAGGGGCTGTCTGGCATGTAGCACCTGTGGCTGACCCAAAGACTGCTTGGAAACTGCAGTTAGTGCAGAATGCAGAAGCCCGTGTGGTCTTGGGAGCTTGGAGGTTTGACTCAATCTGATGCTCCTGTGTCTACAATGGCATCCAGTTTGTTTCCAAGCGTGATTGAAGTTGCTGGCTTTGACCTTTAAAGCCCTGTATGGCATGGGGATGGACAGAGTGGACAGAGAGATGCCATTTACACTCTCGCATAACACCAGAACCAGGGGACATCCACTAAAACTGAGTGTTGGGAGAGTTAGAACAGACAAAAGAAAATATTTCTTTACTCAGCATGTGGTTGGTCTGTGGAACTCCTTGCCATAGGATGTGGTGACGGCATCTGGCCTGGATGCCTTTAAAAAGGGATTAAACAAGTTTCTGGAGGAAAAATCCATTACGGGTTACAAGCCATGATGTATATGTGCAACCTCCTGATTTTAGAAATGGGCTATGCCAGATGCAAGGGAGGGCACCAGGGTGCAGGTCTCTTGATATCTGGTGTGCTCCCTGGGGCATTTGGTGGGCTGCTGTGAGATACAGGAAGCTGGACTAGATGGGCCTATGGCCTGATCCAGTGGGGCTGTTCTTATGGGACCAGAATATTTGAGGCACTGTCTCCTTCCCTTCCCCAAGGTCATCTGAGAGAACCCTGCTGCATGTGCTGCCCCGACAAAAACCAGGCTGGCAGTGATGAGGAGCAGGGCCTTCTCTGCAGTGGTACCATTGGTGGGAAACTCCCTCTCAGTAGAATTAAGAACTGTGCCCTCCCTGCTAGCCTTCCAGGGAGGCTTCAAAACTTCCCTGTTTTGCTTGCTTTTTCCCTCTTGACTTTGCTTGATGCTCGTACAGTATTTTATGTTTCTTCTGTTTGCATCTTATATATCTGAAGTTTTTGTGCCTGGAATTTTTAGACATGTTGCTTATTCTTGTGATTCTGCTGCTGGGTTTTATTTTGTATTGATGTTTTTATTGTTTGAATTGCCAGTATTTCAGGGGTACAAGTGGAACAAGACAAATGTGTACACATACACACAGAGAGTACTCCTATTGGAAGCCAGGCTGGGAGCATTGGACAGACTCAGTGGTATGTTATGGCCGGGTCAGGAATGATGTGAAGTCGCCACTACCGTGTTCCTGATTCTGCCCCACAATTACATAAGCAAGGGACGTATGGACAGGAGGCCAGCTGTTAGAATGCGAAGTCTATCTGGTGAGAGCCTCAGTAGCAGCTCCCAAGAGTCTTGCAAGCCTCCCTTGCAACCTGGCAATGGGAAGAGCAGAATGCTCACCTTTCCCCTTTGGGAGTCAAGCACAAACCCAGCCACAGACGATGAGCCAGGATGATGTAGCAGCACTTGGGGAGACACTTGCAGGGTGGGGAGATAAGAACATAAGAATAGCCCTGCCAAGGGCCCATCTAGTCCAGCTTCCTGTATCTCACAGTGGCCCACCAAATGCCTGAGGGAGCTCACAAGACAACAGACACAACCTGTGGCCTGGTGCCCTCCCCTGCATCTGGCAATCAGAGGCAGCCTGCCTCTAAAACCAAGAGCTTGCACATACCTACTATGACTTGTAACCCGTAATGAACTTCTTTTCCAGAAATTTGTCCAATCCCCTCTTAAAGGCATCCAGGCAAGATGCCTGGGGTAAGATACCTGTTCCAGGTATCCAGGTATGGGGTAAGATACCTGGGCAAGATAGTCTGGGGGTAACTCCATGTACACCTTGAACAAGGGGAGATGGGACCGAAACGTAGCCTGCTGTCATGGTAGAGAGTGTGCCTGTTTTGACCAATTGGGGAAACTCTTCCTGCTCCAGTACCTGGAAGGTGCCCTTTATTTTCTGGCAGTCCTTAACTATGGCATTGCAAATTCTGCTATCACTCATTAACAAGAAGAGCTTTGCTGGAAGAGGCCATGTTTCCAGATATGACTAACAAGAAGCTTCCAGGAGGACCACAAGCGGAATGCAGGAGCCCAAACTCCACCCTACCACCACTCTTAGACTTTGCTTCTGAACGTGAAGATTCTGGTCAAGTTTCATGATCAGATGTTGCCTCCGTGAAGTTGTCTAACCCTTTTAAAACAAGACTGTAAGAATCCTTTGTGCCTCTGCTGTAGTTTGTGTTGTTCGCAGACTCCAGATTTGTTCTCCCTTTGTGTTACATGCCATTTTGTCCTGGGCCTTCCCAACTCTCTGAAACAGATGGGGAAGGTAGAAGAGGGAAGCAGAAAAGCCCTGTTGTGTGAATGAAACTCTGTGCTGTGTACAAAATGGAAGTGAGGATCCCAAATCTTTCCACGTAGGTGTGTCGTGATGCTCTCCCCATAGCGATATAAATAAATGATGAGATTGGCTATTGATGAAGAGCATGCTAAAAACATTAGGTTTTAATTTAATTATTGAGGGAGTGGGCTGCTGGCAAGCCAGCCAACTCGTAATCATTGCAAAGTGGTTTATCTCAGCCTTGCAGCGTCTCAGCTACCCAGGCATGTCATGGGGCAATTTAAATGGCAAAATATGCCACAAATGTGATCCTTGGGAACCTCTAATATTATTCGCTTCACTTAAAATTTCACCCTGCCATGCAAAAGAGATCAGAGCGATGTCGTCTCCCCAAGTAATCCACAGAAATCGTGCCGTTTTAACATCGCATTTTGCAGGGACTTAAAACTGCAAATTGAGAGATCAGCTCTTGTGTGCCAATATTTATAGATATCCTTTTTCCCCCTTGATGTCCGATCTTGAAGTTCCGGCATGATTCAACTGAAATAATCATTGTTGCACTTTGTGACTTGTGTTTGGTGTAGGAATTGACCCTGGGCCACATGCTGGAGCTGACTTTCTGCTTCTTGGCTGGCTGCCTGCCTTATCTCTACCTGCCTGCCTCTTCCTACCTCAACAAAGCGCGCTGGACCTGGGGAGACCAGACAACTGTTAAAGGATTTGTGACCCATCTTCTCAGGGAAGAATATGGAACGTTCGCTCTGGTAACTTGGGCTCTCTCCTTCAGAACGCTTCTTCCTTTATTTTTTGCTTTCTAACCACTGAATCTGTCCAGTGCGATTTTTTTTTAAATGCACACATGGGTCAGTATCCTAGAGGCAGGTTTAAAATTATTGCAATTTTGTGTTTGTCGATAGCAGTTTAATAGCTCTCATGCTTGTTCCTTAGGATAGCTAAAAATCACTTGGCAGCTGGAGAAATAATTTAATCCACCTTCATGCCGCTTAGACATAATTTCGTTCAGAAGTGAAAATGAGTGTGCAGATGGGTGCTGCACAGTTGTAGTTGTGTGCTCTGAGCTGGAGCCTTGTCGGAGTTCAGAGTGTGCACTCATTAAGCCCTGTGTGTGCAGACTGCCCTCTTCACTTCAGTGAAAGGCCTGAGCCACGGGGATGTCCAGAAGGTAATGGCCGTTGCACCATGTCAGAGTAATACTTGGCTCTTAATAGCATGCAACATTTGAGTCCAGTAAGTTACCAGCATCACTTAAAACATCTTTGTGCAATCAAGGTGGCTTAAATGGTTCCCCCTCCATTTATCTTCACAGAAATCCTATGAGGTAGTCCCTCACTGCGAGAGACTGACTGACTGACTGACCCCAGGGTCACCCTGGGAGTGTCATGGCTCATCAGCAGTTTGAGCCTGTGTCTGCCTGCTCCTATTCCATTGCTTTTATTATTGTGATCCAGAGGAGCTTTGTGTTATTTATGGCAGATGAGAAACACTGTGGGTCACAACCAAACGATCATTTCAGCTTCCTTTGTGCACCTTCTTGTAGTGTTACAAGCAGGGCTTTCAAAAAAAAATGGGTAGCTGATTGAACACTTTGGCAGTTTGTATAAAGGTAATCTTAGTAAACCTATAGTTTTATTGACATTAATAAAATATTGGCTTGAAATGAACTATATTTGTCACACAAATGGCTTAATGAACAACAGAGGCTGCTGTTTTTGTAGAGGCAGGCAGATATCCACAGCTGCTCTGAAATGAGCTGGAATTGCTGGCTCCTGTGGGCATGGGTGGTAATTTGGGGATCACAACCATGAGAGGGCCATTGCAATATGGGGGCTTTGATCCATTCTAGTCATCAAAGGGGAGCTGTATCTTCAAATATATGCAGTTCAAACGTGTGTGTTTCTTTTCTTCTGTCCAGGCAAAATCAGAAAATGGATCTAGTATGACTGATATGTTGCTGTAAGTGAATGCAAGTTGTATGGGTTAGTTTCTGAGTGTTGCTTAAGAGTTCTTAACTCAGTCTTCAGAATTCATCATCATCATCACCATCACCATCTTCATTACTGCTATTAGGAATATTTATACACTGGGGCTGGGGCACCTTCCTTATGAGGAAAGGCTACGGCGTTTGGGCCTCTTCAGCCTAGAAAAGAGACGCCTGAGGGGGGACATGATTGAGACATACAAAATTATGCAGGGGATGGACAGAGTGGATAGGGAGATGCTCTTTACACTCTCACATAACACCAGAACCAGGGAACATCCACTAAAATTGAGTGTTGGGAGAGTTAGAACAGACAAAAGAAAATATTTCTTTACTCAGCGTGTGGTCGGTCTGTGGAACTCCTTGCCACAGGATGTGGTGATGGCGTCTAGCCTGGACGCCTTTTAAAGGGGATTGGACAGGTTTCTGGAGGAAAAATCCATTATGGGTTACAAGCTATGATGTGTATGTGCAACCTCCTGATCTTAGAAATGGGTTAAGTCAGAATGCCAGATGCAAGGGAGGGCACCAGGATGAGGTCTCTTGTTACCTGGTGTGCTCCCTGGGGCATTTGGTGGGCCGCTGTGAGTTACAGGAAGCTGGACTAGATGGGCCCATGGCCTGATCCAGTGGGGCTGTTCTTATGTTCTTAACAAACATTCACAAAGCAAAAGATGTGGTTTCTATCCATCTGCGTGATTTTGAGTTGGACCACTGATTGGCATCAGCTCTCCAGGGCTTTCTCACCCCTGCTTTGGCTCCCTGGGACCTTCTCCATCTGTGATTCCCAAACTGCACTCACGGAGGTGCTGCAGGATATCCCCAGTGGCGGCTTCTTCCTGGCTCTCTCAAGTGCTTCCATCTCTACAGTTAGTTTGGAACCACCGTTCTACGTGCAGAGCCTCTGCTCTGCTACTGAACTGCAACCAAGAGTCCCATCTTCAGAATGGGGCATCCTGATTTCTTTCCCAGAGTTCCTAGTTGCAGGTGCTTTGGATTTAATGGTTTCCTGGGTGGGGCTTACACTGGTAAGGCTGGAGGGCTCCCACAGATGAACTTCATAGTGCTGGATAGGGAACCAGGACAGCGTGAAAGTCTGAAGTGAAGCTTTGGGAGAGTCACTGGTGCCTAGCATGATGCTTTTGGTGCTAAGGCAGTAGAGGTTGCTCTCATAAGGGAAAGTCCTTCAAGAAGAGCCTGGGCTCTCCAAACTATGCGTGGCTGTCCGGTGTCTATTTTAGGCTAGACAGGTCAATACAGAGGGAGGCTACAAAAGAAGAGGGAGGTTTTTGCTATTGCCCAAATGGTGCTTTCTAATCCAGTGATTTTCAACCCATGTGCTCTGGCGCATTGATGTGATGGAAAAGGTCTGCAGTTGTGCCGCCGGAGTTTGGAGCATAGCAGTTGAAAATTACTGAAACATAAGAAGAGTCCCGCTGGATCAGGCCAAAGGCTCGTCTAGTCCAGCTTCCTGCATCTCACAGTGGCCCACCATGTGGTTCAGGGAGCACAAAAGACAACACTTTTCTGGGTTCTATGGCTCTGTTTCTAGGACAGCTGCTTATAGTAACAAAATGTCTGTCCGTCTTTCTCTGCAAGCAGAGCCTGCTAGCAGAGGAACAGACAATTTGTTACTACAGACAATTGCCCTAGAAAAAGAGCTGCAGAACCTGGAAGAGTCTCATAGAAGCCAGAAGTTAGATCACAGGAGGCAAAGACCATAATAGAGGTCAGTGTGCCATGTGAAGAGAAGCATTGAAAGTTACTGTTCTTATCTTATTATAACTTCTTGTTATCTTCAGCAGTAGATGAATCTTCGTTTATTCATCACCTCTCTTCTTTGCACATTGATGTCTTCACAGTTTTCAAGTGACACATACAAAGGCGGAGCTTTCACTCCTGGTCCCGGCCCTTGCGATTGCAGCATTGCTGTTCTCTCTAACAAGGTAGTGGGGTTTAGTTTTAGCCTTACTCTCTGAGAAATGGTTAGAAGCGTTACCTTGCTTTGTGTACCACTAATTCCCAGTCTTGCACAACTTCATAATATTATTAGGATGTATATAGTGTTTTAGGCTGGAGCATCTAACATGTCCTCTTGTTGTAAACTGTACAACAACCTTGCATGGTGGGTCATTTTTTTTAATCCTCATATTCTGAATTCCTGGGAGAAGTGAGATTTGAATCAGGTTCTGCCCCGGTCGATCTCTTTAACCACAACCTTACCTACCTTTCAGTATGGCTTGCCAATGCAAAGGCAACCCATAAATCTTGTGTGCTTCTCACTAGATAATCTCCTTGTTTTTTGTTGCCTGTTGTGCTAAACCAAAATACAACAACGGAATAGAGGCTTTTTAGTACCTAGGAGCAGAGTCCAAAACCTCTAATTGGGCAGATCACATGCCTTTTTGCACCACAGAATTCATATTTCCTTAGGGGAAAAAATTGTGAAATTTCAACTGCAATCTGAAACAGGCTTCAAGGGAGTACACCTGATTTACGCAGAAGTCCCACTACATACAATCAGGTGTACTCCCTTGAAGCATGTTTCAGATGCGTACTGGATTGCATTGCACAGATTTCTGTTTGGCTCTTGGTATAATTGTGTAAGTAAAAGCATTGAAGACAAATTGCTTTGAACTTCCTTAAGCAAGGACCGGTAGTTACTGGACAGAAGGTAATTTCTCCATGACATGGAACGTAAATGCTATATACATTCATGCTGTTCCATGAGCTGAATGTTCACAATTTCCAAAAAATTTCCACAATTACAAAAAATGTTTAATAAAAACATGTTGTTTATTATGTTGCGTCATATTACATGCCCTCATAAAGACTCTTGTTTTGTCCTGGTTTGTTCATTTACACTAAAAGCCAGTTTGTTTGATTGGAGTTTAATCTCATTTGCCTGGAGTCATTTAGTCTCATTTAGTCTGCCTCTGACTTTGACCATAAGTAGCCAATCTGTGTTGTATATATCACAACATAAGCGTCAGTGTCTGTTGACCTTTTAAAGTCTATAGCAGCAATTTTGGGCAGATTGAGGGCCTGCTGTGACCTGGAAGCTGCAGGGGAATAGGATGCACGAATTGGGAGCCACTCCACTCCCAGAATGCCTTGCGGAAGTGATGCGGTGCAATGCATAAAATGACACGGATCACGAGCCAAGCATGACTCGGAAACAGCTTCTGGGGCACACGCCATATTGCCCTGCAGCTTCCTGATCACGGCAGGCCTGGCACCCACCATGGACGACAAAGTGGATCCTGAAGTTTGAGAATCTTGGTCTATAGAATTTTTGGTTTTATTGATTTTTAAAAACTTACATTGTATTTTTTTTAATGAAGGTGCTATTGAAATGTTGGTATAGTACTTTGAAACTAGTTGTGATTGGAATATTATTGATATATTGTTATTGGATGTTCATTGATATTGATGTTTTGCTATTATTGTTTCTATTTTCCATCTCACCATTGACCCCCTCCCCGCCGCTAAAAGAGGCATTGGCCAGTGCTTCCCAGGCTTGTGAATCGCAACCCACCAGTGTGGGATTAGAGTTTTGTTGTCTTGGGTTATCTACAGAATATTTCAACAAGCCATTAACCCATGTTAAACAGATAACCATAGGAATCTCCACACACTGAGAACCTTATGATTGTCCAACATTGCAATTCATAAACCTCATCAAAGGCAGAAACATCCAATTATTCAACATCAAATTTTTTCTGTACCCCCTTGTTTTCCATGAATTGTCACTTAAATTTAGCACAGAGTTGGTTTCTGTTACCTGCATTTATTTGCTTATACTTTATCTGTATTAATCTTCTTTAAAATTTTAATATTTAGGGTGCCCATTAATAAAGGATGCCCCTTAACTCTTGGAGTAGACTTGGAGTAGGCTTCCTCAAAACCACAGGCCCATGCAAACTGGCCCCACTGCCCATCTATTCTGGCTTGCACCAGTCGCCTTGAATGCCACCTCACTTGTGAAATGTGTCATGCAGCTTCTAAATCTAACAGAATAAGTGGAACGCACTGTATGTTCTGCAGCTGGAGGGGAAGGAGCCTCAGTGAGAATACAGCTTATCTGTGCGTGTGTGTGTGTGTGTGTTACCAGATTGCTGTAAACACCGGTGGCATAGCTGGGGGGGCGGAGCACCCAGTCTGCCGGGGGCTGGCAGTACGGCTCCGTTTTGCTCCCCATGCCAGAAATGGCTCCGAAGGGAGGGGCTAGTTGACCCCTGATAGACTGGGTGCTTCACCCCCCCACCAGCTACACCACCGGTAAACACCATTTTTCTGTTCTCTCTGCTTCTTCCAGGCAGAAGGTGGAGAAGCCCCAGTTGGTGTGGCTCTTTTCTTGGATACTTTTGACATATTCATTTTTCTTTGCTTGGAGGGCAAATCTGGATATTTCCAAGCCTCTGTTTAAGGGAGTGGTAAGTTTGTTTTTGCTTGCCCGGTTACTTCAGAGTCAGAGACAGTTCTTCAAATAAAAGTCTACGATTTATGAGGAACGTTCCTGAATTTGTTAGAAAACTGAACCTTTTGACCAATTCATCTGCTTTGCTGTCACATACAATATGGTAGGAACCATTGTTTAAAGCAGGGCTGCCCAAACCCCGGGCCACTTGCGGCCCGTAGACGGCCCCAATCCGTTCCCCCAGGGAGCCCCCCCATCTCCAATGGGCACTTGGCCTGCTAGAGACCCACCGGAGCCTTCGCTGCCCTTTCGCAGCAACAGCAAGGAAAGGCTAAGCACTCACAGGAGAGCAGGAGCCCTGCCCGTCAGCAACACTCCCATTAGGTTGGGGAGGCTGCAGCTGAGTGCAGGTGTTGGATGGGGGAGAGAAGTCCTGGGTCTGTTTGTCCTGCTTGAGTTTGGCTTGGGAGGTGGGGGCAGGCACTGAGGAGGGACCGGAAACTGTGGGTCTATTGCTTGCGTGTGCTGGGGGGCGGGCGCTGCAAGGGAGAAATTGCGGGAAGTTTGAATGCCGCTGGAAAGCATGTCTACTCAGCAGTAAATCCCATCAGACCCAGTGGGGTTTACTCCCAGGAAAGTGTGGATCCGATTGGGCTGTGAGTGTGCTTGGGGTCTGGAGCTGGCACTGCAGGGGAGAAGTCTCGAGGATGATTGAATGCAGCTGGAGAGCATGTCTACTCGGCAGTAAGTCCCATAGAGTCAGTGGGGCTTACTCCCAGGACAGTGTGGATCCGATTGGGCTGTGAGTGCTCAGTGTTGAACATAAGAACATAAGAACAGCCCCACTGGATCAGGCCATAGGCCCATCTAGTCCAGCTTCCTGTATCTCACAGCGGCCCACCAAATGCCCCAGGGAGCACACCAGATAATGGTTGGAGGCGGGCGCTACTACTTTTGCTTGTTGGGGTTGCTGGCAGAGAGGGAGGAAGGTGGGAGGTCCGTTTGTGAAGGGGGAAAAGTTTGCTTGGTGCTGGTGCAGGCTGGGGGGACTGCGGGGGGCTGCGAGAGGGAGACAGGCAGCTCCCTTCA